>NC_056745.1:1067875942-1068240942 GCF_019279795.1 Protopterus annectens | reverse complement strand
AGAGAATAAAAAAATGTAGATGCAGAAATAATTTAAAAGAAGCTGGAGATGCAGAACGAGTCTAATTGGGTACTCAAGAGTCCAAGAAAGGTGATATTTGGACAGTCCTGCAATGATTGGAAGTCTTGAAAACATTGGTAGAATTAGTGCAGGATATGTACAAGAATTCAATTTCACAACTATGAATGTGTTGAGCAGTTTCCAGTGGGAGTGTATGTGCATCAGGGTTCAGATATGAGCTCACTCTTATTCATACAAGTGATAGACTGCATTAGCAAAGAGGGACACGTCAACAAAGCTACAGTGTGCAGATGATGTACTACAAGCAGACTCGAAACAGGAACATTAGCAAATGGAAGCAGACTGGTATGCAAAACCGAAGGCACATGGGATGACAATGAGTACATACAATTTTTATGGCAGTAAATGGGGAAATCAGTAGAAGCTGAAAACTGAGAAAGAAGAGAAAATAGTGGAAAAAGTTAACAGCTTCAAGCATCTTGGAGGGGCACTTTAGGAGAATGGAAGTCTGAATAAGGAGGTCTAAACTAGAATCAGATGTGCCCTAGTCAAATTACATTCAGTGACATGAGTAACGTGTCCAAAGACTGTCAAAGAAGCCGAAAAGTAAGTTGGCAAAACAGTGGCGTAACCAGCACTTCTGTATGACACAGAAGACTAGGCAGTGAAGAAAAAGTAGTTGAGGAAGGTTGCAAGTGATGGAGATGAAGTATCTGAGACATGTGGTAGATAAGCACTGTGGGGCAGACAAAGAAATGATGACATCAGAACAGAAGCCAAAGTAGTGCCAGTTGCAGAGATGTTCATGGAGAACACATTATGGTAATTCAGTCATTTGTGCAGGAAATTAGAAAAGAACTTTAGAAGAAGATGTGGGAGGGACAGGAAGAAAGCAAGAAGAAACAGGGATGTCCAGTCAAGAGATGGAGAAGACCTGAGACCATCATGCATGAGAGTCAAAGAAGTTAGGAAAGTGGTACTAAATCAAGAGAGGTGGCAATGGTTCAGATGACAGTCTATGATCATGTAGAAATATTGAAAGGAGACAAATGAAGATGATGGCTTGTGTATGTCTAAACTAGTGGAGTCTGGATTGATATTTGCCATGGTCTATATAGAAGTGACTTTTAGGAACTTCAATTGCATTTGTCTAAATTGATTATAGTCTGGCAGGATAGTTCTAATTGGTTTACCTTCATAACGGCGATCTCAAAAAGGTCGCCCCACTTCTGCGAACACCGAAGTGCGAACAAAACAATGAAAACCTCATATGTGAATGGCTAAATCTCACCCCCTTTTGACCCATGGTAGCACTGGTTTGGAGGTGTGGCATGACCAGAAATGTCGAAATTCGACATTAATTCAGCATTTTATAAGTTTTGCGGAAACGGGTTGACAATGTGGTCGGTCGATCATATGTGATCGACGATATGAAGGTAAACCTTTCTAATTAGTATGAATACCTTGGATGAAAGGAGTGTCTTTGGAAAGCTAGTTGTTTATTGTTTTAAGATGCAAATCATTAAATGGGTCTTATTAAAGTGAGTTTATTTGAGAATGCAGATCAGTATTTGCTGCACAAAAGTTTGTGGGTAAAGATGGTGATAAATACTATTGATGATCTTATAAGTTGAAGCCTTTTAAGTTTGTTCAGGATTTTATAGTGATGCTCAGTTCTAGGTGATAAATTAATTTATCTACATAAATTAATGATTAGAGTTTGGATGCTCTGTGTGTTTTGGGAAGAGTGGAGAGATGTAATGGGGAGGGTATATTCTATTTAAGGTATAAACAGATTTTTGTGCAATGACACACCCGGCTTGAGGGATAATGTCATACAAGATTGTGTAAGAGGTTTCAAATGAGAATTGACTTTGTGACATGTTCTGTGTGCACTTTGAATGTTACTGTCAAATATAGAATAAATCCTAGATAATCATAGCTTTCAGTTTGCATTATTTTTCTGATTAGTTTTTGATGTGCTCTGAAGAACATTGAGATGGTTTATAAGAGGTTATTGTTGAGAAGACTTTCTCTGAGCCATTGACTGAGACTGGCAAAATCCTTTTGTAGGTCATACTGTACTATGGGTTGGTGAGGGTGGGTGATGTTACGATTGTTTTGAACTCAAGGAGTGCTGTGCAAGTTAATTTAAGCTGTGTTTCTACTATTAAAGAAGGCTATGTCTTTGATTACTTTACAGCACTTCTTGAGGGTATGGGAGAGTTGGGTGAGCTTGTTACATGGATAAGTGGACTTGCATTATTTTATTGATAGCTCAATTTTCTTTCTTAGTTTATAGAAGTACTGATGCTGTATTGGATTGTTTGCTCTTCTCTCCAGTGTTCACATCATCTTTCTACTTTGTAGCTGGTCTTTCACTGAAGAGGTGAGTCATGGCCATTGTTGTCCACGAAACCTCACTTTGGTTATGGGGAAGTGTTTCTCTAGAATGTTTTTTAGCAACTGAGCTTAAATAGTGGAGAACAGCAGTTTGTTTGGATGAATTTATTTAGATAACACCAGTCATCTTTCTCTAGAATGGAAAAGATGGCTTCTTTAGCTTCAGAGATTGATTAAGTGGCTAGTATAATCAGGGGTTGGAGTTTTGAAGTTTATGGTTCTCATCATGAGGAGAAGATCACTTACTGATTTGGGAAGAGAATGAATACATTTTGAGATGACAACAATTGCTCACCTACCATTAGCGCATGACATGCTTCCTTGCCTCCAGTCACTCATGTTGGCAAGTGCTCTAACTCCAACTAATTCAATCTCAGTGAAGTTACAAAGACTAGCTATACCTCCTAGAACACTGATCGTAACCCTATAAACTTCCACCTAGTATCAAAACATAAACTCCCAATGGGTCCCTTAACCTAAAATCCCTCTCACTAACTCTAATTTCCTGTTCACTCTCTAAACCTAAAATCACCTTCCCTCTGTAACACTAATCTTCTGCTACCTTCTAATTGCTCTCTAATCTTAAAAATCATACTTCCTTCCTCAACCCTAATCTTCTGATCACTCCCTAAACATAAAATTCCCTGCCCTCCTTAACATTAACCTTCTGATCCCCTCTGTTTACCCAGTCAACATAAAATTTCCTTCCCTTCCTTAAACTAAACTCCCCCTTCCTGTTTCCATTCTCCACTGACCTGGTCCATGGTCAGTACTTGCTTGCATTCATCTGTTGTGACAGCTTCATAGCTGAACTTACATTCCAGTTCAAGCAGCTGCCCACACTGAGCGGATGATGTTACAGCCATCCAAGTCCTTGGTGGTGAGTTAGTGGAATTCGAGGAGCTGAGGCTTGAATGGCTGCAGAACACCTGTAAATTATATATGCTGCTGGATATTTGATATGAATATGTTAAGCAAGGGATCATTTGTAGATGAGGAGTTCAGTTTGGTTGGGTTGTGGCTAATTGGGTAAGATTATTCTGAGTTAAGAATTTGGTCATTTGTGGTTACTTAGGTTCAAGCATATCTAACTTGAAGTCTCCAGTGTTTGTTTAATTTATTTGTTTTTGCAAGAGTTTAGAATTTTGTTAAGCATTTCTTTGACAACACTTTTGATGACTCGCGTATAGGTAGGGATGTAGAGTGGCTGTATACAGTTTACTGAGGCTTTTTATGGTGACAGAGACTAAGAGCCTGCTGGAGGTTCTTTTAAGAGAGGGCTTATCTTATGCAAAGGGGAATATTTGTGTCTTTTGAATGAGCAATAGTGTCCCCCCTCCAACAATAAGACCTCTGGTTGGTTGTTTAAATATATGGTAGTTACTGTTGATAGAGTTGAAGTGGCACATATTTCTTTGAGACAGATTTCTATTTGTTGGTAATACATCATGGCTGCATCTGTTTTTCCCCTAGGATTCAAGGATGTCCACTTTGTTTCTAATATTCTGAGACATTAAGGTGGATGGGAGAGTTTGATTCAGTAGAGCGTAAGGAGAAGGTGAGGCAGGACTAGACTGTGTAAGTATAGAGCTACAATTTAATTGAAAATTTCAGGCAATGACATGTTTGGGAAAAATTAGGTAAAGGAATATGGATTCTTTTATTCCATTTTTAAATGCTTGCATTATTTTTTGATAGGTATTTGACCAGTTTTAAAAGCTGCTGACTGTTTAGGGGTGCAGCAGTTTTGATTGTTTTGGTAGGTAGCTTGGGATGAATTTCAATTGGTATGGAGGGGTACAAGCTAATGTGTTTGAATAAGTTTTCTTATTATAGTGCAACATTGGTCTGCTGTGATCAGAATGGTGGTTTAAAAAAAACAAAAGTAATGATTAGTGTCTTCAGAGTTTCTAAGAAAGATTTTTAAAGGGAGTTAGTTGGGTGATTTAGCTTTTAAAAGCAAATTACATTTTCCAAGTAAAACGGTACATGTTTTGACACAGATAATATATGAAAACAAAAAAAAATATTGGTAAATAGAAGTATTAAATAGTGTCTGCTATTGTGAGTGGCTGGTGTGACTTCAAGAAGGAGTTAGGTAGAACAGGGTAGAATATAATATTTAGTTTGAATGCTGGGGGAGGTGAGCTGGTTAGAAGGTACTGAATATTAAGTGCAATTTTTAGAAGTGGAATAACATGGGTATTATTTAGATAAGTAATTTCAGAAAATGAAGTGGGTTTGAGGGATTTAATAGCTATTCATAGATTGGGATGAATGACAGTAGAATTGTGATTTGTTATATGGCAAAGTGAAGGGTTGTGAATGGAATATTGCAATTGCTTATGGAGCTAAACATGGAATGTTATGTAGCTATAAAGGTAATGTTATAAGGACTGGGAAATGAGAACAGGTGGCAAGTGAAGTGAAGCCAAGATCCTTATTGCCTTCCTCGATCTACCACAATAGGCTACAGTTTAATTTTACTGAACACAGAGTGTGCCCAGTACCACAAAACTACATCTATACATGTTGTATGGTACAGATAATTTATAACTAATACTCAGTGAAATACTGATACTTAAACATTACATACAACTAGTAACCTATGCACACATATACACACATGTGTATGCACCCCCCCGCCCACATACATGCACATAAATTCTCTCTATATCTCTGACTAAATGGTCTCATATAAGCAACATGAGGTGTTAAATCAGCCAGTAAAATTCAACGTAATATGTAGCCTGGAGTAGTAGACAGAGGAAGAAGATGAGGATCTCTCTTCATCCCTTTATTTCTGAAGTCTGGAGGTACTGTCCCCAGGGCAGAAAAATATTGTTGTCATATGGCAAAAAATCAGCAAAACTATTTGTTCAAAAATGACATAAGAAATTAAAGTTTCCATTCCATTAATTTCATGTTTGGAAACACACAAACATTTAAAAATGAATGCAGTGATTAGCATTTCTGCCTTATATAGCAAGGTGTTCTGATTCATTTCCTGTCTGGGTAAGCTTTCTGAAGACTATGCATGTCTTGCTTCTGTCTCCATGGTCTACATGGCTTCTAAGCAGGTCTCTGGTTTTCTTCCATACCCAAATGACATGTAGATACATGAATTCACATCTTGTAGGTGTAATTTTGTTTGTACCCTGAGATAGACCATCCATCCAGGAGTTTTCCCTACATAATGCCTATTGCTTGCTGAGATACATTTTCATAACTTCCATGACACTAAATACATTAATAATGGTGGTGAAGAAATATGAAGGAATTTATAAAGATATACATTTTAAAGGATTTATTCGTCTACCTTCCCTGTGTCTATGAGGATTTTCACCAGAGTCTCAGTTGAGGTTGCCTCCCACATCCCAAAGACATCTTGACAGGTAAACTGGATGTCCTCTTTAGTGTGTGTGGGTGTGTGTGTGTGTGTGTGTGTGTGTGTGTGTGGTGTATGGTGGGGTGTAGCACTGCTTTCCAGGATAAGTTCAAATTGCCCCCACTACACTGACTACAATAAATGAAACACTGAAAAGTTTAAGGTAGTGTTAAATACATTATATATATATATATATATATATATATATATATATATATATATATATATATATATATATATTAAAGGATTCCTGAGGTGAATTATTAAAAACTGGCATTTTTGGACTTGCATACTTAAACACCCCATTTCTCCTCTTGTTTATTTGAAGCATGTTGCATAGATGTACTAATCTATGAAACACTAGCCTAGCTGTGATAAGGCAGAAGGCCATAACATTTTTCTTTATATATTTATGAAGTGCATGTCTAATCCAAGTGCTCATGCGCTACTAGCTTGTAACACATACTTAATCACTGCTACTTGTTCTAGATGGCAAGTACCCTAACTCCCGCTAGCCTGATCCTAGATAAGTAGATAGCCCTTCCACTACCCAATTCTACTGAAATGCATAGCCTTTTGGAAGCACTACTCCTACACCTAAATCTCCCATCTGGTCCCTAACTGTATGCATCACATTCTTCTTCTTTTGTTCATCAACCGTATACACCTTCCTAAATTTAAAGTCTCTGATCATTCTCTGTCCTTAAAACTTCACACTCACTTGGTAACTTTAAATTCACTTCCCACTCCCTAAACCTAAAACTTACCTCCAGCTCCTTAAACCTAAAGTCTCCAATCATTCACCAGCCATAAACTCTCCTACCATTCCCTGTTCCCTAAACCTGAAACCCCCTTCTTGCTTCCTATACCTAGAGCTTCCAACTGCCTTCTAGCCATAAACTCTCCTTCTAGTTCCAACCCTAAAATTTCTCCTACTCCCTCAACATTAACCTCTTATCCTACTCCCTAAACTTAAAGTCCCCAATCACTCACTAACCCTAACCCCACCAAATCTTACCCCCACTCCTGAACACTGCCTCAAACCCTGATATATGCTCTTACCCTCTCCTACTCCCTCTCCATGGGTGCCTTACCTTGTTCAAACTTGTCTACTGTTTCTGGGTGAAGTGCTGAGACTCCACTATCTTAGTAGGACTGTTGCACCTCTCCAAAACACGTATTTGATTTTAAGAATAAATGGCAGTCTGAGTGAGCTGTAAGTTGCCCGATTCTTTGGCTGCGAGACAGTGGCCTTCGAGTACCTCTGAGTTTTGAACTTGCATTAGGCTCATGAAGCATATATTAAGCTTTATTTTCCATGAACACAAAAGAAAATATTTTTGTCAAACGACCAACAAACAGGAACCAAATATAGAAAATTACAATGCCAAGAAATTCACACAAATCCAGAAAAATTTATTGAAATATCAAATCTCTCTCTAGCGCTCAGACACTATGCCTTTTAAGACTCTTTTAACTCTTAAAGGGCATATTGTCCAAGGCGCTAGAGAGAGATTTGATATTTTAATACATTTTTCTGGATTTGTGTGGATTTCTTGACATTGTGGTCTTCCACAAAAGAGAAAGTTACTTGCTGTTTCAATCATGTTTAAAATGTAAAAATAAGAAATATATTTCGTTACATGTAAAAAGGCAGATTTTAAGAACATGAGATTGTAACCGTAATTACACACTTGGAAGATAACGTTTCCTTAGAAGCACAGATAGTAAAAGAAAAATGTGATGTGAGTAGAGTGTCAAAATAGAAATAACATGCACATTTTTGAAAGCATTTAAATGAAATACAAAACAAACTGTAAATGTATTAATGTAATAAATTCCATAATAGACAGCAGAACAGTTATGGAGACCTTAAGTTAATTATTTACCTCAGTAAATACATACTTTGTTAGAGCTATGTAACAAAAGGCATTATAATGCTTTGTACATTTCTTCTCTAAGTTAAAACAGTGAATGAAAAAGAATGCTTTTTCAGACATATTCAGTCTGGGAAACTTTATAGATAAGTGAAGACGACGTTGTGTGTTACATGTGTTCTATCAATGAGAAAGATAATATTGTTCCAGCTACTAGATTCTAAAGTATACATGATTGTGCTGCATAAAGATGGCATTTAAGTCATTATTTCCAAAACGTGAATCACAAAGGAAAGCCTTTGCTGCTCTCTTAAAGAAATCTTATCTCTTTTCCTTCACAAAAGTCAGCCATCTTTCTATAAGTAAGCAGTAAATGCATTGTTTTCCTCATAATTATTACAACGGCTTTCATTTATTTTTTGCAACGTGAGGAAATCCATTACTTGTGCCAGGAATAACTCCAAGGAGAGGTGATTTTTCAGCTTAATTACCGCTGCAGAGATGATGACCTCCTTCATAACAACTTTACCTCTAGCAGGACTCCACTATTCAGGTGAAATGACAAGCAGAGGGCAAATACAATTTCATATGTATTACATTTTATCTTATAATGAGTCTAACTATGAAATTCGTATTACATTCCTATTCTTTGTTCAGGTTCCTATGACTTTCAGCTCTCTCAAAGGGACAACAAAGAAAACATTTTTTCATACTGCTTTATGTCATACATGTATTATCCCCCTAGACATACACAAACATACAATTTTTTCAGGCAAGTAATTTCAGAGTGGAGCTGTTTTGTTAGATTTTAGCCTTTACCATTCATCCTGTGGTGACAATTTCAATTATTAGCTGCATAGGAATAGCTCTTTTGACTCCTACTAGAGAGCAGAATAGGATTTTATAAGATTTCATTTAGTGTTAACTTCAGTATACATTTGGGCATGTATGCATACAGAAATAAACATAAACCTCTGTACACCCATGTGCACACACACACACATACACACACACACTCACACACACACACACACACACACACACACACACACGCACACACACACACACACACACACACACACATGCACATGCACACACACACACACACACACACACACACACACACACACACACACACACACACACACACACACACACACACACACACACACACATGCACGTACACACAATTTATATAAAGTTTGACTTTAGTGATTAGCAGCAGAGTAGTATTGCATTTCTTTGGGACAGATTTCATCAAATATGTCTTGTGTGTGTACACTAAACTTCTTTAGTGTGTTTATAGTTAGTTTGGAATGGGAGGACTTGGTCTGTTATGTTTTAGAGAGAGTATAAGGAACTGTTCTATATTTAGATTTAGATGGTATGCTTGCTAGTGTTATACATAAGGTCTGAAGAAGTGCATTTGTATATTATTAAAAGGCAGACTATAGAGTCTGGGACTGGTCTGCATTGCATATTATTTTGTTAATTTCTGCTGGTGTTATTTATGCAATGAGTCCACTTTACAGTGAGGTGTGGGGAATGAGTCCTTTGTTTCCACTGTAGTGTAATTTCAGTTAGTAAAGGGGGCTTGCCCTTGCATAACTGTGACACCCCACCACTGGCCCAGTAATCAAGGAGCCTCAATCCTTACCAATGGCAGCAGTGGGGGACATACACACTGGAAGGATGACAGGTACACACACAGTATTTCCAGATGCAGCTCTCTGCATCAAGCACAATTTCCATTAAGGGTAGGCAGAGACCATAGTCAGTCTGGGGCTGGTCTCTCTCTCCTTCTCCAGAACCCCAAAAAGACTCCCCATTAGCACAGCTATAGAGTTGAGATCTCTGCTGAGTGGCCAAGCCAAGACCTCCAGTGCCCTCTCTGTCCAACCAGTTCTTCGTGTCCCTACCCAATTTGCTGACACACATACTCCTTGAGATTTGATTTATATACACACACACACACACACACACACACACACACACACACACACATACACACACACACACACACACACATGAGAAAGCCTTGTGTTTACAAGCTATGCTCCTTTCTGCTCAAAGCAAAAGGTAGTTTTGACTGCCACCAGTCACTCCTTATCAGCTACTCTAAGGCCCTTAACAAAAGGTGTCCAATCATACTGTGTAATGTTGCTATTAATCCAAATGACAGTCTGACCAAGAGCAAGGCTATTAGGAGTGGCCCACAGTGTCACCAAATGAATATGCAAGTACTCTTAGAACTAAAATATGTCTCACAAATATCAGCCACAATGAAAGGTTTAAATATATTTCATGATAAATAATAAAAGAACAAGAACATAATCAGTAAGCAATCACAGTTACACCAGAGTTCAAAATCACAGGAAATATTTAAAACAACATTGCAGGACAGTCTCAAATACATAAAGAAAAACATCTAAATTAAGCTCAGCTATATTCCTGACTATATCTAAAAGAAATCACTGTACCCTAGTAAACATACTTACAGAGCAAGGCAAGTGTGGTGAATGGGTCTTGTCAGGTCAAAGACAAAATACAGAATACTCTGTCTCTCTCGGAGAGTTCTTATATTAATATATCAAATATTACTGCTGGGATATTTGCAGAATGACATCATTTCTTGTCATTCTGACTTCAGTTCCCAGGCTCACAACCATTGATGCAGCTGTAGCATTTAGCATCTACATAGACTACAGATATTTTGGCAATGGTGGTAGTCATAAAATAATTTACATTCCTCCAGATTTAAAGACAATACAAAAGACTACTCTACTACAGACATTCTGTCTCCTGATGACTGAAACCTAAAGATAACATCCTTTTATTATATGTTTATAAAGTAATTTATGTTTTCAGCTATCCTTCTGAAATTAACCTCCTGTGTTTCAGTCTTCCCTGATAAACTATATACATCTGAACAGCCACAAAAGTGAATATACATTTCTGGTCAGTCCTTTACAAAATACCTCTTCAGCACACAGGTCTGTACAAACCATCTTATATGACATACAGCTCCAATAAATTTGCAATGCAAGCATATGAATCATGTTGACATTCATAAATGACACATAACCATTTAGAAAATTCCAGCTAGCAGGGCTGGCAGTATCTCATTTTATGATAGTGACAACAGTGTAAAAAGTGTTTTCTTTTGCATTTAGTTTTGACTATGTTTGATTTTTGAAATGTTTGATAACTGAAACTGGTGCAATCATTCATGTACTAGATGGTCATCTACTTGAGTATAAATGTTAATAATTTGCTTCTGTGTGGGAAAATTAAGGACTACATATGTTCAGAAGAAGAATATATATAATTGTATTGTCTGGATCATGTCAGCTACAAAACAAAATGTACTTTAGATATGCTATTCAGGACAGAAACAATTTTGAAATATTAGTATTTTGTTAGATCAGGACCATTCCTTACTTCCTAAATTTTCTGCCTTTTGCAAACTTTATCCATCAGATCCTCAATTGTTGCACATTTATCAGTGCTCAAGCCATTTGAAAGACCAGCAGTAATATTTGAAAAGCCAGAAAGTCATTTTGAACTAGGCATACTGTGAAACTACTATCCTGTTTTTCTGTGTCATGTTACAGGTTCCTACATGACATATTAGCTTGGGCTCACTCAGCTCCCCTACCCTACTCCCTTTCCCACCCACCCCTACTTACTCTAGATTTATACTCTAAACTTTACACTAGTACCTCCTCCACCACCCAACTCCCAATCACAACTTACTGTACTTTACTCATTAAGACCTCCCCAACCCAACCTATCCCTTTACCTCTCACCTACTCCTTTCTTAATTATCTATTCAACCCACTCTCCTACCATCCTCATTTTCTCATACTCACTCTCACAATATGCAACTGCAGTTCCTTATACCACCCAGCTTAATCATGCTCTCATGGCTAACCTCTTATCACACCAACCTTGATAACCCTCCTATATCCCCTACTCTCCCCACCTCACACCCACCCTTAACAATTGGCCCACCTTCCCTATCTCACTCTCCCTGTATAATACTTTGTGTATTCACTATCACACATTTAAATACATTAACCTCACACTCTCTCCCTCTAAACATAAACTTAAAAACTCATTACCTACCACCTCTTTTGCACTAAACCTATCATACCTCCTATCACTCTCCTACCAGATGGGGACATCCAACCCACCCCTGGTCCACTAACTCCATCCAACTCTACTAACTCCACCTCATTAACAAGTTTTCTACTCCCATCCTCCCCATCAAAACTCCTTTCCATCTACTCTATTAATCTACAAAGTCTCACAAATAAAATTACAGACTTGCATGCATGGTTTGCTAGTTACTCTCCCCACATCTTAACCCTAACTGAAACATGGCTCAAACCCCATAACAGAAATGCAGAAATCCTTCCCCCGGGTTATAACATATTTTGGCAGGACAGACTATCCAAAAAGGGTGGAGGTGTAGCTGTATTATACTCAGAACATCTTAACCTTGCCCCCATCTCAGTCCCCCTCACTGACTTGTCTCCTGCAGAACTCATCTTCCTTAACTGCCACTTTAACCCACGCAAGAAAATTGTAATTGCATCTATCTATATTCCCTCCAGGTAATAATATTCCAGTACTTGAATCTATACTAGCCTGGACTTCCCAGAATCTATCATATGAAACAATACTACCTGGGGATGTCAACATAGACTGGAACAAACTCTCACCCCTCTCCCTAGTCTTAGTATTAACCTCTTTGGGTTCAGCCAACATATTTCTACTCCCACTGAATCAACAAATACTCCAGCTCCATACTAGACTGGATCTTAACCTCTAATCATAATTAATGCCATAATCCCTGTACTCTACCTGACTCTCTAAGCGATCACCTCCCAATCTCTATACAAAGGATACCACCTCATACCTCTAAAAACGTATTTATAGAGACTGCTGTAACCTCTCTAATTTCAATGTAGGGAAGTTCAACCATCTATTGTCTCTTATAGACTTGTCCCAGCTTGTCTACCTTCCCCTAAACAATGTTCAGGAATTTAGCAACATTTTTCTAAACATCCTAAACTCTCTCGTCCCCCTAAGAAAAATAAGGATCAAAGCTAATCCCACACCTTGGCTCTCCAAACATACCCTCTCCAGCATGAAACTCAGAGACTCCACCTGGAAAAAATTGCCTAAGACTAAATCTCCCACTCTCTTCCTCAAATTTAAAGAACTAAGAAACCTTACAAAAAACTCATTATACAAGACAAGAAAAATTACTACCTAGAGGCTCAATCTACCCATACTTCCGACCCCCCAAAAGTTTGGCACTCCATAAATAATATTCTCTACCCAGGAAAACCCTCTACCCCTACTCCTTTCCCTGATAAATCCCCTGTTGAAATAGCCTCCCTAATAAACAATTTCCTCATTGACTCAATCTGCAAACTAACCCTTCCTGACACCAACCATCCTCATACCCCCACCCTTACCTCCACCAACTCCCACTCCACATTTTCCCTGAAACCAGTTCCCACAGCTTACATAAAATCCCCTCTGCTGAAGCTTAAGCCATGCTCTCCCTCGTTTGACAACTTACCCCCACTATTTCTCAAACTTGCAGCCAATACCATAGCTTATCTGGTATCCATTACTATAAACCACTTCATTAAAGAATCTGTAGTCCCAGATATCTGGAAAGCCTTCTATACAATTCCACTACATAAAGGAGGTAACTCCACAAACCCAGCTAATTTCCACCCTATAGCCATCCTCTCACCTCTTTCTAAAATCCTTGAAAAGTGCATTCACTCTCAGCTTCTCAAATACTTACTCCAGGAAAATCTCCTCATCTCCTCTCAACATGGATTTAGGTCCCACCACAGCACCTCTACTGCCCTCCTTTCTTTTGCACAGACCATAGCCAAAGCCAGAGATGACAACGAACTGGTGTCATGCCTATTCTTCGACCTCTCTAAGGCTTTTGACACAGTCTCCCACCTAAGCGTCTTAACAAACTAACTGAACTCAACCTCTGCTTCCACTATTAACTAGTTCTCTAGCTACCTTACTAACCAACAACAATCTGTGAGATGGTGCTCTCCCTTCTTACCAACCAACACAGGTGTTCCCCAAGGATCCATCCTAGGCCCCCTTCTCTTTAATATTTTTACTAATAACCTTCATTCCAATTGCCATACATCTACTCTAATCCAATACGCTGATGACTCTACTCTTATCACCCTCTCCAACAACCCTATTGACCTCCACTCCTTGACTCAAATCTCATTTAACACCATTGAACATTGGCTAATCTATAACTAACTTATCCTTAACCCCCCCCCCAAAAAAAAGCAAGCTACTCCTCTTTCTTCCAAAATCAATGGCCAATCTTAGAACACCATTTGCTAGCTCTTCCCTAGATAACACAACAATGCATACGTATTCTCATACCAAACTGCTGGGGGTCACTATCAATGATAACTGAAATTTGACATTCACATACAACAGTCCATAAAAAAGACCAATCAAAAACTTGGACTGTTGCACAGAAACAAAATATTCTTGCCTAATGCTTGTAGGACCTCCCTTGCCCAAGCCTACCTCCTCTCTTGCCTTCGCTGTGCCTCCCCAATTCTTATTCACCTCCAAGCAAACCTTTTAACTAAACTCAGTCAGACATATAACCACATAGCTAGATTTGCCAGTAACCTACCATACAAAACTCACCGTTGCCTTGCCCTCAAACAACTTTGATGGCTTGAATTCCCTCAACTTCTACTACTATCTCAGCTTCAAACTACACATTCCATACTGTATAAACTTGCAAATTGCCCCACCCTATCTAACCTCTTATCCTCTTACAAACCCTCTCAAACTCTCCGCAGTACTGACCAAAACCTGCTGGACACCTACAGACCCAATAAAACCATAGGCAAATTACTTTACAAATGCTCTATGTTTCAAACTTGGAACAAGCTCCCTAATCATCTACGCTCTATCCACTCTCCCAACATTTTTAAAAGAGAACTAAAGCATTACCTGGCCAACTCTCCATCTAGTACGTGCCACCACTCCACCTAACTGTTGTTCTTCTTCTTCCTTCAGCATTACAACTGCTATATCACATATGTAAGCATTGTATAAATCTGTAGATATCTGTATTGCATTTGTTCTTTGATTTTAATGATTGTATTATTACTATACATTTTTTGTAACTTTGCTTGTTATATCAGAGCTTTTCTCCTCAGGTTTCCACTGAAAATGGGGCCCCAGCCCAGTGGACTAACCCGGTTAACAAAAGACAAATAATAAATAAATATCTGTATCAGAATTGTCTGCTGGTATGCCTCCCATCACTGACAGATAATTTATTTTTTTTGTTACAATTAAGGAAACAGGACTGTCATTCATCCTGTAATCATGCTAGGTACAGGGCTTCTGCATTTATATTAGTGAGGGACTGGAAAATTATTTATTTTGTCTTTGGAACCAATCAAGTTCTTTAAGTAGAAGCTGCCTTTTTCAGGTGCAACATAAAATGCTGTGCAACAGTAACAGCCAAAGGCAATGCAAAACAAGATGCAGGCACCAACAAATACAAATAACATCTTTAAGTCAATATTAAACCAGACTAGTAGTTTGTAGTAAACATGCAGGTCATACATAAAAAACAAGTAATAGTAAGGCACTCCTTATTTTGGTGTTTGTGATATCCCCCCACTTACAACTGGGTACAAGGGCAATGCACAGGATAAAGACAGAAGAGAATACTCCCAAGTTTGCTATCTAAAATTAAGATAAGCAAACAAGTAAGATATGACCACATTTGAGGTGGAGAGTTCAAGACCAGATAATGATGAGAAAAGCTAATTTTAAAGCTTCCAGCAAAATAGTCCCAGGCTTATTTGAAAAAGAAAACTTTCTTTCCATTTGCATTTTAGGTATAAAGTCTATCCTAGAGTAGCTGTAGATTGTGCTATACTACTTAAGTATGCACATGGGCATAGTCATCAGGAGGTCAACACAAAACAAGGAGAGTGAGCATGTTACTTCATCACAAAGCAATGTATCCTTCTGCAAAACAAAGGTAAAAAAAAATACTCTAGGTATAAAGGTATAAAGTCTATCCTAGAGTAGCTGTAGATTGTGCTATACTACTTAAGTATGCACATGGGCATAGTCATCAGGAGGTCAACACAAAACAAGGAGAGTGAGCATGCTACTTCATCACAAAGCAATGTATCCTTCTGCAAAACAGAGGTATGTCGGGCAATTAGAGTGCATATCACATGATCTGTCATAGCACTACTTAAAAACATTCTACATCAAAAATATTTCAGCTTTATATAAATTGTGGCATGTTTATCAATTTGCTCTATCATATGGCTCTTTGAAAATGTCATTTGGTATGCTAGTGTATACCTTTAGGATATTTCTTTAAATATTAAATATTTTAAAAAAATTATGCACATTTATACAATGACTCTTCATTAATATTCCAAAATGAGCACACTGATTGGTCAGCCCAATCAGTGTGCCAGCTGTAAATCCATGCATATACCAATGGAAAAAGGTCCAGTCATCCAGATGTTTTCCCATTGGTATGCACTAACTTTTAACCTTTTTTTTTACAACAATTAAATAAAAAAACTGAAATCCAGACTCCAGACATAGCAGAGAGACAGGCCAGAGAAAAATACTAAAAAATTAGGTATGTTATTCAAAACTAAAGACACATACCTGATTTTCCTTGTATTTCCTCCATTCTGTCTCTTTCCTATCCCTAAACGGTCTGAAACTTTTTGTTTTTAGTAGCATAAGAAGATTAAAATCCATTGATAGGATGGAATGTTTATAGTTAGGTATGGAAAGGTGGAATGGACATTAGAAAAGCCTGGACTGACACAATTACAGATCCATGCATCTGCAAGGTATATTTTTATAACTTTTTTGGGTACTTTTTCACTATCAGGGCAACACTGTTAATGCAGTTGTTGAGCTCCAAATCCAGTGTCCAACCATGTATGTTTGATGTTAATCTTAACAGGTGTGTAAAATGTAGTGGTTAGAGCTTATTTTTTTAAATATTATCCATGTAATTATTTGGCACAAGCCTGGTAACATTAACATCAAAAATGCATGGTTTGACAGTGGATTTGGAGCTCAGCAGCTGCATCAACACTGTTTGCCTGATAACGGAATAGTAAAAAAAAAATACAAATGAGTACTATTAAAGCATTTTTTTAAGCGTCAGCTACTGATTTAGCAAGGCATCGCTTACAACGGAAATGACCGCTGTTGGGATGTACAATATTTTATTTTATGAGGGGTTGACATAATTGCTTCAAGTGCAAGACGAATCCTAAGAAGTTGTGTGTTGTAAGCACTTCACGGCAAACATATACATAGCCATTTCCCTGTATTTTTAACATCATTTCACATGCCCCAAGGAGAAGTAAAATCCATCTGATGAAATATATTCCTCATGAGTGCGTCTTCATCAAATTTCGCCACTTAAGAACTGCATGGTCTAAATGTAAATTACGACACTGTAAAGGGAGATAGTTCATTTCATGCCAAGTAATGTGGTATGTATATCACCATATTAGGACTATTTAAAAAAATGGCCTGTTATCTGAATTGGAAGTATTTCTTTATTTTTTTACTTTCTGTCTCTGTAATTTAGTGGGGCAACACTTTAAACATGATCGTTCAGCTGTAATCTAGAACCTTAACACATCTGTTAACCAGATTTGTGTACAATTTAAAATAACTTCTATTTTTTACAAATAAATTATTACAACAAATAACGTGTACAGACAAGTGGTTAACAGACATGCTAAGGAACTGGATTACACCTGAACGATCACGTTAACAGTGTTGCCCCGATAACGGAAAAGTACCCTTTTTTGAATTGTGCTAAGGAGGATGTAGATGATCTGTCAAGGGGCAAGGCACTTCATTTTTTGGCTATGTAATTAGAGAAGAGGGATGCCCCTGCTGTATTGTTTACTTTCATTACTTCTAGGAGGAGTTTATTATTGGAGTGTAGCATTTTGTATTGCCAGGATTTTTTCTGGATGGTATAGAATCTTATGGGCTTAAGTAAGTTGGTTACAAAGGAGGAGCTGAGGAAGTTCTAGCCAGTTCAGCTGTTTTAGGGCTAAGCAGTGGTGTGTTCTGTATGGAGTATCAGGGGCAAACAAAGCAGTTTTGTTATAGTAGAAATCCAGTTTTGTTATATCTGACTTTCTAAGACTGATGAGTAGTGGAGAGGCACAGAGAAGTGTTAAGATGGGGTGTGTTCATGCTATTGTGGCCTTAGTGTTTTTTGTGAGAAAATGTTTATTTCTGTGTAAAATGCCCAGTTTTTTTGTGAACCTTCTGTATGATAAGGGAGAAGTGGATATCAAATTTTATGTTGCATTCAATTTCCACCCCCAGTAGTATGGTGTGAGTAATGTGAAAGCCAGTTATTTTATTATTGGATATGATATTAAATGATACAGTGGCTGATGTGTGACATGTAGGCTGGAAGATCATGAGTTTTGTTTTCTTGGTGTTCATTATTAGCTGGAAATTAGTAAGCCATGCTTCAACAGACAGGAAGGAGTCTTGTGCTAGCAATTGAAGTTCTTAGAGGGAAGAATCAGCACAGATTAATGTAGAGTCATTTTTGTATTGGATGACTGAAGCATATAGTGTGGAATTATGGAGATTGTTACTAAAATGGAAAACAATAAGGGACCAAGGATGGAGCCTTTGGAACACCTAGTGTGACTGGCAGTACCGGGTAGAGTTCCTGTTGCCATTAAATTGCTTGCTGCCGACCTGTTAAGTAGCTTTGGAACCAGGTAATGGAGAGATCCCTAAGATTTAGTTAAAAAAGAACTGTAATACATTTGCTGTGATTGACCATGTCAAAGGCCTTAGAGTGACCAGGAAAGATTGCAGATACATACTTCTCATTATTTCTATGGTTATTTACTGTATGAATGAAAGACATAAGAGCAGTGGTAGTGCTATGAAAATGCCGGAAACCATGTTCTGTGTTTGCCAGACGTTTGTGAGTGTTTAGGTAGTCCATAATTTGTGTGTGTATACACCTCTCTAGGATTTTGGATGCGCATCAGGGAGCATATTTATAGTATTAGAATTGGCTCCAAACATAATGCACTCTCAAAACATGTTAAGAGTATGGGTGCTGAACATCAATTTGTTTTCTGCGTCCTACAACATATTTTGTCTGATGTTAGAGGTAGGGATGTAGATGCCCATCTACAAGAGAGTGAACTACATTGGATAGTCAGGCTGAGAGCAGACAAAAAGCCAGGATTAAATGATAAAATACAAGTGAAACCACTCCTACGTAAGAAAATACTTTTCAGACGTTGATTATCTGTTTTTATGAATAAGGAATTTTGTATGCATTTTATGTGTTTTAAAATGGTTTTAAATATGTATTGTAATTTTTATAGTTGTATAATTTATGATTGATTTTGGTTATAAGTGTTACAATTGAAGTTAAGTAGTGATGGTGTATTTAGTTAGAGCACCTGTTATATCATTAACTTGTAACCTATCAGCTTTGTCCTGCATATATTTAAATGTTGAATGTCTATGGCAGCTTTGTAGTTTGAAAAAGCCGTTTTGGTGAAAGCGCTAACTGTTTACTAGCTGAATAAATATTTTTATATTTTCTACTGGTGTTGGAGTACGTACTTGGAATAGAGATCGAAGATATTGGGGGCTGTTGTCTCTACCTGCATGTGGACAATTTATTTATCGAACTTCATACATAATTACATTATTTTTAGTTGTAGTGAATACAAAGTAGTCATACTACTAAATGAGTAGTACTTAAAAATGTGAGAAAAGCAGATTCAAAGAAAAGTAGCCATAAAGTTATTAGAGAGGAAGAGAAAAAGGATGGAGACATGTGAGGGTTCATGTAGGCTCCTGGCAAGGGCAGATCCATGAGCATAAGAGGAAAAGTTTTAGTCGCGTTATAAAGTGATTTGTATTTGGAATGTTTCTTATAGAGTTAGGATGTCTGTTTCAGACTAAAGACACACTGTAATTGTAAAGTAGTTTACCAATGTTTTCTTGGGTTTATGCATGTCAAGGAGTTGCTGGTCAAAACTTCGGAGAGTTCTAGTCGGGGTGTAGAAGAAATGAGGGAGGAGAGGCAGGGGCAAGAGTAGTTTTGTGTAGCATGTAGTGTGTAATATGTAGTTGTGAGATAAGAAGTTAAAGGGGGAATTCTGGCCATTGCAGTTTTTTTTAATGCAATGCAATGGTGTTATTTATAAGGTTGGGTTGTTGCAAATCTGGAGATTTTATTATATGTTTGTTTGAATTGGGAGATTAATGAGATTTTGTAAGTTTGTGACGATGGGAGTGGCATAGCGAAGGCATGGCAAGAGGAAAGCCTCAGCTAGGGATAGCTTGGCATCTGGTATGAGGAATTTTTTGTTTCGATACAGTAATCCCAGTTTTTGATGTGTCTTTTTGACATACTGTTGAATATGCTGATTCAATTTTAGTTGGTCATCTATTATGGTGCCCAGGAGTTTAGTATTTGGATCAACTTTGATAATTGTGTTGCTTAGAGAAGAGATGGAGAAGGTGGATTTGTGGTGTGAGAGTGATCTTGGCAGGAACAGTAAGAGTTTAGTTTTTTAGGGTTTAGGATAAGCTGGTATTCATTAAACAATTTTTTATGGTGATGAATGTGTTTTGTGTAAGTGAATAGGGATGTGAAATGTTGTCAGAGGTGGTGATGAGAGCTGAGTCGTCCTCGTATTGGATAAGAGTTGAGTGGCCACAAGCAGACTGGAGGTGGTTGGTAAAGATATTGAATAGAAGGGGCATAGAACAGAACCATGGGGGAACCCTGTTTTTGCAGGCAAGTAGGGGGAGCAGGAAGTGATAACTATAAAATGAATGAGGGGAACCTAGAACCAACTGGGAAGAGAGACTAGAAAGGCAATTTACAAAGTAATATTAGTGGATATCTGTATAGCTCCCAAGTATGCAACAAAGTCCAGAGCATTTAGAAGTTTTGTTTGGAACTGTTTGCATGAGTATTTTTATACTCCAAGCAGACTTCAGAGATTTTCTCCACAAGACAAGCATTAGACATTGGGAATTAGTATACTAGTTAAAGTGATTACCTCACAGACACATGGATCATGGTTTGTTTCTCTCCTTTGGTTATTATCTGGTTACTGGCTAGACATGTAATAGTCTGTAGACTGATTGATTAATGTTCACCTATGAATATACAGAGAAGTGTAATTGGGAACGTGTTTTGAGGATTGTAATGAATTATCAGATTTTAAAAAATCCCTGCAGAATCCTGTGTTAGAAATGCTGGAACAGTAAATGCTTGCTATGAAGGAAATGAGTATTGTGAGCTGTTATATGGGGTCTAAGCTGCCTAGACATAATAAAGGTTTACTAAGTTTAATGCTAGTGGCAATCAGTAGAAAATAAGAATCAAAATGTAAACTAGCTGTAACTGAAGTGGTGAATATTGTAAAAGAGATAAAGAACTGGAGGTGTGATCTTCACAAAATGGATGCAACAAACTGCATTGAATAAATGGCATTTGTGAGAATAATACATACAGAATAATGTCCACGAGGAGGAGTGAGTTGAAGGGAAGATAGCAACTGAGCAAGTTATGCAATGTTGGAGTGAATAATAATTGTTAAAAAGAAAGCATGTGTATAATATATGAAAGTAATGACACATTTTTGCAATTGTTTGTTCTCGTGTCTATTAATTTATGTGTACCTATTCCATTGCTTAAAATGTGAGGATTTAATAAAAGTGTTAAAAAAGCAGAAGACATAATGATCCCCCCACACACACACACACACACACACACACACACACACACACACACACACACACACACACACACACACACACACACACACAGGTTAAAGTGACATTATGTACACAGCTCTGAGAAGTGCCTGTCTTAAACTAGCTGAGGTTCAGGGTAATAGTTACTACTAAGCCTGTGTCAAAATTCACTTATAAAGCCTGAGATGTGGGTAGCTGGAAAGCTCAGAGAAGCTCTGAGGGTATGGTTGTTTTGTGATAAACTTTATGCCTTATTTTTTTAAAATAATGACATTCTTTTACTGATATCCAGTAGAGCACATTGTGTCCACAGAAAAGAAAAAATGTGGTTACGCGCACACATAAACACACTCTGAATGCCAGGTCTATCACAAAATGCACAATTTTTTTTCTATACAAGCACATATACACTAAAACTGCCCCAGACAAGCCTGGTAGGTGGATCACATGATACACACATGCACACACACACACACACACACACACACACACACACACACACACACACACACACACACACATACTGCACTCTGAGCAGCATTTAAATTGGGGGAATTCCAGCTGACCTTTCTCAAGTCTCATGGTTAAACCCACAAAGATGCAGGGAGGTCATGCAAAATTTGCAAGTACATCTGAAGAATGCTAGTTAACCTATGTCAGGTCAAATCTGAAGAATGCTAGTTAACCTATGTCAGGTCAAATCTGAAGAATGCTAGTTAACCTATGTCAGGTCAAATCTGAAGAATGCTAGTTAACCTATGTCAGGTCAAATCTGAAGAATGCCAGTTAACCTATGTCAGGTCAAATCTGAAGAATGCTAGTTAACCTATGTCAGGTCAAATCTGAAGAATGCTAGTTCACCTATGTCAGGTCAAATCTGAAGAATGCTAGTTAACCTATGTCAGGTCAAATCTGAAGAATGCTAGTTCACCTATGTCAGGCCAAATCTGAAGAATGCTAGTTAACCTATGTCAGGTCAGATTTGAAGAATGCTAGTTAACCTATTTCAGGTCAAATCTGAAGAATGCCAGTTCAACTATTGCAGGTCTTTTGGATGTTAGAACTAACCATATCATATAGATAAAACCAACTCAGGAGAGATATGCAGACTCTGCAGAGAAGGAATCACAGCCAATAACGTAATCAGAAAACAAAGTCATGTGAACATGGTAATGTTTCGCATTGCACCATAGAAAAAAAACTTGGGGTTGTATAACGTTTCCCTCCTTGAGTATATATTTGTTTACAATGAAATATAGTCTTGACTTCGGCAGAAACATGGATTCTCAGATTAACTGGGATGGTTAATTTTATCTCATTTCAGCTACAATTATAAAAACAGTCATATATGTGGAAACATGCATTCTCAGATTAACTGGGATGGTTAATTTTATCTCATTTCAGCTACAATTATAAAAACAGTCATATATGTGGAAACATGGATTCTCAGATTAACTGGGATGGTTCATTTTATCTCATTTCAGCTACAATTATAAAAACAGTCATATATGTGTCTATCAGATGTTTTTGTAAATAGCTTCATAAAATTATCTAGATTTTCCTGATTTCCTTTTCAAGTGTTCAGAGCAGACAGGGTTATTTCGAGAAAGTTTCTTTTCTGTCAGGACCATGGTAACAGTTAAAAAAATATCATGGCTTTGGATGTATGAATGCACCTCATACTAGAGTGAAATAATTGGTAACATATGCTGAGAGAGTAGAAATGTAATGTAGTTTTAATGTAAGATATTTCATGTTGCGTAATGTTATTTGTGAAAATGCATAAGGACTGCTGTGCAATCTGTCTGTGCTAGAAAAACAATTTGAAAGATCATTTAGAGATACTGTACAAACCTTGCAAAACTACTGACCTCCACAACCTAACATCACTGGTAATTATAGAACATTTAAAACTCTATAAAATACATCATTTAAGAGGTGACATTCCTTCAGAACATTTAGCAAAGCTGAGGGAATTTGCTAAAGTAGTGTTTATTTGGTTGATGTTTAACTGTTGTATTAAAAGGCAGACATTTGTGTGGTATGTACTGTAAATATATATGGAAGAAAATGTTTTCCAGATAATGGGCATTAGACTAAGGATACAAACAAGGGAATAGCTTCTTGAAATATTTGTGATCTATAATAAGATGCATCTGAGTATCCAGGTTACAAAATGTTGATCCCTGAAAGTAAGCCTGCTTTTGTTGTGGCAAGATGTCACATAAATCAATAACTGCTTGCTAAAGGAAAAAGACTACAGTAGATGCCAGAAAAGAGGTCACATTCAGTAGGTGTGTACAAATGATTGCTGACGGAAATAAGTCAAGTGATAAGCCAAGGTGCAATATGGTAAACAAAGTATGATAACACTCAAATGATATGTGCAGTGAATGACATCACTCCAGACAAAACAAAATGTAAAAGAATAGCAAAACTTAAAATATAATGTGCATAAAACTATACAGTACAGTGAATAATGTTAAGAAGTGTCTGGTCTGAAGCTTAACATGGAGCCAGATGCATGGGTAATTTTTACAATGATGTATTTATTTGTCTGTTTACATTTTGTTTACCAGGGTAGAACACTCATTACAGCATAACCAATTGAATGCACAGCTTGGATCAGAAAATTGATTTCTGTTAATATTATTCATAACTGCTTTCTCACATACCATTGAAGTAGTCTGAAATGTTGTTGAAGACCTATTTGGGGAAAAGATGACTTCTGAAAGCATATTCCATGTGTTAGTGCAATAGGAAATAAAGTAAAATGTACTGGAGTTTGTGTGTGCACGTGTGTGTGTGTGTGTGCGTGTGTGTGTGTGTGTGTGTGTGTGTGTGTGTGTGTGTGTGTGTGTGTGTGTGTGTGTGTGTGTGTGTGTGTGTGTGTGTGTGTGTGTGCGTGTGTGTGTGTGTGTGTGTGTGTGTGTGTGTGTATGTGTGTGCGCCTGCATGTTTGTCTATATGTCCATAGCACAGTCTTCTAAAGAAACCAGGGTTACAAATGACTTGCATGAAGGCTAGAGATGAACTCAAGTATAATGTTAACCCAGAATTTCATAAAGTTATTGCTGTGCCCTACACAACTAGAAGTAAGGTTGACTCAAGTCACAAAGACTAGTAAGTACTGATATATTCGATGAGGAAGAATGTAGTAACTAGATCTCAATAAATATCTCTTTAGATAAAACAGGCAAAACATGAGTTACTCACATACGATAGTATACCATACCATACCCTGCTGCATCATATTATACCATATCTTAAATTACCATAACATACCATACCATACCATACCATAAATACAATACTGTAGCCTACCTTACCCTACTATACCATACACGTCCATACCATACTATAGTATGCTATATTATATGATACCATACCATACCATAACCTATCGTAGCTTACCATGCCATACCATACCATATCAATCCATACCATACTATGCCATGCCATACCTTGCCAGCTCACTCCATACCAAACCCTACCACAGTTGCAAGCAAGGAATTAAAATATGTCCACAAATCCTCTCTCTCTCATCTGCAAAGTTTTAGTATTCATATAATCAGCTAATCTGTTAAGTCATACATTATGGAATTCCATTTCTGATCACCATACCTGAAAACCACAAAAGTTTCCTATTTTTTTTTCTTGTTTACAGTTCTTGCAAACCCAATTTTTGTCCTGTTAAAACATAACTTTAATGAAGGACTACCAAGACAATGTTATCCAGAGGATTTTTGCATGCAATGGGTATGAATTTTCAGTCGCCAGTCATTTAGATTATTTGTTTTATAAGATTTGCCAAGCTGTACAAAGTATTGTCTATAAAACTCTACTCTAATCCTGTATCTGACAATAACTGCTAGTTGAAATATTAAATCTAGATAGTTCTTCTCCATGTTCCCCATCAAGCTTTGGCATGCTATTGCTAACAAATACTCATAGTAAAAATAATTTCAGTAATGTTATTATAAATTGGCAGAATTTAATGAGAGCATATAATGTAAGGATAACAGATGGTGATGATTCAAGAAGATGAATAAAATGGCTGTGGTTTATTAACAGAGAACAAAAAAAAACATTTAAGGAACAAAAAAATATCATAGCACAAGAAATGTATGTCAGAAATCAAAAATTAAGACAGAGATATCAAATGTTGCAATAAAATATAAATGACAAGTACAACGGTGTAAACATTAATGCAAGGTTATTCAGTTTAACAGTATGCCTTTAGATGGAGAAGTTATTGGCATTTTCAGTGAGCAAGGGAAATTCCATCTAAACAGCTAGCTAACTGGCTGGAAAAAAAAGAGTGGAATGGAAAGGAAAAAAGAATGCTGGAATGATTATCACAGCCATTATGGAACATAATAGTGTACCAGTAGGATATTTCTAAAAGTAAACAAATTATGACAAATGCTTTTCATACTTTATATTAGTCACAAGACAACAGCACTCAGCAATCAAGATAGGAATTGCTTTCAACATCTGAGATTACCACAAGTACCTAAAAAGACACAGAATTATCTCAACCAACCTTTTTCCAGTGCAGAAATACAAAAAGTAATTAAAGCACATCACAGCAAGAAAAACATTTCATCTTGCATACAGTACCAAATAATACCTTTTCAGATGTAATTACCCAATGTCTGTTGCAAATGCTCAGTCATGTAGCAGTTAAAGGCCAGTTTCATCAGCCATCTTTGTTGAAATCTATTGTTACTTTCCTTGAAGACAATCAAGATACATTAATCACAAGCTCATCTCTTTGTTTCTATTTTTTTAACATTCGTTTACCGGGAAAGTCTGACTTGGAGCAAAGCCAATTTTCAGCAGAGACCCACAATATTCCAGATGCATGTCTTTGAAATGTGGGAGGAAACTGGAGCACCTGGAGGAAACCCACACAAATGCAGGAGAACATGCAGAATCTGCAGAGAAGGCACCTCAGCCAAGAATTACACCAGAGAACTTCTTGCCGTGAGGAGACAATGCTACAGCTGCACCACTGTGCCATTCAATGTTATAATTTGTTGTAATTTGCTCTTATAATTTGAGACCAAAATCATTGTGAAACTTCAAGCTGAAAGACTGAAAAAATATTGTTTGAAGTCATCCAACAGTCAAAAAAGGGGTTTGTGAAAAGTAGAGAAGGGGTCCTGATTTTGCAAGATAGTAGTCAGATGTGATACAGTTAAAGAGAACTATAGGTATCTCAATGGTTGCTTTCTTCTTTCAACTTGTATATTTTTTTGTAATCTAGAATGCCAGTTCTTCTGTGATGCCCTGTGAATATTTGAGATCACTATCTTCTTCCTGTTAAAATATTAGGTTTTCTATAATAAACAAGTGTACATATACTAAAAAATGGACTATTACTGACACCATTTCAGTTGGAAAGAAGAACATATCAAGACTGCCCAGATTCTCCTTTTTTCCATAATTAGCCACTAAAACATTGACATTTTACTTTAGATATTATTATGAAGATCTATAAATTAGAATTTCCTCACAGCTCCATATCACATCTTCTTGGGTTGAAGATGAAGACTTTTGGTTCTTTCAGCCATGAATAAAGTTATGTAACATTTTTCTCACTATTCAACATTTTAGTAAATTCTCTTGCCTATTTGTTAACAATGCAATGACACACACTTTTATTTTTTGTTGAAATGTCCTGCTTGTAAGAAGTTCTTATTACAAAACAAGGTATTCAATGTTCTGCAATTCATACGTACGTGTGTATCAGAATTTTTTCTTAAATTTGGAAAGTATCACTGAGACTAATATGAAGCTCCTTTCTTGAAGATCTTAAAGGAACCCTTAGACATGCAAAAATGCATGTACCCTTTTGGGTTTAAATAAATGAAACAAAGATTAAGCATTTGCAATCATTTGTTTTCCTTGCTTGTTATATATTCTACATGCATGTATGTATAGTATGGGTCCCCTTCACATGTTCGCCTTTTCAGAAAGTCGACTTTCATATGGCCAAGACCACATGATCAACTTTTGAAACGCCAACCATGGGGAACTACTATCTCCGTACAGAGTGGAATGGGAAAATTTCCTCTTCCGCACTGTAGTGCGATCTCGGAGTTGGTATATTTAAGTTATGGGGGGGTGCAGTGGGGCTTGCCCCATGCTAACAGTTGAAAGGTAAGTGTTCGGTGTGTGTTATGTGTTTATTTTACATGGTTGGCTTTTCGAAAATCAGTCATATGGTCACGGCCATATGAAAGTCGACTTTCTGAAGAGTCGACCACGTAAATTAGACCCGTATGGTATATGACCTCAGCCCGTAGACATAGGGGTACATAAGCACATTTAGGAGAGTAAGATCCTAAGAGTACCTATAGCCAGGAGACTCAGGGTAAGCCTGAGTAAATAAAAAATTGAAACTCTAAGTCAACTAAAAAGAGAAGAGAGAAACTGCTCCTGCTTTGGTCCACAGGGTACATGGAGATTAGTAAAAATAGCAGGAGGAAGGCAAGAGGGATACAATACCGCAACAGTGATCAGTAGGATATTTACTATTATGGTAATTTATTATACAACTGCACTATGCCCTTCATTAGATCACTGTGGCTGTATTTCAATTGTGATGGCCGAATCACAAAGTTTAAAACGTAGTTAGGTTGGATGGGCCAGAGACGGTATAACTCTCTAATAATCCTAGGATTATAGAGCTGGCAAAGGAAGCCCTTGATCTAGAAAAGGCATCCACACTGTCATATATTGTGAAGATGTGTACAGAGGACCAGTTGGCTGTTTCCAGAATGACTCTGGAGTCAAATCCTTTGAAGAAGGCACCAGAGGAGGACCCTGATCTTGTGGAGTGTACTTTCACAGGTGAGGAAAAGAACTTGGTATGGCAGGAATAACAAAATAAAATTACATTTTAGTTCTAGTTGGAGATTGTCTGTTTAGAGATGGGATTGCCCAACTTGCCTTCTTGGAAGGAAACAAAATTTTTTCTGTCGGTACTGT
This sequence comes from Protopterus annectens, assembly GCF_019279795.1. Classification (NCBI taxonomy): domain Eukaryota; kingdom Metazoa; phylum Chordata; order Ceratodontiformes; family Protopteridae; genus Protopterus; species Protopterus annectens. Next base: position 1,068,212,379 of record NC_056745.1, on the reverse strand, counting down.
TATCAAGGTAGAATCTAAGTTGTTTGTGCACATCCAAGGAGTGGAGAAGCCTTTTGCCCCTGTTTTGTGGATTTGTTGAGAAGGTAGGTAATTGTATAGCCTGGTTGAGAGACAATTCATTTACCATCTTGAGCATGAAAGAAGGGTTAGCCCTTACAGTGACCCTATCTATATTAAGGATAAGGAAGGAAGGGGTGGCCATAAATGCTTTAAGCTCTGAAATCCTTCTGGCAGAAGCAAGGGCAATGAGTAAAAGAGTTTTCCAAGTAAAAAACATTAGATAAGCAGAGGCTGCTAGTTCAAAAGATGGCAAGGTAAGTTTTCCAAAGGGTGGTGAAATAGTCCTTCTAGGTGGATTCAAGTGAAGGATGACTTTAGAAACTAATTGACTTTAATTATTTTGAGCAAAGGGGATTAAGTGGCATGTAGGCAGAAAGGGCAGCAAATGTGCCTTGACAGATGAATAGGCTAATCCAGTTTTGAGTATCTCACACAAAATTATAGCCCCCTTCCCTCATCTGGATGTAGTTCTGAGTCTTCTAAAGACACCAGATAGAAAATCTTTTATGTTTGAAGATGTAAGACTTTCTTGTGGTAGTTTTTTTTCACCTCATTGAGCAGCTGAAGCATGTTCTCAGAAAACTGGAGTCAGAAAGGAAGTAAGATTCTATCATCCATAATTAAGATGAGAGAATATAAGTTGGGATGAATTAGAGATCTCTTTTTTAAGTCCACTTTGTGAGTAACTATAAGTGATGGCCCCTGGCTATGTGAAGAAGAAGATCCAATCTTGCTGAGTCAAAAGGGGGTCAACAGCAAGATTTTTGGTTTGCTCCATTTGATCTATGATAAAACATGTGGGAATAGGTGAAAGAGGCATAGAAGAACTTCCCCTCCGAGCAGAAAAACAATGCATCCATCCTCCAGGCCTGGGGGCAAGGAACCCTGGAGCAACATAGCTTGAGATGTTGGCTGAGAGTAGAGGCAAATACATTTATTTAAGGGGTATACCATCTGTGGACTATTTGTAGAAAGACCTCTCTGTTTGCCATCCATTCATGAGGAACTTCTATGGGGCTCTGCAAAAACATTGTCTGCAGGTGGAATGTAAACTCCCTCATGGTGTAGATTTGCTTTCATAGCTTGATTCCATGCCAGTAGAACTACCCTGCATGTCTGGTAGAAGTTTGCACCACTGTTTGTTGATGTAACAAAATACTCTGCTGCTGTCTGTGAAAATCCTGAGAGACCCTGGATTCCATAGGTGAGAAAACACCTGAAGGGCTCAAATAGGGGCTTTCATTTCTTTGACATTAATGTGAGCCCTGAACTGTTTGGCTGTATTAAAAAACTGTGATATAACTCAGAACACCTAGAACTCTATAACCTACTGGACCCTAGCTGTCCCAGGCACCTGACTTTGCTCAGTTATTTCCTCTGCACTTATTAGAATAGAGTATTGGCCAGTTAATTTGTTGTAGGAAAAAGGTAAAAAGTAAGACTAAAAGGCAAAAAAGCAAAAAGAAGTTAATTATATGGATGGTGCTGGGTCAAGTTGGCATGGCTGGCCTTAGGCATAGGCGAACTAGGCAACTGCCTAGGGTACCGTGCAGGCTGGCCTTGTAAAGGGCGCAATTTGTGTTTATCTATTTATTTTAATGAATTTACTTTTCTTAATAAGAAAAGTAAATTAATTAAAATAAATAAACCATAGGGTGCTGGAATCGTAGGGCAAGGAAGGGGAAGTGAGCGCCCATCCCACTTTTACAGCTGCAGGTTGGCCAGGACTGGAGGTTTCAAAAATAAAAAAAAAAAAAAAAAACGGCAGTAGGGGCTAGCGGGTTACAAGCACCATTTGGGGGACTGCTTCTTAACACGCTGTGCTCCATTCCAAACATGTTACCTTTGTGAAGAGCATTGTAAACTGTCTTGTTTTTCTTTCTGGTACCTCAACTTTTTAAACGTTAGCTAGTAAAGTGCTTTTGTAGTCGCTGGATGCACCAAAGTTTTCTTTTACCTATGTGTGTTTGTGTATGTGTGACGGGGATTAGTATAGTTTGTTCCACTATCAGGATTCTTTGAAATTCAACCACAAAAGGCATCAGTTATCCCGCTCCCAGGACCCCGCATCACTTATAGGTGTAAAAGGTGCCCGACAGTTTTAATATCCCACCGGCTCCAGTTAAGTCCATCCACAAGTTCGAGTCCAACATACAATACAAAGAAGTATATACAGAATTAAAGAAAAAAAGGGTAATTCGTGTGGCCTTGGTTTTATTTCCTGTATTCCTGTTTTTGTGTAATCCTTTTCTACATCAGGGATGAATCACTAACTCCTTTCCTACTCAGAAAGGGAATGTAAGCTACTGGAGCTCCTGAAAGGAGTTGGGGGGATGATTTCCAAAAGGAATGTGGCACAACACCCCCTTTCTAACATAGCCAAATGGAATTGGCAATTCAAGGATACCCTCACCAAGTTAACCCCTTGTGATCTGCAGTGTAGCATCACATAGTTGTAACACACCGATAAAGTTGCAATAAGGAAGGGGGGTGGAGTACTGTCGCTGATTTACAAAGCTCCAGTGACATGCGATACAGTTGTTGTTGTTGTGTCTTTCGGCTTTTCCCGGTTTAGGGGTCGGTCTTCAAATAATGAATATAGACTCACCCTCAGCTTTTATTGTACTGCGATGGCTGTGATCGTTAAGCAATGTTATTTTTGTTATCACCGTTTTACGGTGTTTGCATATACGTAATGCAACGGAGTTGTCATGAAATAACTGGTGCTGCTAGTGCAATCATTCTTTTTTGTATCATTTATTTTTCTTTTTTTTTTTAAACATAAACACTATCCTGCCCAAAGACTCCTACCTTGATGGCTCCTCTTTTCTTCTGAAATTAAACTATTATCCTCATGTTCAGAAGCGTGCTTGCTTTGGTCCTTCTAACAGCTTCTCTGGTGTTTAAACCAAAGCCTAGAGGGTTGTGTGAATTCAGACCAACAGATCAGTCTCATGCTGGCCTAGGAAGCATATGAGAAAAAGACAGGCCACAGAAGAAATATCAGACTCTGCAGAATGACATGATTAGAAGCCCTATACCTCTGCTCTATTTCCATTATCATATGCCTCTGTCTGTCTCATGCTAAATGCATTTACACTTAGAACCCACAAACTGCTGTATTCTCTGGTCATCTCTTGATTCAACATCTATAAGGCAGCATGGGTTGAGGAAGGTTTCAGGCTTCAACAAGAATGTTGGCAAGTGGCATTATTAAACAACTCATAGAGACAGCAGTTGTGAACAAGCAAAGCAGATGATGGCTCTGCTTCACTATCAGGTACATTACTACAGTGCAGGTTTCTTCGGATTAGTTCTATAGTATATACTTCATTTACCAACAAGCTTGGGAAGTTTTGTGTGTTAACTTTGCAGTTAGTGCAGAGGATTAAGCCTCTAAGCTGTTTGTCTGCTTCTTGAACAGGGTACAAGGTCCTCCTATTCATTGTACCTCCATTTGCTTACTATGTGACTCTGAGAATATCAGACAGTACTCAAGGATCATCTATGAAAAGGGACATTTGTGTCCAGTGGACTTATCTAATTAGCAAATGAATAGAATAAAAATAAAAAAATGACTTCTAGGAGACAGTGTCAAGAAATAAGAGAGGACTGTGTTGGAGAGCAAAACTCTAAGCCCAGCTACAGGTGTCAATAACAAACTGGGCTTGGGAGTTCAACCCCATGCTGCAGAAAGATAAAGCCCTTATTGTGTTCCAGATGACCTGTGGTTGACTAGTGTAACAGGTGCTGTAGGGGCTGGATGGGAGTGAACAGCTGGTGCTGGCTTGTCCATCCTTGGGGGCAGGGAGGTTACCTATGCTCACTACAATAGCAGCGTTAACAGATGGGTGAATTCTACACTGGAAGCTGTATACCACTTAGGAGATATAGGGTATGAGTGAAAGTTCACATGCACCTCCAGTGGGCAGCAAGTGCAGAGCTGGCAAAGCTGCCACTGGGTGGGAGAGAGTTAGGGCTCACTCACCAGCAGCACTGTGACACTGTACCAGCATCCTCAAGGTCCTCATGCGTCCCTGATGTGGGTCAGTTTTCGCCAATGGGTGGCTAAGATTATCCCACAGACCCAATGAATGAGAAAGAGGAGCTAGTGGCCATTGTTTGCCAGGTATAAAAAAATTTAAAATACCTGGCTCCCACAAATGTGAGTACTACAGAATAAAAGATAACACAAAACAGAGAACATCTTCATAATTGCCGTGTGTGACTACATGTGAGCACTTTGGTCCAAAGGAAAACATTAACTGAAAGGAAACAATTACTGGTTGCTAGGGGAGAACAAATCCTCCCAAACGGCATACTCTGCTCTAGGGCAAAGGGGATCTGAAAGGCTCTGCGTACCATCCCTCTACACACGCTCCCAAGACCTCAACCTCATTACCATAATCAACAGAATGTGCTGGAGGGACAGGTTCATAGCCTGGAGACTGCCCATTTTATGGAATTGACTACCTATATATGTCAAACTGAGCACCTCACTGGCCCTCTTCAAGAGAAATCTTGATGAGTGGATGGGAAATAGAAAATTCACCTCAGGGATCACTCCAGTGGCTCTGCTAGACAGAGGCACTGGGATCTAAGGTCGGGTGGCACGATGTCAGGGTAATCCTATGGGCTAGGCTTGTAAAGGCTCCAGGGTCATTAGCCTAGTACACACCTATGAACCTGTTTCATGTATATACATCACATGAATGATGTACATGCTAAATATGAATTAGATGGACATCTCCATCTCTATGAGATTTTGGCTTTATCCAAAGAGACTGGAGCCCACCTCTATTCTTTTTCTTCTTTTTAACTTGATCAAATAGTCTGGGGCAGCACTAATATCAGCCTTTAACATGACAGATATCAAAGGTATGTCCTCATCATAATGGATAATTTCTCTTAAATTCTGCTTAGAGTCAAGATACCCTATAAATTCATGACAAGGATGAAGACAGGAACGTAGCTCAACAGAGTAAGACACAGCCTAAAATAGTCTAAGGCGATGAGTGTACTAGGAGGAAGGGGATAAATGAGCATATAATCTGAAGTTTTAAAGTTCTGGGATACCAAACAGGCTGGGATGTGCTTACCTGGAAGTAGGAACAGTTTACTTGTGCAAGCAGAATGCAATAAACTATTTCATTGAAGGTAGGCAGCCAAGGAACTTTAGAGACAGGCTGCACTGGTCCCTGGATAAGTGTCACTGGTACACTATAGTATGATGGGGTTGATTTGTATCATAAAGAAGAGACCACTAAAGTTGGTTGGCAGAAGTTAATAATATGTTCTATATAACAGTAAAATATAAACTTACTGATGGCTTTGATTTTTTGATGAGGCTGACAGGTAGTTCTTAAAGAGAGTAACTTATGGATGGCCAAAGACTGAACTCAAAAGCATCTTTTGCCTGAAGTTTAACCTGCCGAGGATCTCAAATATATGACTTTCAGACTTCATATCCTTCAGAAATGCAAGTTAACACAAATCCTGTTGTTCTAGCAACTTTCAGTTAAAAAAGTGTAATATTTAAAATCTGTCCCTATTTTTATTATCATTGCATCCACATAATGTCCAGATTTCTTGCAGTAAGATTGAGAGGTATGCATGCCTCTCAACTATTCAGATTTTTGCCTCATATCTTTGGCCTGTTCCTCATAAAATTTGTGGTTTTCTGGCAAATCACTGAAGATTTAAATAGCTAAATGTCATACATTTGAGTTTCAGCCTTCATTTCCTTCAGAAAATGCATGGCGGGTTGTAATGACAGATGTCTGATGGGCCTTTTATGGTTAAAATATTCTGAAATTGGTAGTTTTGTCATTATTGGTTCAAACATTTTGTTTCATTGCTTACTGGAAAAATGTTCAAAACTACAAATTTAAAACATACTCTAAAAAGTGTAAATGTTTCTATGTGCGACTAGCTGTTTTTTGTTATCAAAATCTGAAAGCAGTGTTAGTAGCATAATTGGCTTTAGTGCAGAAGGCTGTGGATTCTACTTCCACACCATGTAGATGGAGTACTGATATTGCATTACGCATATGATTGTTGATTATTTGGTGCATTATAAGGGGGATAGGGGTTCTACACTCCCGAGTATATCCTTTGTATGAGATGCCTAGTGACTATGAACTTGTTGGTCATTTCCTACTGCAATAGGTCATTTTCTATTGCAATATTATCACATTTTTAATGCAATATAGGCAATTAATTCTTCAAGGAAAGCAGGCACTGAATTTGTAGATAAAACATTGATATGTGAAGTTATTTTACCGGTAGCAACCTCTTCATTAGGTATGGATTTCTTTAATGTGGAATTCAGATGATTTTACATCTGCAGAGATTGTGAGTATGGAGTAATATTGGTGGATTATAATGACAGAAGTCTTGAGTGGCCTTTTATGGTTGAAAATTTCTGAAATGAGTAGTTATTGGTTCATACATTTTGTTTCATTGCTTATTAAAAGAATTTTTAAAACTACAAATTTAAAACACTTTAACAAGTGGTGCTGTATTATACAGGGAATATATAATTCAGTGCAATCAGGAAGGTGAAGCAAAGAACAAATGCACATATGCATGACCCTAACAAATGTGTGCAAGGAGTCTGTTTTGAAAACAGCCCAAAGGTAAACTTAATTCTTCACTGGCCAGATGCATTTTCTGTGAATGTGGGTTTTCATGCCGTTTCAATGAATATGATTTTTTTCCATTTCAGTGAATGTGAGTTTCAAGGGCAGAGAAGTTTTCTGCTTATGCTAAGTCTGTTTTTATTGTGAGACTGTATCGTTTAGCAAATGGCTACCTGTGTTTGTGTTATTTTATTTCAATATCTGTAATGACTGTAGAAGCAAATAGGAGAATAGTATGCATGGTAACTGGTGAAAAATAACCAAATAATGGAACACTGGAATGGCTGAGGAGGGGCTTGCTGCTGGGGGTGGGGGGGTGGGGTTGCTGCAGGAGCGGCTGCTCTGTGGGGCAGTCTATTACCCTGCCTAGGGCCCTATTTTACCATGATCTGGATCTGGTATTTAAAGTGGAAAATACTATGCAGAAGTAGTTGTAGTTAAAGATACCTTGTAATATAGTTATTCTTCCTATGCATTTAAATAATTTATGGAAATGACTGGAGTGGCTTTCTTGGGGAGTGACCCTGTGGGTGTGGCTCAAATAGTGGTGTTTCATGACTGTGGTGTGGGTGCGGCTTAAGGGGCGCCGGAGTACTACTTTGCCTAGGGAGCCATTTCAGCTAAGGCCGGCCCTGCATGTTGGTGGGAAAACAGAGGAAAGGTACTTGAGATATGCAGAAGGAACTATTATTTAACATGGGATGGCATGAAGTCCTTTAGTTAGGGCTAACCTTGTCGATTGCAGTTGGACATCTGATGTGTGTATAGTTGATACAGTGTCCATTAACAGCTGGTACTAAGGGAGTCTATGGATGAGAGTGAAAGACCTGGGCCATTGTTTAATCACAGGAAGTGGTCATTGACCTGTTGTAATAGAGTCCCGTCCCATTTTAATTTGTCCCAACCATTTCATTCCTTCCTATAATCCTCCATTGCTTTGAAGTCACCAGCCACCACTAGTGTTTTCTTAAATGTGAGTTATAAAGCCAAACAAAAATTTTATTTAGGTCAGTTTGGAGAGCTGATTGCATGGTAGTTGCATCAGGATTACTCGGAAGAACTAGCAGATCATCTGTGTATCACATGAATTTAACCAAGGAGAAGGAGGAAGTGAGGTTGTATATATAAACAGATAAGACATGGCCAAGAAGGGAACTATGGGATACTTCAGTGGTTGGTGTGACAGGGATGAAAGTGGAGGGGGGGGTCCAAAAAAATCTTCTGTTACATTGGTACATACCTCTCAGCCTCTTAATGTAAGAACTCAGGACAAAAGCATAAAAATGGGGGACAAGGGCCCTAAAATGGGACAGATTCTAAATATTGCTCTTATAAACATAGAATCTGGAGAGGTTAACAGGTTTTGAATTATTCTGAAGTTTCTGATGGGTATGAAACCTGGGAACTAAAATGTTTTCCATTATTGTCTGACTTCAATCTTTAATATTTATCAGAAAATCAAAAAAGCACAGCCCAAAAATATGAGTCAAAAATCTGGACAGTCTGTAGAAATCTGGACAGTTGAAAAGTATGCAGAGGCAGACTGTGATCCCGTTAATAGTATCATAAGAAAAGGACAGAAACTTAAGTTTTCACAGTAAAAGGTAGTGGTTGATTGATCATTAGCCCTCTTAAGGTCAATAAACAAGATAACTGTATGAAGGTTTGTACTTATTTTAAATAGATATAATTGGTAGCTACTAATATGATAATCATGATATTGATATTTTTAATACTCCTGCTATGAATCAGTTAAGATGCCATAATTACTGATGCATGTAAACATTTGCTGAGATGTGAGGTTCTATAATAACTTAACAGGAAGGGGGTGTTAGAACTGTATGGTTAACCAGTGCACCACAGTGCCTCAATGGTTAAGATTTCTGTTTCCATAGCTATTCTCTATGCAGAGTTTTTATGTTTTCACAATATCTCCATGAGTTTTCTCCAGGTATTCTGTTTTCCTTTCAAAAGCATACTTGTGGGTTGGCTACTCTAATGTGCCCATATATATTGTATTTATCTTCACTTTTCCCTTTTCTAGCTTATCCCAATTGTTACACAGTACCCCTTTAACTCTTTTTCGCTCTTTTTGTGTAATCTATATACAAATGCTGCTGATGTATCTCTTCTTTACCCATATCTCTTCTACTCAGCCTTGGTGGAAGATGGGTTTGAGCCCCTACTTTGTCTTAGTGTCAGTTATAATGAACTATCCCTTCTTACTTCAGTATTCTCTAAACCTCTTAACTACCCACTCTCACATAGACAAGGTCAAAGACTGACATTTTGCTGTAACCTTTCTACTTTCAGCTCAAGTAGCAGCTAGTCTCATCTATCCTTTCTCCCTTCACTGTCCTCCAAAGCTTTCATTTTCATATCGGCCATCCCCTTAACCTTCCACAGACCTGTCAGACACACTCTAGATTTTACAAACATCTGTCAGTCAGACTGTAGATTTTTACTTCATTTTTTTCTCCACAAAAATCCTTTTCAATAGTCTTCAACTATATATTCAAAATGTTATTAGTTTGAAGCATTTCAGTCCTTCTAAGCTTATCTGACTATCTCTACATTACGAACAACTTGCACCAAATCAGCTCCAAAATAGTTGTATCCACCTAGCAGGCATATATAGTAGCAATCCAGATATTTGCCACCTTCGGTACTACAAGTAAATTTTAACTTTTATTTCTAAGAATCAATACAACTCAAATGTATTTGTTCCAATCATTTAACCTCATCAAACAATTCAGAAAGCATTGGTTTTCCTTGCTGTACCATACAAGGCATTCTTTACTATCAGAGACATAAACTTCTTAAGTTAGGTGACATACACTCAAACCCAGGACTATAGCACTGAATCAAGAGAGATGGTGATAGTTAACATGACACCCCAAACCCATGTAAAAAATGGAAAAAGAGGTTGATGATGATGAGAGAATAAGTGAAACAGTGAGTGAGTGAGTGAGTTAATGAGTGAGAAAGTGGAAGAGTGAGTGAGTGACTGAGTGACCGACTGTGTCCAGTCACCAAAATCCTCTTCTTTGTCCCCAGTTGCTCATTTTAATTTCTTGCACACCCCACCTCATCACATCCCATTACCACCCCATTTTATAATTTTTCTTCAGTTGTCACCACCTTACTTTTTTTATCAGTCTGTGGTGATTGCTTATCTTTCTGTACAGTAACTGATCCCTTTTCTATTCATCAAGAACTCTTCTTACTAGTCCTCTACAGTATTTGATATATCTTACTCTAAATCTCACATGTGGCTGAGTGCCCCTGCTTGCTCACCTCCCTTCTGCCCTTTTTTTTTTTTTTGATGCTGTGTTCTCCTTGGCCACTTCAGCCTCTGTCTCCTCTTCATCACTTATCTTTGCTGTCTGAATTGGTCCCTCTAACCTTGACTTCCTGCTTACCCATCACCTTATTATGTAACCACATCACTTACCCATTCTTCTCTGATGGCCTTAACCATGTCCTTAAATCAGCTATCACTGTTTTTCTAACATTTGCCATTCTGCCATTCTATCTGTCTACTGGCCTGTGGTTGTATCCTATTTTCTGGTCCTTTTGTGATCTTTCTTGCCTGACTAGAAAAACTGATGCCATCTGTAGCTCAAACATTTTCATATCTTACCCATTATCCTGAAAACCCCAAATCTTCTGTCACCTCAAAGCTGCAAAACCAAATAAACTTCCCCACATACTGAAAACATTGTCTAAAATTTTCTATGCCTTTCTGCCTTATTTACCGAAAGAATGACTCGTAGAAAGTAATGTCAGTAAACTGACTGGTAAACTAGGAAGTACTTATGTTAGGATTTTTTATTATAAATCCCAGGAAATATAACATGTACTTAATATATTTGTCCAAGTACTAGAATAAGAATGAAGAAAAACTGAGGCTGAAATTTGAAACTATTCTCTCAAAAAGTTTATGTAGTAAAGACGAATTATGCAGCAAGATATGTGGGCAAACTGAAACTAATAAAGAACTTATTTGTGGAATGGAAGTCAAATGTAAGTATTTAAAGAAAAAAAATGATGTGCTAGCAGAAAATGTCTAACAACTTGTCCAGCAACCAGGAAAATTGATGTCTTTTCCCTCTGGGACACATACTGTGTCTGCCTAGCAGTTTATCTCAGATGGTTGTAACTGTGACTAATTTCTACTTGTAAATGTTTTAACTTTGATCAAATCACTTAAATAGAGAGTGCAGCTGGGTATTTTGGAAAAAAAAGACAATTGTGTTTAGTAATTTGCCTACTATATGACAGCACTTCTTGAATGCCTGTTCTCTAAAGAGGAATGTAGAATGTCACTTAATCCTGAATGAACAAAGAGTGTTTTGTTAAAGCAAAATAGTCAGAGTTTGATTAATTTCAGTGCAAAAAAATGTAAGTTGTTTTTGAAGGAGAGTGTCACCCTTTTCTCCTAGACTGTGTCATCTTGGAGGTCTAATAATTAAGAAGTTGGGGTGTAGAGTGGATACTATACAAAAGCCTACTTTATCACCATGTGTAGATGCACAATCTGATATAATACTAATTCACTACTTTTATTTTGACCTTGTCTTAAAACTAGTGTGAGTTGCTATATGCTTTCATCTAATTGATCTATGCTATCTCTGTTATAATGGTATGCAGAATTCTAGAAATTGAAACATTTCTGTGGTGTTTTGTTTTGAGAGGTACATTATGTTTATAACAAAAACTACAACCAGAATTAATGAAAACTGGTATTTTTCACTGTTGCACTTAGAATGAAGATAGTCACTCTTAAAAAAATGCTTTGAAGTCTCCAGAATTGCAGTTACATTTACTGAAGTATTCATAAATATTCTATTTTTCTACTCACCAGGAGTTGAAGTTTCAAAGGATATCTTGCATCTAAGACTGTTTTTAAAGGGTCATTTGTATCACTTTACTAGTTGGTTGCTGCTGGGCAGTTGGTATGTATAATCATAAACTGCACACCCAGCATCCAAAGCTTGATGTTGTAGAATATTGCTCACACAGATTATGTAGCAATCTAAACAGGCTTAATAAAATTGAGCAGAAGTACCGTACACTGGTTTCATGCTGTGCCACACCACTATCAATTGTCACAAATCAGCTTCTGTGGTTTTGTAAGTAGCACCCGCTGTCTCTAAGTGTGGATTAACAAAGCAGAAACAGTGTGATGCAAGTGATTCACTTGTGGTTATAGTTTTATATCAATGTGTCAAATCTCTTAAGGCAGGAAAAGGACTCAAATATGTTAAATCTTAGTGTTTCTCTCTTATTTGTATATCTATAGCTATATCTATATCCATATCTATCTATCTATCTATCTATCTATCTATCTATCTATCTATCTATCGATATATATGTATACACACACACACACACACACACACACATATATATAAATATATATTTATTACACACACACACACATATATATGTGTGTGTGTGTGTGTGTGTGTGTATATATATATATATATATATATATATATATATATATATATATATAGGTTTTCTGTCAAAATGTTGAGGTGCCTTACCTCAATGGTGAGAAGGATGAACATAGAGCAGCAGAGAGGCAAAACTGCGAACACAATGCCTGTAGACTTCGAAATGTTGATACAAAGACTATGTTTGCAGGTTGGACCATCGTGTTTTGAAGTGCATTGCACTAAAGTCGGGATTGGGAAAATTACCCTTTTCCTCACTGTACAGTGATCTTGGAGTTAGAATATATAAGTAGCAAGGGGTATGTGGGGTGCAGGGGGAAATTTTCCGCCTCATAGCGGATGTTTTTTTCTGGATGGTGAGCGGTCGAATGGCGATTCATTCCTTCAAAAGAATCAACATTTTAAGAAATCAGCGTGATGCTTTTTCATTCTTCCAGTTCGGAGATATGAATGGTCGAGGTGAGTCACCTTGGCATTTTGATAGTAAACCATATAGATATAGACATATAGATGCTGATACTGGATTTCTGTAACACAATGAGATGATAAATGATTCAGTTTCATGTATGCAGTACACATTAATTCCTAAATAAAGAGAAAAACATATTAATAAACACTATGGTGGTTAAACTCTTTTAAGACTGTATTGCTGGTATGTAATGCCTGAAAGAGTCAATGAATTATATAACTTTAAAGGTTGTTTAAAACATGGGTTTAGGAAAATGCTTGAGTTTTAGTCTTTTAAAACTAAATGCAGGAAATGGCTATAGGATGTTTCACAAGAATAATGCAGTTTTATGTTTTTTATGTTAAAAGATAACAGAATAGGAATACAGTTATGATTTCTCTTTGGTGGATTCATATGACATGAAAACTTGCAATATAAAATAATGACCATTTATGACAGGTAATGTTTCTGTACTGAGGCCAGCTGCCGCAGCTGTTTCTGTAATCGTTGGCTTTATGCACCTGTAGAGTTCATTTGACCCTTGGGGACCCCAAGCCCCTGGAGTCACTGCAGTGAGCAATCAGCTGGGCTGTAGAAGCTTGATATGCCTGGTGAGATCTAGGGGAGTTAATGTTGCATGTTGTCAGCCTTGTGCAGGTAAAAGAACTATTTCTGCGGCATGCAGATTCTCATCTCAAGCTGCAGCAGTATTGTTATAAAAAAGGGTCAGCCTATCACTGCCTCTAAAGGCAATACTGCAAGAGATAAGCAGCTCACCAAACACCCTGGAGATATTGCTGTGTGGAAAGTAACCAGTCCATCCCAGATGGAAAAGGCAATGTTGAGGGATAGGCAGCCTACTGCAGATGCCCAAAATGTTACTCCAAAGAAAAGTGTAAACCAGCTTTGACCAGATAAGTATTACAGCAGGAAGTAATCAGATATGCCCTGACAGCAAGGTTCTGCCACATTGAGAAAGGGAATAATCCTGTGAGCCACTGTTACATGATTTAAGCATTAAATGTTTTTGTAATGTACCTATCTGCCCCATTGTATCTGCAGGAGGAAAAGGAGGGCTTATCCATCTTGTTCTTTTTTGCCAAGCAAATAGAATAAATAAAAATATGTTTAAATGGCATAGCCAATAAAAGCAGATAAAAAAAACATTTACATGTTGTAAAATATAGTTAATAAGATGTGCATTGTTTTACAGTTGTTTTATTTTTGTTGCAAAATAATATAAGCATGTAAGACGACATAAGTATAGAGTATGTTGATAAATGCATGCAGCATCAAGAGAAAGAGCAACAACATTGTTAAATACAGTAAATCATACTGTCACAACAACAATATCAAATAAAGAACTTTAATTTTCAAAGCAACATATATTTCTCCCTTGATATTGCATGGCACTTTTAAACCAAAAATATGAGGAAAAATGTGGACACTCTGTGAAAATCTGGATAGTTGAGAGCTATGCTCATCATAGATGGGTTTACCAGCAGCTAACTTAATATTGTTTCCATGGATAGCACATTGTTGGCCACTATCCTGTGGACAGAGAAACCATATGGAACTTAGACATATTATGACCTGGTGTGGAATCAAGAGGAGTGTGCGGAATACCTATCCTGTGAACATGAAGATCTGTGTAGCATTAACTATTCTTCTGCAAGAGCTTTTCAGCATCTAAATAGGGACATGTAGGAATACTACACCAGATCCTTGATTTGGTTGTACAACATGTGGAGAACAATATTTGGTTTCTATATATAATAGAAGAGAGAATCGCCACAATGCAGTCATTCTATGACATAACCCATTTCCTTGAGGTTCTGCAGGGCCACTGGATGCACCCACAATGATATCTAGGCCCCAGCTGCTATGCATGGTACCCAGGATATCAATTAGAAGAGTGTCTACCCCTTCAAATACCAGATGCTGTGCAATGCACAATGTAATATATACAGGGGGCTGTTCACCATCCAGACAGCTCATATGATTCTCACATATGTTATACTTATGAACTACAACAGTGTTTTATGCATTTTGACTTTCCACATGGTCAGTCTAGTTGGTAGGTGCACACATTAACACCCACATAGTCCTCAATATATCCATTTCTTGAGTATATGTAGCAGTAGCAGGCCACTCATAAAGGTGCCCACTGTTGTGTGTTGCAGGAGATGCAGGATACACCTTAGAACTATGATTGATAATCCTCATCCACAGCCCCCAGATGTAGAAGGAGATGGCATATAATACCCCACTGTCAAAGTGTTTATTGTGTTTGGAGTTCTATAGCCCCACTTTCTCTGCTTGGATATATATGATGGTGCACTGAAGTATGCTCCTAAGACCTGTAGCAATATGTCTATTGTGTGTACCATGCTAAATAATGTGACACTAAAACAGAAGTTATAATATGTTGACACAACAAAACTGACAGACATACCTGTGATACAGCAAATACAGAGTCATGTGAAGAATCATTGAATTAACTGGTTGCAGAGATGCCTCATGTGAGTAAGAGGTGGGCATACTACATCATGGCACAGTTATGAGCAGTGAGAAGAACAAGACATAATGCAACTGCTGTGTGCATTAACAAGCCCAGGATAAACAGTGCAGTGCTGTGTATCAGGCATTGCCATACCCACATGGGTTAAAGGTATGGACAGGGCATAGGTGGAGATATCTTGTTTGGTGAATACAGTAGCCTTGTACTTGACTATGAGATTGTGAGGTTGTCAGAGATCATGTTCTCTAGTGATAGGATGAAGATTTACTGGGTAGAACACTGGCAGGTATATCATGTATCATTCATTGACAGTACTGGAAATATCCTGTTCAAAGAATGGTTACTGTATTGTTAGCATTTATGAGCACCTTCCTTTTGGCCCCGCATGTAGTGTACCGGTGAAATGTCAGAATTCATAACCACATGAATTGGTACCGGTAGATATTGATTGCCATAGGGCTACAGAGGAGTGTGATAGCATTGAATCAGAGGACACTGAGTGACTTGCCAGAGGTGAACTTGGAAAAGCATTGGTCATAACCTTGGAAGGGTCCACTCCTAGGGTGAGAGGCAGCCATGGGCAGTGTGGACAGTGGAACTGTCTCTAGAATACCGTGTGCCATTTGTGTAAGCCTGGTTTGTGGTCATACAGCACAAATCCATCCCTAGCATTTCTGGAGCAGTAACTGCCCACAATCTCAGGGCTCCACCAATGTTAGCCATCTGGGCCACCACCACCCTCAACAAGTGTGTTCCACTCCAGGTCCCTCAATGCAATGTCATCATTCATACATTACAGGATGTCACATGCTTCCTGAAGCAATTGCACTTCCTTATGCAAGTCACACAGCACACTCAACATCTCTGACATAAGGTGAGTGATGTGCCTATGACACAGCAGGGACACTGCTACCAAGAATGACACTCAGGACTGTGCATGTACTGTAGTCATGGTGGCAATGGCAACCTATATAACTCTTCCTTTTGCTCAGGCATCCACCTTGGAAGTAATACAACCATCTGATGCCATCTACAGTGTTGAGTCTTGTATATCTTGGATCTTGCTTACGTGTGTGTGTGTGTGTGTGTGTGTGTGTGTGTGTGTGTGTGTGTGTGTGTGTGTGTGTGTGTGTGTGTGTGTGTGTGTGTGTGTGTGTGTGTGCCTGTGTGGATGTTCCACACATGCTTTCATCTAGCACTGAACCCAATGGAAGCAGAAGGCTCATCTGGCCCTCCAATATCATCTAATCTGTGAGTGATCTGAGTCTGTCCTCCACTGTTAGCAAAGCTGATAGTGCCACTGTGTCATTATACTGTGCAATGTGCATGGTGCCACCATCATCATCATCATCATCATCTGCCAAGTGTGATCTGCTGAAATCAGACATTCTCTGAACTGTTGAGCTGAGTCCACTATTAGTTGAAGCTGCAAAGACATGTACATAACACATATTTGGGTAATATTTGATCATATTTGTGACCCCCACAACCATGTGGGCCAGAGACTTCTACATATCAATTATATATATATATATATATATATATATATATATATATATATATATATATATAGCCTATGTCCACAGTTGCAAATCATTCTCCCACAGTAACGTCACATTCTGCTATTAACCTAGTAATTCCCCTACAGACACTCTAGCAGTTGTCTCCAGCCCAGCTGCCATATCTGAGATACCACAAGGTATGCAGGTTCTTTGACCTTTTCCAATGAAGAATATCAAGAATTATGTCATCTCTATAAGAATCTTCTGGATGGGTCATGCATAGCTGGTGATCAACCTTTCTTTGGTAATTCCTTGCACCTTAGTCTTGGCATGCAGTAACATATCGGTGATACAACAATGCAATGTAGCATTGTTTCATTATGGCCAGTAATTGAACTTCCTTGTTACACATTGTCCCGGAAGGTTCATGGGTTCATAGGTTCATAGAATGATACTAGACTATTGGCCTGGAGGCCCTTATAAGTCTAACCAAGAATTTCATTGATGTTCCCACAAAGTCAGCACCTGTTTCCCTGTCCGGCAGGGAGACAGGTGGGATCCCAGGGGTTTCTATTTCCCATTCAGTCATCCAGGTTCCTCTTAAAGAGGGCCAGAGAGGTATTCTGCTTGACACAGAGAGGGAGTCTATTCCACAGATGGAGGAGTCTTCAGGACACAAGTCTATCCTGCCAAAAAGTTCTATTAATGTCACAGACCAGGTTGAGGTTTTTCGTGTGGGTAGTGCGCGTTGCATTTGACTTACAGATATGCAACAATTCCATCAAAGCTGGGTCTGAGATGGCCTTGTATGCCAGATACAAGTCACCTCTGAGCAGTCTGTATGAGACTGAGTAGAGAGACATGGCTCTTAGCCTATCTATATAGGATAAGTGCTTGGATTTTCCTGGTCAGGTACCTTTGTGATTGCTGCATGTGCTTGGCAAGGTACATGCCGAAGGGGGCATTGTACTAGACAGGAATGTTATGACCTCCTTGTTCCTAGATGAAATACTTTTATTTATGTACTAGGCCATGTAGAAAGCCTTCCATACAATGGAGGCAATGTTGTGGTCAAAAGTCAGGTTGCTATCAACCTGGGTACCCAAGTCCCTCACGACTGATTGTGTGTTTAGTACATTGTTATTAATGTGATAATCAGTGAGGATGCCATTTTTCCCAAAGAGAATAATGATGCATTTCTTGGCATTCAGTCTGAGGCCATGCTTCTACTACCAGTCATTTGTTTGGGTAAGGCCCTCTTGGAAGATGTTCACATCACTTTGGGAATTTACGACAGTGCCCATTTTGCAGTCATCTGTAAACGTAGTCAGCCACAGACCACTGGTTTGGCTTGCACCTCAGGAAGTATATCCCAAGCAGTAGAGCCCCCAAGACCAATCCTTTGGGTACAGCACGTGGGTTCTATCAGTGACCCAGTTAACTACCCATCTGGTAACATACTGGTTAATGCCTAGCTGGGAGAGTTTATCTATTATGCCTGAGTGGGGAATAGTGCCAAAGGCTTTAGCTAGATCAGGTTAGGTAGTGTGCACCATCTTCCCCTCATCCATAGCTTTGGGGACTGTTTTGAAGAAGTTGACCAAGTTTAACAGGCATTATCTCCCTTTGACAAAACAAAACTGTGTGGGGTCAAATATTTGGAGGTTGCCAATGTCCTTGTTTACAAGGTCCATGATAATGCATTCCATGGCCTTGCAGATCAGACTAGTTAGGCTGATGGGTATATAATTGCCTGGGTCAGTGGACACTCCACCTTTGTGTAGAGGGATGACAGTGGCTGTCCTCCATTTGGCTGGGATGAAGCCGGTGCTCAGGCTTTGGTTGAAAAGGGTGCCTAATGGAGTTGAGAAATCATGTCTGAGTTCATGTAAGATACAGCCAGGAATGTTGTCTGGTGCCATGGAGACAGTATTTTTTGCCTTTGAGATGCATTAAAGACCTGCTCACTGGTGATGAGGGGAGGGAGGCAGGTTCTGGTGATGTCCTCATTTACTCTTGAGTGTCCAGGGGGATGAAGTTTTCACTGAACCTGTCTGCCAGCAGGTTGGCTATATCTGCGGCATTTGTGTATGTGGTTCAGAGCAGATTTTTGTGTTACCTTTTAGATTGTAGACATATGTAAAGAAGGTCGTGTGATTGTCCTTCGTGGATATGGCCAATTTGGACTCAAAGTTAGGCGTAGAGGATTTCACCAGTGACCTTATTTGCTTGTTCAGAAAAAGGAGAGATTGCTTCCAACTGGCACCTGTTCCTTATTGGTCCTGGACAGCAATTTGTTTCCTTTTATTATAGAGTTTGTTTATTGCTGCTGTCCACCAGACAGGTTTACTCTTCCTTGAAGAAGATGATTTGGTCCTGTCAGGTATTGCTGAGTCCACACAGCTATATAGGTGATCATATATATTTTTTTGGTGTAGGCTTGGACATTAGTGCTAGTTCCATCTGAAGGGATGGTGACTGTGAAGCTGCTAATACCTGCTCTCAGGAGATTGTAATCAGCTTTGGAAAAGTTTTTTTATTTGACCCTGATAAGGGGGGATCAGGGGAGATGGGGTGACTTTGAAAATGATCACTTTATGGTTGGATCGTACCAAGGAGGAAGACACTGTAAAGGTGCTACAGTGGCTACTCATGTTGGCTATGGCCAGGTCCAGGATATTTTCACCTCTCATTGGGGTTTCGACCAGCTGATCCAATGCATTGGCAATGACAAAGTCAAGAAATCTCTGGGCATTCATGTTTGGGCTAGAATAGGTTTTCCACTCCATGGTTGGGTAGTTAAAGTTACCCAGGATCAGGGTAGAGGGTTGAATCTTGATGGATTCAAGTAAGTCTAGATAAGTGGAGTGGGCATCCTGAGTCATGGTTGAGAGTCTGTAGCTAGCTATGATCTGAATAGGTGTTTTGTCAACAGTTAACTGCACTTGGAGTGTCTTCTGTGTGTCATACCATTTGGAAGTGTGTATGTCTTTGATAAATCTTGAAACTCCACCTCCTTTGGCTTTGTAGCCCTCCATTTGGGGTCTGAAAGTATGGTAGGATGAGTAACCTGGTAAGGCTGGTGGCCCTCTCTGCAGCTTTGAACTAGGTTTCAGTGATTGCACAAATGTCAGCATCTTCCACGGCAATGCTTGCAATGAGTGCAGTTTCTTACTCAGACTCCTAGTGTTTAGCAGCATGACCTTTAAATTTAATTTAGAAGAATTTTTCATGTTGGTAATTTTGTGCTCATGATTTTGCCTAAAAAAGGCACTATGGGGAGGCAAGAGCCTTTGCCAGAAGCCTGAAGCCAAGGGGTGACAGATGAAGGCCATCTCTGGCAAAGCATTGTGGTCTGTCAGGCATGTTCTCCCAGGCTGTCAGGTACTGGATCCCCTTGGAATAACACCAGAAACTAAGCCAATTGTTAAAATTAATCATTTTCTGTTTGTACTGAGACATCATTCTGGGTGATGGTAGGATGCTGCTTAATGCTAGGGACATACCTGCCTGGGACACCTATTCAGCAAGCTCAATCATTTTTCTCTTCATATAGTCCAGAGAGGTACATCTTAAGTCATTCACACTAACATGGACTATGACAGATTCATAGTAGTTCCTGTTGTTATGAGACTTGAGTGCATGAGTGATATGGAGGATCCTAGCACCTGACAAGCAACTTACTGTGATGTTCTTCTTGTCTAGCCTGGTGAGGGTCACATCTGTGTGTGTCACAATAGAGTCTCTTATGAGTAGTATGCTGGGTTTGTGGTTGGGCTTTAGAGGCTGTGAGACATAGGTGTGTGTATTATGTGTGATGCTTGGTGCTGTGGGTTGTGATGTGCGTGTGTGTTTTTGCTTTGGAGGTCTCTTTTGTTTAGGTATGTTTTTGTTGAGAACCTCTTCATATGTATGAGTGTGTTGTACAAGTGTGTTGGTTTTAGAGGTGTTGGGTTCATAATGTTTGTGCAGACAACCTTCTCAGCACCAGATGTACTGGCTTGTGACTGAGAGAGCAAGGATTTTAGGGTCTTAATGTAATTGCATCTCTCACATATTGTGTTCCTGGGTGGTAGTAGTTGAGGGTTGCCCGTGTACATAAGGCAGTTGCTACACTGTCTCAGGATGCCCATATCAACCAGACTAGCAGGAGAAACCATAGGAAATTTTCCATCCATGGTTATCAGAATCTGTGGAAGAGAGATCATGGATAGTAGAGTGGGTACTATCTGAGGAGTGTACCAATAGGTGTGAGTAAGGCTGAATAAAATCAATACAGTAGTTGCAAGTGAGGGCCTTACTTGCACAGGAGTACTGGTAAGGGAAAGAATGCAGCTGAGATGCCTTGTAAAGGGTTAAAACAGCACATTGGTGGTGAGCGATGTGCAAACAAGCACAAACCCACGTAAATGCAGGATTTAAATATCACAAAAACTAAAGTAAAATAGAAACTCTGGAAATGACCAATCAACCCTTGTCCCTGAGCTCTTAGCTCGACACCCTATGCCAGACCAGTTTGAACCAGTTTACTTACTCCCACTAAGTGCAGGTAGGCCCTGGCCAACACAAGATGGCATACAGGAAACACAGGAATTACACAAACAGATCTGGATACAGCAAAACTGTAACCAGACTATGCTAAAGATATTTAAACTCTGTTTAAGCTGATTTAACACAGGAGAACAGATACACACTTAAATATAACAGCAGCAAACAAGAACAAACTGACTAAAACAAATTAACCAATTCATCAATAAAAAGTGAGTCCTGTTCCAGCAACCTTCAACCAGATGAGTTCTAAACTGCACACTCCTGCTACTAGAGTGCAGGGGAACTCTCTCCAAAAAAAGATGGCCTGGATTAGTGCTCAAGTTATACAACCAGAGCTAGATTCAGCAGGTCCAAACCTAGTCTATGCTACAGCAAACAAAGCAGGCCAATTTCAGAAATAAACAGTTCAAATAAGCAGGCACAATAAGCCTTCAACTAGCAATTCCCAGCTCAGAAGGGCAGAGTCTATCCTTTCCCCCACAAGAGTGTAGACCACAGACCATCTTAATATAAAATAAATGGCCTGAAGGCCAAGTGCTTAAAACACAACTAAGCCACTTTTAGAATAACTAACACACTAAGCCTTCAACCAGCAATTCCCAACTTAGAAGGATGTAAGCTACCTCTCCTGCCACAAGACTGTAACCCACAAACCTTCCTAATGTAAAACAAATGGCCTGAAGCCCAAGTGCTTAAATGAAATGGCTTAGAATAAATGTTACAATTTAACTTGGCTACTAACAAGCAGTAACAAATGCAGCAGAATAAATGCAATTGAATACTTTTAAAAACAAGCAGCAAAAGCAAAATAAAGTAATACAGTAGGAAGAAACATAAAGTTAGAAGGGAGGAAACAAGATAATTCAAGGTTGAGAAACTCAGAGGGTGGACCTTCCCAAATGATCTCTCTTTACCTAGTAGAATAAGATGATGAGATGGGACTGAGAGTAGTGTCCAAAATGAGATTATAGTAGGGGTGGGCAACTCAAAATCTGCCAAATTTAAGAGCAGAACAAGAACTGCGTGGGTGGGAGGGGAAAAATTCAGCTAGACTACACAAACACTTCAGCTAAATACAGATATTTCTAAATAAAATAGCAATGTTGTTTCTTAACTCCCCCAAAAATTAACTGATGCTATTCACAGTTAGCAAAGAAATTATTTGGCAACTTTTTAACTGACCCTAGCCAAGAACTCTTAAAACTCCAACAGAACAGAAAACTTAAAACAAAACAAATGTAATCCTAGAATAAGATACAAAATAGAAGTGATCAAACCTTAAATGAAGAGCTTCAAATAAAAATTCAGAGCAAGCAGGCGTTGCCTGCTTTACTTTTCTTAAGGATATGTTTACCGTGTGTGTGTGTGTGTGTGTGTGTGTGTGTGTGTGTGTAATGCTTGTAGTAGTATAGCTATCTCTGGTGTGATGACTTGACAATATCTGTACACCTGCAGGGTAAATATTATGATCAGTACATGCATACATGATTATCCACGCCAATAAACAACTGTCGCATTACTATTTCCAGTCTTCACTTAGTAGCCGCAACCCTGTATGCTATTATGGTACTGCCATTCTAATTATCTACCACATTATGGCAGCAGTAGGCATGTTAGCAATGTTTGCTATACTTTGTACCTGTTCTGACAGCACTATCTGTGCCTGGTGCACTGGAGGTCTCATATCCCCTGTAGCATGCAGTGCACTTCATTTGCATATGGCTATGTAGCAAACCTTACATAGCCAGAGAGGAACCTAGATTATTTTCCCTATGTTCTGTCAGGTTCAGATATCCAAGCAGGACTGTAACCTACCCAGTTCTTCATGTTACCAGTAGAGCTGAATACCCTAGAACTGCAACCTGTCCTGACTATTTCTTGTACCCTGTTAGGTTGAACCTGTCTTGCAGAACTACAACCTATCCTGCCCTGCTAGGGTGAGCCCTTACCTGGTTTATCAGTCTTCTGTCATGCCATGTGCATGCCATGTGGCTCTGTTACCTCCTATGCACACACACAACTCAGTTACTGTCCCTGCTGCCTCCATACACACTTGTGTCAGTGCTGTAGACCTGATGTCCATTATTTGTAGTCTTTAATGCTGACAGTTAACCCTAAATGGCTTTGTGGTCTGCTATGTGCTATATTCTGATTCTCTGAGTTGATCATCATAATGTCGTCTTCCACGATATAGTGAATGCACTTTTTATTGCTCTAAAACAGGGCTTGTACTTCAGTAACTATGTTAGTGAGGAACCTTAACATAGTTGTCTCTGGATGGCAGTTATTATGAGATGCATTCTAAGTTATCCTTTGTGCTATGATGCTCATGTCTGTCTTTCTAGAGCTGGAAAGTCATATGCAGTATGTGCATATATGCACAGCCATTGTGAAGCCCTGGGCATACTAGTGTTACTTTGCATCATGTTACCATGATGCCCAGTGATGTGCAACATGCATTGTCCAGTACATGTGGCTGTGTGCAACAGGCTGCCAGTTTCTCCACATTCTGACAAGCAGGGTGGGCATGGCCTCTTCTTGCAGTGAGTTCAGCAGGGTTTCCACATGATCCATCAAGGAAAGCAATGTCTTCCTTCATCTGCTGCAGAGAATGCATACGGAGTGTCTGTTATGGGACTATGAGGGTCTCCTCTCTAAAACTGAGGCCTGGCACAAACTTGCCAAGGAGTTGAGTGATGCAGCTGTCATTTAGTTACAATTGTGTAGCTATCCATTAATAACCATAAATTAATATTGGAACTTTTATCCACAGGACTCATCAAACATAAATGTATAATTGGTTACAACTGACGTGTTTGAAGTGGCATATATATCAACACTCAAGAGATAACACACTGCACTAACTCTTGGAGGGAATTCTAAATATGTAATTCTACACTGGTAAAAGTTTAGTGATAAGACAGCATGATTAATTGCATTTATGTATCCTTTATAGGGTCTTGAACATTCTAAAGAAATATGAGTTTACAGGTAAAAGAAACTGTTAGAATTTTTATCCAAGGATGAAATGTATTATTATTTAGTACTGTTAACAGATAAATCTGACAAATAGACTTTAAAAATCACAAGAGAAAATAAAGACTGCACTAATGACATTCACACCTTTCAAATTATTACATATGAGATTGTATCTTTCGCCAATAAGCTATTTTCATAACTGCCTACTGATTAATTCAGACATAAAGGAATTTAAATTCATTTTTACAGAACAAACTAGTAGGAAAAAGCATTGAAGACTGTGAATGAGTCTTCCTGATAGGGAAAAAAGTCACCAAGCTATGTAAAGTGCTTACTCAGTTCAGTGATACTCTACCTACATCCGTGGCATGTGATTTTTTTTGTCTTAATGATCTGGTTCTGTTTTACTATACAGTTTCCAAGATGGTAAGGAAAAGTTTTTATATTTACTTCATGAACAGTGCTGAAAACGTATGCTGAGATGCACAAGAGAATTTCTTAACATGGCCTGGAATATGGAGAAAATTTACATATTCTTATACAGAAAGAGATTTATGGTGGTCACAAATCACCATTAACTGAGTCCATTCTTCTGTCACATGAAGAGAGTATCAATGAATTCAGAAACTCACCTGTAATACTGAGCCCTGTTTGTTGAAGCCTGTTCATATGACATCATATACTGTTACAAAGCAACAGACGTGTACAGATAGGTTGTCTTAATTATCTTTTGTGGAAGCAGATAGTCAAACACACAGGCTAGTGGAAAAATATACAACTCTTTAGTTATGCAGTCACTAGTGGCAAATACCATTGTCTTGTGAGGAACCAGAAGTGAGACACATTTCTGCCACAGATATAAGATTTAGTTGTGAAATAAGGGATTATAAAAAATAATATTTATCAGTGTTATAGGAAGAAAAACAATTATCAGTTTCCAAAAGCATGTTATTATATGGATCAAAAACTGTGACTCCAAAAATATGTATTTATTTTTATTTATTTTATTTTACATTTGTTAACCGGGAAAATCTGACTGGACACAGGTCCATTTTCAGCGGAGGCTTGGGGAGAAAAGCTTGAATTACATAAAGTGACAAGTTCACAAAGACAGATATTTACATTCAGGAAGTTAACATATTAACACTGACAGCATATTAGATAATTTAGAGGTAAATATGACAACTTAGGGAAGAGATTACATGATACATTCAGAACATGACATGCTATGTATAGAATCCATTCTACAGTTAGAAGATAGAAAAGATGTTGGTACTGACCTATTATGACAGTCCGATGCTTTTAATTTCTCAAGAATTACACAAAGTAACTGTGAGTAGTTTAAGGGATGACAGTTACATAGTATATTTAGAATATAACAAATTATGCATAGTATTGAATTAGTATTTGGTGGAATAGTAGATAAAGTAGATGGTGATGCTTGATTGCTACATTGAAATGCATTTTTATCTTATGGCCACATTTGGACCACAATTAGGGTGTGAAGCTAGCTTTTGTTGATGGAGAGTATGGGAGATATGTAGACTCCAGGTTTTTATCCTGGGGTGAGACAGGAGCATAGCCTGTTGTTCTTAGACTGAGTTTTAAGAAGGTGTTTGAATTGAGTGGTAGAATTATTAGATATTAGTTTAGTAGGAATGGAGTTGCAGAGTTTTGATATAGAGTGGCTATAGACAGATTTCCCTGCCTCGTTGTTATGCTTGGTGACTTCTATGTGATTTAGGGTGTTAGATCTCAAGGTTCTAGCTGTGGTGTGAAGTTGTATAAGCTGTTGAAGAGTTGAGATTTTGTCAGAGTGGTAAAATACTTTGTTTGCAAGCAAAAGTTGATTTAGTTGAAGTGATTGTATGAGGTCTAGCCAGTTAAGTTTGTTGAGGGACTCACAGTGATGTGATCTGTAGGGTGACTCTGTAGCAAATCTTGCAATCTTCTTATAGCAGGTTTCTAGTTTATTTAGATCTGTGTTATGAAGGTTAAGTAGCACTGTGGATGCATAGAGCAGGGTTGATAGCAGGTGTATCCTGGCTATTGTAGTTTAAGGTTGTTTAGAAAAATAGTGTTTGTTATGATAGAGCAGTCCTATTTTTTGTGAACTTTTTTATGGTTTGGGCAATGTGGAAATCAAATCTAAGGTGGTTATCAATTTCTACGCCCAGTAGCTGGGTGTGGTTGGTGTGAATGATAGCAGTCTTGTTATTGGAGGTGATAGTACAGTTTTGTGTTACGGGGAAGGATCTATGAGGGCTGAAGAGGAGTAATTTTGTTTTGTTAGGGTTAAGAATGAGCTGGTGATTGGTGAACCAAGTTTCTGCTAGTGAGAAGCACTCTTGTGTTTGAGAGAGGATGAGTCCAGATGTGGGAGCTGCACATATGATAGTGGTGCTGTCTGCATATTGGATTAAAGAGGCTTTGGGTGTGGCAAATGAGAGCTGATTAGTGAAAAGAGTGAATAGTAAAGGGCCTAGGATGGAGCCTTGGGGTTCTCTAATAGAAACAGGCAGTAAGGATGACATTTGGTTCTGCCATTGTACTGCCTGCTGTCAACCTGATAGCTCTTGAACCATGTAATAAAAGAAAACTAAGGTTAAAGGTTGAGAATGAGTGAAGAAGTTTAAGGTGGTTAACCATGTCAAAAGCTTTGGATAAATCCAAAAATATAGCAGATACAAGTTGTCCATTATTTCTGTGATGATTAATGGTGTTAGTGAATGATATGAGTGCAGTGGTTTTACTATGGAAGACCTGTGCTTGGTGACAGTATATGATGTCATATGAATAGCCTTGGACGAATAGGGCTCAATGTTGCAAATGACTATCTGACTTCTTTCTTCTCATGTGGCAAAAGAATGGCTAGTCGGGCATAGTGTTTCCACAACTGGTCTTTTGATGTGTATGACTAATGCTGGACATGAAATATGGATATGCAGAAACAGCAAATAAAAAGTGTTAGCCAGCCTGATTGCTGAAAACTGCTACCAGGCAACTGACTTTTGAAAACTTAGATTGCAACTTACTCCTTTCAACATCAGAAGTAGTATATTCCTGCCTTTACCAGAGAAGAATGGATAGCACTTATGAGACACCATGACCAATGCCTGTGATTACAATTCTGGAAAAAAAAAACAAAGTGAACACCAGTAGAGGGCTTACTGGCCCATTTCTGAGTCACATATAAATCAATGTCAGTGTTGTTCTTTTCTAAGAGTGGAACTCCTACTGGACTAATGCAAACTTCAAAGAGAAGGTTCATGTGAAGAATCATAGCATACTGAAGTGCAAGCCCAGATCCTGTACACCTGAAGTAGACCCCCCAAGTGGAGTGAATTTGTGAAAGGTGGATAGTACTAGCTAATCATTATCTGCTAATGAAACTGGGAATCTGGAATGGCAATAGAAAGAAAAGTCACCGCCACATCTAGTAACACATCTCTGTTAACCCACTTAAAGCTGCAGACCACTCCTGAAAGTGAAATAAAAGTAAATTGAAAATATAGTATTAACTTGCTTGAGATATCTGATTATGCACACACATCTGTGTATGCACAGCCCTGTGGTGTATAGCTTCTGTAATGTAAATGGTTTCCTAAAATAAATAAAGATTGGCATCCATCTCATGAGTATTTGTTCTGTAACAATATCATCATTTTATGTTAGTCTAATGACCAGAACACAGTAGGCACAAGGCATCTGTAATGCTGTGGAACTGATATAATTTGTATGTGTTGTTAAATACAACAGGGATGCCTTTCACTCTTTTTAAAATATGTTTAATCAAGATGCAGTTAAATAATGGAATGTTGCCATAAAAGTAGCTACCGTATCTCAAAATCGCTCAACCATGACGTAGGAATTATAAAGCAAGATGATACAGGGCAAAACCCTTGTGGGACAGGGGGATATTGCTTTCTTCATTAGCAGTGGCTTCTGTTTTTACATTTTTTATTTTCATTTCTTAACAGAAATGGTCATTTGTTTACTCTCAACTTGATTAAGCATACTATATGAAAGAGTAATGACGTTCTCCTGAATGACAAATGCTGGGTGAAAAGACATTTTATTTCCATACAATATACTTGCAGTGTTTTAGAAGTTTATATTCTACGCCTAGGTAACACTGTTGTGGTGTGCAAAAGCCACACTGAAGCCACAGTCTGTACATTACCATTACACTTGAACTATAGTCCACCACAGTCTCGGCAAAGTTAAATTATGCAAGATACTGATACACATGCAACTATCATTACTTGATATTAACTCTCATTATAATGATATTGTCTGTTATGTTTTCCTGCATATACCTTTAGGTGTGGGACAGAATCATCATTCCAGCTTCCCATCTATATTATTTAAAATATTGTGCCCTAACATTAAGCTGTAGTTACCTGGAGAAGAAGGATGCACAAGTGTTAACCATACCACTGATCTGCAGACAATCATATGAAATTCTGACAGGACAGTGTAATGTGCCCTGGGTGTATGCAGGTATTGACTAATGTTCAAAATGATACCACAGGTAGGTGAATGAATTTTGCAGCAGCCCCCTCTCCCTTATGCATGATTGATATGAACTGCCAGGTTAATTAATTTTATGTTATTTATGCATTATGCTTGTAATTAAAGGTTAATAGATGTTTTGTATATTTTGTTGAATTGTGCTTAGTTTTAAGTATGTCATTAAATCTGACCTTGAATCTGAATTTAAGTGCCTTATGTTCCACATTACCAAGCAAAAAACATATTACTGTTTGTACACTGCTTCGGCAGTGTGAAGATACTAGCACTGGGTCACAAATCACTTTGTCAGGATAATACTTCAAGAACTTGGTTGTGACTGTTCTACACAATTTTGTAAAGCAGAGTTTGTCTAGCAAGCAAGACATGAGATCAGCTGTAAACTGCTTTTTTTACTTTTTTTAACATTTTATTTGTTACAATTTGCATATATGGTAGACATTTTGAACGTTGAAGTATCTTAATAAAATATATATGAACAAAGTGCTGATGTCTGAAAAAGTTGCTGTCCACTTTCTGAATGTTTAAAATGTAAATGTTTCTATAACCCATCATTATCAAAGACTGACCATAACAAGAAATGCAGCTGGAAATAAATATCCTCAGTGGACTGTTCCTCATTAACAGTTTTTCACCTTCGATTTAAATGTAGATTTACTAGAATTCAGTCCCTTTAAACAATTAAATAGCTTACAAAAATGGATTTTCTTTATTTCAAAGTGAAATTCAGTATTAAAACAATTTTCATTCAAGTGTTCTAAAGTCTGTATGCAATGCAAGAAATATATGATAGAATTTCAAAGCTGTTTTGTGAGAAAATAGGCAATCTAATTGTAATGCATACTAAACACTCACAAGATGCAAAATTATTAAAGATATAAATAACTTAAAATAAACTGAAAGCCGAGCAAATGAACCTATTTGTTTTAAGACACCAATCAGCATGCCAGCCTCATTGCTCAGGGAAACAGTACCTGTCTCCAGAAATATATGGATTTCACTTTCTAGCTTAACTCAAAAATAAAACTCTTGGAAAATAGGGCAAGGAAAACTAATATTAAAATTGGAGGCATGGCATATGGGCTTGAAAGCAAGGTTATCACATCATTTCTTGAGTCAAACTAACCTCAAATTGTGACTTTAAAGTTATGATCACCATAGATCTTTGAAAGAATTCACAAAGCTTAATATCACATCATCTAATCCTGACAACTTGTCCCAGTCACATAAAAACTAACATTTTATATTTCAAAGACAATTTATTATATTTACAGACAGTGAATGCAAACAAATTATTTATATAAAGTGCTCTGAAGATATATATCAGATAACATTAAAATATCTTGGAACAGATATGTATTCCAGAAGAAAAAATCTCATGATATAATAAAAGTATTAAATATTCTTAGATAGCTAGCTAAACGGAATTGAACTGTAGAAAAAAATGCTGAGTTTAAAACAGCTGATGCTGTTAGTGCCCAAAATAAACCTGTACCAAGTCTGAGAAGCACAAATCCTGTCTCTCTGCAGAATTATTACAGAACTATTCACCACAGGAAAGAAAAATTTGCAGCTGAAACATTCAAATTGCCTGTGATGAAGTCATCATCAGTGTCAGCAATGAGAGTTTCTCCAGCTTCATCCATAGCAAGGGAATGAAAAACACCACTCAGACAAGTTAAGACCATTGTTCTTGTAATAAATTTATTTCATGACTTCCCATGGAGAAAAGATTAATTTAGACATTCATTCCAGCTTTTTCCCACTTACTGGAAATTTCATGAAAATACAGACCCTACAAAATAAAATACATTTAGAAAATATAATGCAGTGCTATAAGTATGAGAAAAGTCAGTCATCATTATGCCTTCCAACATGTCATTGTGATATGAATAGCATACCATCTAGATGAGCAGTGACAAACTGTAATACACACACACACACACACACACACACACACACACACACACACACACACACACACACACACACACACACACACTCACCACTTCTTCCTTTTGCACTAGACTGGTCAAATTAAATACCAGAAATGTCCTACAAATAGCTGACATTTCTTCAATGGCCATCAGTTAACTCTTTAATCTCTGGATGAATTAACTCATCACAAGTCAGCCTTCCCTACCATCTTACTGAGAGTCAGCTCATCAGGGAAAAGATTCCCTAAAGTGGAGTGACGTGTGTGCCTGTCTACAAGTTGTGTGCTTGTAAACATTGGAATGTTACACATACATACATACATACACTAAGGACTTACGATCAGTCACTCTTTTTATAGTTTGGTCAGTATAATAAGCTCAGGTTGGCAGTTGCTTTTGTGCTGCTGCTTTTTTCTTAAGGGAGCACCACCTCAAACAATCGAACTGTGCAGCTTTTGCAATAATCTGAGTTTGCAGCTTCCAAGAGAAAGCACAAGGCAAGAGTTTACATGCCTATTAGAGATCCTTCATTTTCATTGGCACAATGAGAAAAATAAAATGACAAGAAGCCCCAGACATGAAGGCTGCAGGAATCCTTGTTCTTTGCAGGAAATGATTTAATGTTTTTCATTTTCTGTCACTTGCTTGTAACTTAAAAAGTTCCACTGCATGGTGCAGTGGAGCTGTCACAAAAAAAAAAAAAAAACTGTTTCTGGAAATTTGTGATATACATTCACAGGGTGCACTAAAAATACAAGGGAGCCAGCAAACTGTAGCATTCAATATTTAATAGCTTAAATGGCTATATAGCACTGAGGGAACAGTAACAGACTCGTTTTGGCTATAAGAAATAAATAGCCTTCATCAGTGTGATAAAGAACAATAATACAATTGCTTCCTTTTATAATCCAACCTGTGGATGAGGCTTCGACTGATTGGTCAATCACAAATACTCATTAAGCCCTGGTGAGAATAAACATCCCAACTCTATAATTCATTTCATTTCTTTGTTATTTAATATTTGGTGCCATTCAGCTTTATTGGTCCTGTTACCAATGATTCTATCAATCACGATAAACCTAAAAAATGTGTTCTTATGTACCAATGAGTGTTTGTATAGTGCATTGGTGATTTTCTTTGTTCTCATGTCACTGTAATGTTCCGATATCCTCAGTCTGAGGGGTCTGGTGTTTTTTTTCCTACATAAAATGCAGAACAGGTACATGTGGCAAGGTAGATCACCCAATTTGTACCACAGTTAGCAAAAAATGAGATGTCAAACACATTACCAGTATTTTTGCTGGTGAACTGTTTAGATTTCATAACTTTACCACAGTGGGTACAGTGGCCACAGGGGATGCAGCCCATAAGTAAATCACCCATCAAAGTTGTTTGTGTGGGATCCTCCTTGGTCCTGGAGCCATGATTATAGTGACTGAAGTGTGAGCCTAAATTCCTGCCTTTCTAAAGGAAAAATGACATCTCTCCTGAAGGAAATCCGAAAGTTTATCTGCTAGGAGGATATTCCAGTGCCTTCAGACACTATGTATACATATCTGTACACTATGCATTTCTTATAGCCGAAACTGGTCTGTCACAGTTTCCTCAATGCTATATAGCCATTTAAGCTATTAAATATTGAATGCTACAGTTTGCTGGCTCCCATGTAGTTTTAGTGCAATTTGTCCATTTGGAGACATGCAGTTGCCATACTTGCAGGGGCTGTCATTTTTCAATACATTCAAAGGGTTCAAGGAGCTGTAATGGACTGACTATTTTTTTGTATTCACAACCTAGTATGTGATGTGTATTCCTGATTAAAATATGACTTGCATAAGAAAATGTATAACTATACTAACTTTTGTTTGCTCATCTCCTCACCCTATGTTTTGATAGCCTTTTTTCTGCCATTTATGCTTATTGAGCATCCAACTTGATTTTAATTTGCTCATTTATTCCCTATAACCAGGATAAAGTGCATGACAAAAGGGCATTATATTCTGTTATGGGCCTGTCAAAGGGGGAGTAGAGTGAGACAATAATTTCCTTGCATCTGAAAGGGGTCTAGTTCATTTGCCTGAAACCCAAAATGCTCAAACTCATATGCCTGAAAACTCATTTGCCTGATGACCATCTTCACAACAAATATATTTTAAAAATGTTTTTGCAGGTGGTAAAGCCCCCCTGCACTCCAAGTAGGGGGGTGGGGGTTTGCCCCACATCCCTCTTACTTGTATATACTAACTCAATGGCCACACAACCAGGAAGACAAGGCAAATGCACCACACACTCCTTGGGATTCAGCAAACTTCCATGCAAGAATAGCTTATTCTTGCATGGAAGGGACCGTTCCCATGCAGCATGTCAGCGCGCTATGCATATTCATGAAGGTGTGCTGCTGTGCTCTTAAACGGACACTGTTCTGTGCACGAGCACAGGGGGTGTGTCTGAGAGCAGTGCTCTCACTATACGCATGCCCCCTGCACTCCATAATTGCCGTACAGCAATGTAAAAATAGGGAGAGTGTCCTTGGACACCATTACTTCTCAACCGGACAAGAAATTTGGACAAAGCCATAGTAAACAAGGGAGAAATTTGAGATATTGCTCTCACAAATGTATAAAGTAGATAGAATGACAGGCTTCACATTAGCATGAAATCCACAAAGGGTATGAAGTGTAAAACTCAAATATCTGTCATTATTTCCTAACTGCAGTCTTTAATGCTTTGCCACTAAGCCACAATTGTATGAAAAATGGGCCAAAAATATAAGACAAAAATCTGGACATTCTGAGAAAATCTGTACAGCTGAGAGGTATGGTGGACACTGTTAGTGTCTGTGGAGCATACCTCTCAAATGCAAAGCCTGTCATGTCATCAACATTTGAAAAACACAGCCCTCCACAGATAATGTATAGAAAATAAAGCGCAACAATTTAATTTTTTTTTCAATCCAGAATAAAGTTTAAGCATAGCTGAGCGGGTGTGCGCATCTCGCAGCTCTGCTCAGCCTGGTGTACACATCATAAGGAGCGAAATAGGAATATACTTCACAATATAGCAATGTGGAAATAGAGAAGTGGTTAGAGTGTTCGCTTTGCAAGTAGTAATTCTTGGTTTGATCCCCAATGAAACGAATTAGCATTTTACATGTGAAAGCAGTACATAATTTATTTTTTTAATAATTAGGTAATAAATAACATATATGTGTTAACCAGAGTAGTGTAGTAGGTCCAGATGTGAGGTATGAGTGTAATAAAGTTGTGAAACCCCCATATAAACACAAGCGCCCCATACAATATAGTCACACAAGAATAAATGTAATGAAAGTACATAGGGGGATGTCAGGGAAGTTAAACAAAATTATAATATGTCAGGAATGATGAATCAGTCCCATACAGCTGATAGACTATAAAATAAACATAAGCAATCCTAAGCATGTCACAGCTATGCTTACTGGGTGTAAGCATTGCTTAAATATAAATGCCAAGTAATGAGTAGTCCAGCTAAGTGGATTTGCCCATTGGTAAGCAATGCTGAACCTGTCCCTTTAAGTACTGCCAACCTTAGCTAAGCAGGTTTGTCCATAGCTTAGCTTAGCTCAGCATATTCAAAACCATCCAATCATGGCAAAGTGTGGGAAATTGGCCATATTTAAACCTCACAGGTGGGAATACAACTCATAACCGGTTGTAGCTTCCCATTGTAGGCAGTATGGCAGGTGTTAGAGAGCTTTTGGGTGCAGCAATGGGGCATACAGGAGTCCAAGATCATGGTAGGGCTTCTTGTTAAAAAACATGATGTGAGACTGCTGCAGGACCAGTATCAGGGCTCCCAATACAAAGCAGAGACCTGGGAAAGTCTCACCCATGATCTCACTAATGCCTCTGGCATCTCTCGGACTGGTGAGCAGGTCTGGCACCACTATGCTGACTTGAAGCGGAGGAAGAGTGAGCTCTTCGACCAGTGGGTCCAGGAAGCATGGCAGAGGGGTGATGTCCCAGGCATGTGTAAGAATTCATATCAATAACTGTTTATCAAAGTCCAGCCTGTGTATGTGATGGATAGGTATGCATAAATGCTTCTCTATCTTCTTTACAGCTACAGCTGTGCGAGCTGTGAACCAGGAAGCCCATGCAAGCAGGTTGCAAAGGCTGCACCGTGAGGCTGGTGAGTAACAATCTAGGTTGTAGTATTCTGAGTAACAATCTAGGTTGTAGTATTCATACCAAATAAATACAAATGAGTAGAATGTCACCTGGCAATATTAAAAATGGGTATGGTTTGTACTGAATAAACCAGACAATATTACAGTAATAGTCTCATATAGGTTATATATACATAAATAAAACTGTAGCTGCCTGTCAATAAAATTCAAAACCCTGGACTGGTTGTGTTTACTCTGGTATTGTATGAATTGAAATGTGTACAGGTTATGCATAGCAACTATAGCTCTGAAAGCATTAAGGAATCAAGTCTCATCTGACAAAGTTAGTGCCTCTGTAAGACACGAGATTAACTGATATGAAATGTTTCATGCACTAAGATCTGATATCTGAATAGTAATGTTGTATTAACCACTGTTTTCCACACTGTGCTATGTCAAAAGGTATGTACAGGAATGTATATATAAGAATGTTGCAATTACAAGGTTAGATTGTACAACCAAGAGAGAATGAGATAGAAAACATTCAAGGAAATGACAGTAGTTTCTCAATACTTCATTCTGATGAAACACAAACTTGTTGTATTTTTAGCAGAAACAGCCACAGTTCAAATCCTGGGAGTGGTAGTAAGCTGTACGCATAATTTCAACTAGAATTTTGAGAATATGTGTAGAAACAGTCAGATAGTTTTAGCATAAATTTCCTCCACAGGTCTTCCAGGTAAGAGAAGATATAAAGTAGCTATAAGAAGGCTGTAGTTATACTGTGTCCAACACTCATGGTCCAAACCCAAGGCTGCAAATGACAGCAAGATAAGTACATACACCAAGTGGTCTCCCCAAGAAATGTTCAAAAGTGTCATGCTGTCACAGCTACCAGTCCCTGCTCCCAACAACCAGGGTGACCAATAGATTTCAAGGCAGAGTATGGCAGTAGTGCACACACATACACACACACCATGAGTGCACATATGTAACCCTGACTATGTGCCTATGGGTAGAAACAGTCAGTTAGTATAAACAAAAATTCCCTCCACAGGTCTTCAAGGGAAGAGAAGATATAAAGTAGCTATAAGAAGGCTGTAATTATACACTGTGTAAAAACATACCACTCCCCAACTGAAGGCCATAGGTTGTTGCAATAATACCTGTAGAGTAATGATTAGAGCAATGATCATTAAAGCTGTAACCATTGCAAGAATCTACATTTATTAATTGACATCTTTCTTCTCCACACCTTATCTTCACCAATAATCTAAACACATAAATGAATGGGTATGTTTTCCACCAAACCTACTGTTGGGACATGTGTCTTATTGTTTTACAAATGTTGAAATGTATTCTAGTTAATGTTCCCTGTTCATATACTATAATTGGTGGTCTGTTGCTATCAATGTAACCTGCATGCCAGTGTAATGCCCACTGTGGTTGCATATATGCATGTGTTCTGTTTCCTATGCAAATGTTCCAAATCTGTTAATCTGTCTGCGTTAATGGGAATACTCATGCATGCTCTTATAACTAATCCTGAACATTACTAACCAACATATGTTCTAAAACTGCAACACCATAGCACGTCTGGGAAGGCCGATCCAAGTGGATCCTCCTCTCCTGCCTCATGTGACCGTGGCACTGTGCCCCAGCACAGACCCACCCTGGGACCTCCTCATCTACTGCTCTGGCACCACCTTTGGGTGGAACTGCCTCAGGGGATGATGCTCACCCCCCCCCCAGGTGCGGGCGCTGACAGAATCCTGTCACCCAAAGCCAGGCCCAGGATCTGGTGAGTAGTGAGCTCCACAAGAAATTGGGAGATCTCCTACACCAGCTTGAGGGCTGCATGGTGCATTTAGAGGGTCAGCCTGCCCTTCTTGATAAGCCCTCAGCACTGCCTCCTTCAAGGTCAAGAAGGTGCAGTGGTGACTGCCTATGAGTGGGGACCTCAGTCCCACTGTATCCATTTGGGGGCTCGTGGACTTCCGATTACCAAACACCCCTCATCACCCAAGGTGTTTACCCCCACATGTCATATACCACCCCTGTCACCTATCTTGTCTGTATTCCTATCCAACTTATCCTCCAATTATGCCTACTATCCCTCCCCAACATCCCACTCTCACCTTAAAAAAAGGGCAATCTGCTCCTCCCAAAAGAATTATGCCCCATACATAGCTGTCCATATCACACGTGTCCACTGGACACATGTAATCTGGTACAATTGGCTTGGCAACACATTACTATCATCCTCACCCCTTTCTCAGGGGTTTGAGTGTCCAAATTTGCAATCAAATTTTCTAAAAGTGCACAGCTGTTGCTGCCTAAGAAATGGACAGCTATGGACCTTCCCTACTCCAATCCTGCACATCCCTAGCTATCTTTCATCCTGTTCTTCCATCTGCATTCCCCTTTTTTTCACCACTGTCCAATCACCCCTTTTTCCTTTTCTTTTAAAGAAATTAGCATGGGGGTAAGTGGGAGTAAGCGGTAGTAAGAGAGTCTACATGTTGCTAAGCGATGCCTACACAGATTAAGTAGTTTCCCATTTAACCATGTGTTGGCAATGCTTACCATCAAGCAAACCTGTGCAATCCCACTTAAAACTGCTTTAACCACGCTGTTTCCATCAGCCACTGTTCTGCCCGGCAACAAAATAAATAGCCATCTCAAGTCTTAGACCCAGGATGCTGTACACTACAGTCAGAGAACACACCACTACACCATCTGAGCTACAAAAATGACTGCTCCTTTTTCAAATATATCATTCAGTACAGGTATAGAATAGTAGGGAAAAAAAACACTGTGGAATCACTCATGTTTAGTATATATAAATATACACATAATAGATGAGTATGGTGAGAGATACATATGAAAAAGTATTTACCGCAGATGTATTGAGATATACATACAAGACAAATACATGTAGTATATATACATATAATACACACACAATATATATATATATATATATATATATATATATATATATATATATATATATATATTTAGATACATAAAAAGGAATTATGTACACACATAATATATATACACACACACACACACACACACACACACACACACACACACACACACACACACACACTCAGATATATGCTCACAACATGTAGTGCAGTCATACCTCATCACCATACGTCAACACCTGTTACTGCAAGATTTCTGGACAAAGGCTGTCAAAATGGATGGACTATGGGCCAAGACTAGGGACATAATGTACGTACTGCAGGTATCAATGTAGAATGTTGCTATAGTAACAGGATTTGTGTCAACATACATGTGCACAGGAATATGTGTTCAAAAACCAAAATGTATGTCAACATTTACTGACAGAAATCCTCACATTCTCACAGTGATGTACCAGAAAAATGGACAATAATGAATCTGTAGAACAGACTGGACATATGAGCAATAAACCTTGACAGTCTGAAACAATCTGTTTCGTTGAGAGGAATGCTCAGAACACCTTACTGCAACAAAGCATAACCAAGCCTGACAAAGGGGGGGGGGGCATGAAAATGTGGACTTATCTGAAATACTGGTGTAGATAAGCTGACACAGTTGATACAGTAACACCCTCCTGTCTGTTCTAACATATATTGAGTGGAATTGCAAGTCCAAAACCCAATCACTTCCCAGTAGTTAGTCACTTAAATCTTCACATCATCCCACTGATGTGTCAGAAATACACAACACTTATGGGAGCCAGGCAACAGTACATCTGCCAAATATCTGGACATAACATCAAATTAGGAAAAATACACTGAGCTGCTAGCCATCTCACCAAGCAATATCCAAACTACAGGCAGACTGACACAACAAACCAATCTTGCTATGGGGGAATACACATGTAATTGCAAATATACCATGCACACCAGGGATGTAACAGAACTGAGAAACAGACACCAGTGTGAAAGTACATACAGTATAAGGAGTGTGGGAACAAAACTGTCAGCATGTTTAACACACACACACTGGCCCAATACACAGTGTAGTATGAAGCCTGACTATGTTATGGGGCATGTCCCACTCTTACCCTACAAAAATGTAACACTTGATAGAGCACAAGAAACTGGATCAGCATGCAAAGACAGATAGAAAAGGAAACATAACATTCACATCTACAACCACCCCCCAATAAACAACATATCCAAAATACACTGCTACACAATCCTGACAGTCTGTCAACAATAGCCAGAAATACAAAGACTTCCCAACTGCACACTGTCCCAAAGAATGTCCAGGTCTTGTCATCATATATAAGGCCTCTTACACATAACATGTCTGGCAGTCTGATACATAACTGGGATGATATTAGGAATTAAGTCACTGAGTAATTATATACCATTTCTCTCTGCCTCTTACTGCATGATATATGGACACACCCTGACATACTTGTGGACAGAGGCCTAAACACAGGTTCATGATGGAGATATTGCTGTTAGAAACTGAGAAAGTTGCTGGTGTAACAGGGTTTATTGTAACATATCTATTCTGAGGAATATGAAGTCAGAAACAAACATGGATGCTACCATTTACTGACTGCTATCCTACAGAGCATGCTACTGACCTTCCTAATTCAATAAATGTGTAAGTAACACACTGATAATACGAGTCCAAACTCTGGCCAGTCTGAGCTATGTCAACCGCATAATACTCTCAGACTGAAAATCATGCAGAGCAGCCATAGCCACACAAACCCTGTCAAACTAGCATTGCTTCAATTGTATAACAGCAATACTCACAGTCTGTCCCTATGTCTGGAACATTTGTCCCTAGTGTGTTGGGTTGTCTTCACAATCTTTGTTGTAAGTTGTTAGTATGTGTGTAACACACATCCATGAACACCTCCTCACAGGCAAAGAAAAGGCAGATGCCTACATGAGGTACACAGTTATAGGATTGTGTTTCCAAGATATTGGCTAGAGGAATAATACCACAGCTGTCCCACATTGAATTAGCAAATGGGGAACTCCAATTTGTGCACAGGCTATCAGCTGATCCTGAGCAGTACCTACAATAGGCAAGCTGCTGCCTCTGCAAAACAGATGTATAACCTACATCTGAGAGAGAAAAAAAACACCAAAATAATCCAAAAGGAAGTAGCCAAACAGGCAGAAGAAAAAAACTCCTTACACCAGGATAACATCCTACATCAACAGGAACAAAAACAGGTATGTCAAACAAGTATGCGTGTAATGGACTGCAGCGGGGTATATAATAATGGGAAACAGGAAGTTTAATATGCATGTCCCAACAAGATTTGCTGTACTGATATATTGCTGAGCAGAACCTATGGCCATAGCATCTGTGTCTGTCTGCAGTGACATAGACTGCAGCTCAGGCTCCTGAGACACCCCAGGAAAGGATGATATACATATGGTAAATACTGGAGTGTGTGTTGAACAATACTGACTGTGACACTGCTAGGCTAGGTAAAGGGATGTCACACATAAATCCAGATGTGAATTGTGAATACAACTATGTTATGCATGTTTGTCTCAGAAATGACATGGACCTATACAAGGTAGATGCATAGTGAAATATTGTCACAGCTGTGTGTGTTGGACTGCATGTGATATACCGAGCTCATACCATTTAACTGTTGATTGTTATGCACACTGACCATATGTGTGCCTCATATTTGTAGTCATTTACTCAAAGAGTTGTGTTATGTCTTGCACATAACTGGCAACCTGTGAACAATGACATTACAACATCTCCCTCCCTCTTATTTGGCCATTGCTGTTTGGGGTCTCCACGGCAGATCATCTCCCCCCATGGCTTTTCAGTCCTCTGCATTTTGCTCTCACACACCATACACCTGCATCTCTGCCATCACCACATGCATATACCTTTCATAGGCCTTCTGCTGTCCCTGTAACCTGGCAGCCTCATCTGTTGCAAGATATACTCAGCATACCTCCTCAGCACATGTCCAAACAAACATAATCATGCCACTGTCTGGCATTGTCGCCAAGTTATCCAACCTGGGCTGACCCACTAACATACATGTCCCTAATCCTAGCCCCTCTTGTCACACACAGTGCAAATGTGAACATCCCAAACTCTGCTGTGTCCTGCCCTGAATCCTGCCTGTTTTTACAATTCCACTGTCTGCAACCGATATAATATAGCCAGTCACACTCTTTTAGACTTTCCATATCACTCTTAATGGTACTTGTCTGTCACAAATAACTCCTGACTCCCCTCCCCACCTCACACAACCTGCCTGTACTCTCTTGTACACCTCTCCCCCATATTCCACATGACTCTGAACTGGTGTTCCCAAGTAGTTAAACATATCCAACTTTCAAACTGTATGCCCTGCATTGTCACCATTCCTCTATCCCACCATTCACACACATGTATTCTTTCTTAGTCCTGCTGACCATCATTCTTCCCCTCTCTACAACATACCCCCACCTCTCCAGGGTCTCCCCAACCTGTCTGCTAATCTCACTACAGACCACAATGTCATCTATAAACTGCACAGTCAACAGGGGCCCCTGTCTTATCATGTCTGTCAACCTGTCCCTCACCACTACAAATATGAAAGGACACACAGCTGATCCCTGATGTACTCCCACCTCCACCTTAAATGCACCTGTCATGTCAAACCCAGAAATCACTAGCCTCTTACATATCCTGTAGGTGTCTGACAGAGTCCTCTGGCACCACTGACCTCCACATACAATACCACAACTACTCTCCAAGCAGCATGTCATATGCTGTCTGTAGGTGCACATATACACAATGCAGCTACATCTGAGCTTCACTGTAGATCTCCATCAACACATTTGGATCAACATTTGCATCTGTACTGCTCTTACCTGGCATGAAACCATGTTCTCAACCTAGCTGCCACCACCCTTTACCATTACCTCATCCTGTGACTGATCAATGTTATCCCTCACTTGTTACTACAGCTCTGTAGACCATCCTTATTCAGATAAGCAGTACCCATACAAATTCACCAATATCTCACACATCCTCTCACTTTCCAAGACTACAGTAAACAATCCAGTTAAAATACCACTGCCATGTCTCATAAACACCTCCATGCATCCACATGTATGTCACCTAGAACAAAAGCCTTTCCAGTGTTAAACCCCCTCATAGCTATCCTTACATCCTCTTTGATAATCTGTTGCACCTGCTGATTAACTATAGCCACCTCAGCCAACCTTCTCTCCCTCTCCCATTTTCTTGATGGAACAGGCTATCAAAGTGATGTTTCCATATGTTCTAAACACACTCCTAGCTTGTGAGTATGTTCCACCCATATTCCTTTATCACCCTTTTGTGCTGCACATCCTTCCTAGCTACGTGCCTCTGCTTAGCCAATAGGTACAGACCCTATACACCATCCTTGCTCTCCAACATTATATACAATCCTCATACTTCCCATCTGTACGTCAGACTCCCTGTCCTTAGCCATGTCCAACACTCTCTATCCCTTGCACCCCATCTATTTATACTCATGTCTATTCTACATCTCTCTGTCAATCCCACTGCTCCTTTTCCAACACCTTTCTCTGCATACTCCCCTGTATTTCTTCATTCCACCACAAGGTCTCTAGAACCAGTCACCATTTGGGCAGCTTGTCAACCTGTGTCTGATTGTGCATAATAGGTCACAGGTGCATTAATGTAATGCTGAGTATGAGCACAAATTGGACACATCCAGTGAGGGCAATCAAAAGGCCATCCCCACATATGTCTGCAGTTTCACAACCCACTCTGTAATGGAGGTCAACCAAAGTACATACACACACATCATAGCTAAAGCCAACCTGCTTCAGACATATTTAGGCTCAACTTCAGTATAGGTGGATATGCACACCACATGCACCCCTAACCTCACCATGAATCACGTGCAAACTGCCTACTTAAACATACAGTGCTATGCATGTCCATACAATGATGCTAGGTACAGGAGTATGATTTGATGTAATGTTGTGGCTACTAATACTCATTACTTGTGAGCTGTCTTTGTAAAGAACTATGGACAATGTCTGATGTCCTGTGATGTGTTTTTCCTTGTTTATGTCTTCCAGGTGTTATGCAGAGGCTTCTAACCTACAATGTCCAGGAGACAGCAGCCATAACTGAGGCCATCCTGGAGCACTATGACATATTATTCAGATGGGGTCACCAACATCAGTGGGAGAGGACAGCCCTATGGGAACACATCACACAGAGAGCCAACGTCTTGGGGAACCATGCCCACATGTAAGAACAGGTCAGGCACAGAGCGAATGACCTGACTCAGCATGCATGGAAACAAGCTGCTGGGGTGGCAAGGGACTGTTCCACTACTGGTGGGGGGCAGCGAGAGAGGCCCCACTTACAGCAATGGAGGAACTCCTTGCCAACTTTGGGGTGGCCCACAGAGAACAACCTGTACAAGATGTAGCTGTCATGGAGGTGTGTGCCACCCAGGAAACGATCAAGGAGCATCCAGGTAAGGCAAAAGTCCACATCAGTGTACTGAGGTTACATTCCAAATGTGTACTATAGAGTCTTTAGATGCATATGTCATTGCAACATAGAGTAGTGGGTGGGGTTTAGTAATGCATACATGTGCTCATCTCTGGTGAAGAATAGCAAATAGTGTAATATCATAGTGTATACTGTACCTGTGCATAAATGTAACATTGATCCTGGACCAATGGCTATTGTGAAGCTCCTGACAATACCTCTCCCTCACAATACCTTATAACGTCTTGTCAACATGAGGCACAGCAGCCTGAGACCGGTCAGTATGAGATCTTCATGTTGTGGCTTACCAGTACAATGTTAAGGTCATGCATGTGGCCATGCACAGAACTGTTATAGTCAGCAAATTGCATGTATCTGCATGATCACCTGTGGTGGGGTTCACTGCATGATATCACAGGGGGCTATTTGCATGAGATGTCACATATCTGTAACATAACTCACAAATCTGTTATTGCAGGACATCTGGATAATGATTGCCAAAATGTGGGGACAGAGTGCCAATAGTAGTGATATATTGTATACATTACTGTGATACAGTGCATATAAAAGGTGTAAACACATCACAATGCCAGCTATTTGTGAGATATGAAAATATGAGCACAATACACAAGACCAAAGCCATGCCACCTGTCATTTGACCTATAATCTGTACAATGCAAATGTGAAACATACAACTCTGTTAGGGGAACATGTATGTGAAGTGGAAACAGTCCAAGAAGCTAGATGCATATGTGTGGACAGGAGGAAGCTCATACCGGGGTGTATCAGCGTTTGATAAAACCACAGCAGTTGATCATATTGGGTACACACCTGCCATTAATCATGGACTCTTGGATTACCTGCAAATAACAGTCAGCTCACATACCAAGATTATCCCAACACAGACCCACAGTTGCCTGCTACAGCAAAAGCCATGGTTCACATACAGCTTAACATGCTGCAAAGGGATCGAAGGCTATGGGCACATATA
Source organism: Protopterus annectens (assembly GCF_019279795.1). Classification (NCBI taxonomy): domain Eukaryota; kingdom Metazoa; phylum Chordata; order Ceratodontiformes; family Protopteridae; genus Protopterus; species Protopterus annectens. The sequence continues at coordinate 1,068,168,093 of NC_056745.1, read as the reverse complement.
CACAACATTGCATATGCCATGGAACACAGTGCAGATAGTCATCAAAAGGTGTACAAGATATGGTGCAACAGTGACATTTTGAAGAAGTGGACATCCCTACATATATATTGAGAATATCATCCCAGAAATGTCCAGGGAGGGTGCCAAGAGCCATACAACAACATTGAAGGAGTATCAGACATCTCTGGTAACTACTGGGTGTGTACTACATAGGACAACAGTCTTCCATGGACACCACATGCCATGGGTATAGGGTGTGTTTTGATGATGGCAGCTGTTCCTCACAGCACACAACATCCAGTTCTGGGTAACATCTTGGCAACAATACATCAGCTTTTCAAAACACATGTGTGGAAATGTGTGAAGGTGTTATGAGACCAAGGCTGAACTCTTTGTCCACAATTTGGTTGTGGTAGTTTGGCACAGTAACAGCACTGCACAACAGCAGAACAACACTACCCACACATTAAAGCAGGGGGATGGCATTGTCCTGATTTGTGCTTTCTGTCTACCAGCTTGAACTGGGGCTGTAACCAATTCAGATTGTATTATGACCAGTTCTAAACAGTCCCTAGTGGCTATGATCTGTCTGGTGTCTGTCACATAGCTGCGGATGGGGAGGAATCCCAACATTGCACACGACAATGGGCCGCACTCTACATCCAAATGAATAAAAGGATGGATTCACAAGAACACAATCAACAGTTTGCTGTGGCCAAGCCTGAGGCCACACCTACATACAATACACAGTCTGTGTGTTAACCTGACAAGTGCTGTGCACAGGGGATGGCCTTGCAATTGGACAGAATTGGAGGTGTTTGGCAAGGGAGAGTTTGCAAACATTGCCATGTTGCGATGTGCCATGCTGAGAAACACCTCCCTAAGAGGACTGAATGCTGTAATGAGATCAACAGGTGCTTTACCAAAGTATTGGTTTATAGGTGTGCACCTTCTGCAAGCCAACTATTGTAATACTAACATGTACTATATGCCACCCCTACCTGATGTGTATGTTTCTCATTCAGAGTGCACAGGTTACATGTCATATGAAATGGTGGAAATGTCATGGCAATATTAATGCGGTCTCATGTGATATGTCACAAAAACCTTGCATGTTAAGAGGGGTTTGTACATTTACTTTATCCACTGTAAGTTTGTGAAGTTGGTTGAGGAAACACCCTTGTTTTCACATACATGTATTGCAGGTTATGACAACTTGAAATCACAGTATGACATTAAGTAGGGTCACCAGTCCAGTGGTCAAACCAGTACTGTACCAGACCAACATAGGAGGTATGTGTAGCAGACAGGAAGTATGACCCACATATCGAAATAGTTTTGAAAGCTCTGTAAAGTTTGTAGTTATGTTTCTTAGTTTTTTTAGTGCTATACAGGTGAACAGCACTAATGTCTACATGGGTGTAGTGCATTCTAGGTGAAGGCTCAACACCTACTAAAGACACTCACACATCCCAGTGGTATAAAGTAATAGTAAAAATAAGTTAAAAGGTATGCACTGCATGATGTTGAGGGCCTGCCAGAGTGTGTCTGTTTTGGTCTGAGTGTGTGTCATGACTGTCACCTTCTGCCTACTGTGAGGTCTGTGTAATGCCTGTATGTGTGTGTGTGTGTGTGTGTGTGTGTGTGTGTGTGTGTGTGTGTGTGTGTGTGTGTGTGTGTGTGTGTGATTGTGAGGGAGTGTGAGTGTGTCTGTATGTGTGAGTGTGTGTATATTATAGCAAACCATATAATGCTGTTAGTAATGTACATATGTTGTCTTTTCCTCACAGGTAGACATGGTGGTCCCAGTCCCTGCTGCTATACAAGTGATGTGAGCTTGTTTGGCAACTCTGGCCATGATGACAACCATAGTGGGGCGCAGGTGGGGTTGTCAGGGACTGCAGCTGTGCCACTGGTTGGTATTCCACCTTTGCCAACCCCATCCCCACACACAGTCACAATGCCCACACACTCCCCATCACCAGTGGCCACAATTGAAGGACAGCTGGGTACAGACACATGATATGTGAGTGTGGAGACTATGGCAAGTGAGCAGCTAGGCACTAGTCATAACCAGACTGCTGTTGAGGTCACACAAAGTCAGACAGGTAGGGGTGGTTGAATGAGGATTGCTGCCCATCCAGCCCATGTAGCAAGTGCCAATGCAGCAGTTACCAGGAGCATATTTCAGTCTGTAATGGATGTGTAGGCACGTAATGAATGTAACACCATACAACTGCACAGGCTTGTGGCAGAACATCTCTCCGGTGTTCATGGCTGTATCCAGCATCTTATTGCAGCCAGGCATGAGCCAATGAGATCATGGATAAATGGTTGGGTGAGATCAGGGCACTCCTCAACCGTGGAATATCTGTGCTTGAAAGTTTGGCTGGGGAGAGGCAGCAGCTGTGTGTATGTAGCTCAGCAGTGCAATCAGCTGGGGGTCCATGTGGCCATGCACCATCACGCTTCCTTAGTGGTAGTAACACTGGCAGTACTGAGGGTGGTCTGCTGCCCATGCCATGATGGAGCAGGCCATGGGCATGTGGTCCTGGCCAGTCCCACAGGTTCTTGGTTCCAGCAGACATCAGCCACCATTGGGGAGTAGTACTGCCTCGGGCCTTGCCCTGGTGGTGCCAGTCAGACCCCTGACAGGTCCAATTATTGTGTCCATGGCCAGAGATGATAAACTGTATACCTTGCCCACAGCTGTCCAAAAAACATCAGTGTAGGACAGACACATGGCGTAACTGTGTGCATGCACACACACACACACACACACACACACACACACACACACACACACACACACACACACACACACACACACACACACCACAATCAGAAAAAAAGATCACCTCCACACACATGCACCACAACTGCATAGGCCATATCATTCCCATACCCCAAACACACACCCATAATGTCAACCGAATGGCACAACCTAGGCCTCCGGCAAAACTGCCCACCACCCTGTGAATATGATGAAACCTGTGCCAGATTCCTGCCATCCAAACCATTGATGCAGGGACATGCAAATATGGGTCTGATGCACAGGGTAAACATACTAAATTATACCTATGTCATGTTGTATAGGGTTCTGTCATTTGGCATGTATAAGGGGTACACATCAGAGTGTGTGTACAGTTTTGGCCATTATGCAATATTTCCATTAGTAATGCTGAATGAATGTGTTCTCACATTCTGTATTCTGTTTGTGTTCTAGGTGTCTGTGTGTCACCAGGATGTGGGTCTGAAGGACATCCAAGGGGTATGGCAGTGTGATAACACATCAATCATGTCATAGCCAAGGTACAGCTCTATCTGCACAGATTTCCAAGGTCTGTATAACAGTGAATGCATATGCCTCACAGCTTATAGTGCTGAGTGCTGTATATGGGTATGTGGAGATTGACATATTCTGTTGTAGAGTGGAAAATGGTCAGTGTAGTGGGTTGAACACACCTACATTTGCACACACACACACACACACACACACACACACACACACACACACACACACACACACACACACACACACACACACTTGCCAGTACTGGAATCCATAGGTTCATAGATTCATATGTGTGTTCTAGGTGAATAGCCATGAAGGCTGTACAAGGCCAGTCCATGGAAATACTCTGCCATCACATCACCTGACAATAGTCCCCAGTGTAGCCACTGAGTATAGTCACTGGAGTGATCCACAGAGGCAGGTGTTCTATTCCCCATCCACTCATTCAGACATGCATTGCAGATGGCCAGTGATGTGAACTGATTCACATGTATGTGATGTTTATTCCATACCATGGACAGTGTCTCTTGTGAACATGTCCCACCAGCATGTTCTTTGTAGTGTGGAAGTGTGGTTGAGGTCTCTGGTGCATGTTGTCTCTGGTGCATGTTGTGGGGACAGATTGGTTACCTAAGATGTCACATTCCTGACCAGATTTGGTGAGACATTGCTATGTACATCAGGCAGTGATCACACCTATGTAGCCAGTATGGTACAGGGATTCATTGGGGATATGACAGTCTGACCATAGATGGCATGTGTGCAACACCTGTGATTATCTTTGTGGGATAGATCTTCAGCCTGTTTACATTTGTTGCAGGTGTCCAGGGGGTTACATGGGGAAAGGAACCTGTACACACTGATTGGCCTACTGAGGGGAGGGTACAGGGTGGCCATGGCCTGTTACTTGCTGGATTACACACCATTAATCAGGAGATGTAACACATGGAAGGACTTTCTGATGTCAGTGGGACTGTTGTGATTGACAGAGAAGTCACTGTCAACTTGTGTTCCACATTCTGTTATAATATCCTCACTGTTCAGTAGACTACCACCAAATTATTACTTCATGGGGGAACAATGACATCTGTGCTGTAACAGAGACCTGGTTAAAGGCAACGAGAAGCACCCCTTCACTACCAACTTATAACTCATTCCACACCTTTTGGTTACAGAACTTGGACTGAAGCTCCAAAGGTGATGGTATTTCCATATTCATTAAGGATACACACTCCTCCACAGTGGTAGACCAACATTATGCATTACAGATTCTGGAGGTGTAGCTAACATTGGGTAAGACAGTGGTTCAGGTTTTAGCCTGCTATAGGTCTCCAAACATGTCCCAAAACTCACACTCCATGTCCCTAAACACCCTGGAGAATATTAGTGTCCAACCTAACACTCTCATACTGTTTGACTTTAACTACCCTGCCATTAACTGGGGAAGCTACTCATGTACCATTGCACATGCCCATCACATTGACCTGGTCCTTGCTAACATGGGCTACTGTTGCTGTACACCAATAGTCAACTCCTCCCTTGAACACAAATTAATCACCTTTGGAAATCTACAGCCCTCCTACCCTCCCTGCACAGGCTGGCCACCTGTGAGAGTGGCAGATGTTGTATCAGCATGATGTTTCAGTCAGGTATGATACCTCATGCTGCCGTATGTATCAGTACACTCACCGTGGCCTATTAGGCTACAATATCACATACATGGGCATAGTTAAGGCACACAGACCACTTCCAACCACATATAGGTTGCAAACATATGGATATTCCAGACACATCTGTGCAGAGGACTGTGCAATGATTTAACCTGCTGCATGTGAGGCAGATGCTGTTACCACACTATATAAAGTAATGGTAGTGGGAGGTGGTCACCAGCTGTGTATGGTACACACATCAAAATGGTATAAGCCACACAAGATATGATCCTCAGTCACACACACACAGTTGCTACAATTGGGATTAGAACTCCTGCCTATCTAGGCACTTCTACTTTAGTGCTACACAGTTATCAAATGCACCACAGAGCTTACACATTTTCACCTACTCCAAGGGTACTTTTAAGGTGGATGACAGCAACAGGACTATTAAATTGGAGTGAGGGGAAGTATAAAGGGTAGTACACTAGTTAAAAATGTTATAAGCCAGACAGTGCATGATTCTCTCTCTCACACACAACTTTCACATGGCCAAAGCTGTTGATAACTGCAGAGCTGAGGTAGAGTACTACAGGTGGCAGAAAGTCTGCATTCTGTTCCACCCCTACACCATGCTAGTTCTTTCTGTCTTGCACTTCAAATAGCATTATGGCTTGGCACTTCACCAGGTTATTGTATCACACACCTAGGAGCTGTCAGCAGTACTCGTTCATCACAGAAGTAGCCTCAGTACTTACTAGTTATGTCCACCCCTCCTGGCATGTTTGAAGGACAGTTTTCTGTGCTTTCACCCATTAATTTGGTGCAGTTGTCCATTCTGAGGCACTGATGCAACTGCCTAATGTACACAGACAACCCTCCCCTCTAAATTCCAAACACACAGACCTCTGAGAGTTACCCCTATATCACCCAATGTGGACATATGCACTTTCCAGCAAAGACTGTTCTAGCAGGTCAAGAGGATATAATCAACACCTGCACCACACCATGTGGAACACATAGTTCACCATGATACCCACTTTGACAGCCATGAAATACAGTGAAAAGTCACACACCCACCTTCACAGAGGCACTCAATGGGCATTTACCCAAACAGCACAGACCAGCAAGACAGAAACTCATTCAGACACCATGACATGGCACATGCCAAGGGACACATATTTAACCTACACAGTGTGCCGCTCAACCTAAGCTCCTAAGGCTAACCACCTTGCACAATACAGTGATCATGGGTAACTCAATACTGAGGCACACACATATCTCACTCACTAAGTTGGAATATGGAGCAGGTAACAGCCAAATATCTATCACATGCCAGCATCCAACACATGACACAGCCAGTCATGGCACTCCACAGCTACTACGAGTATCACTCTGCATCCATGTGGGTGTGAATGACTTGGGACACACCTCCCTGGTCTACATAACAAGAGACATGGTTGAACTCTGATTATGTGATCCAGGCAGGTGTGACAGTAACCCTGAGCAGTGTACCGCCATCACCCAGAATGATGCTACTGTACTATCAACAGATGATTAACTAAAACATTGGCTTACATGTTTTGTGTCATTCTCAGAGGATCCAGTACCTCTCTGCTTGGGATGAAATGATTGACAGAACCCAATGACTTGCCACAGATGTCCTACATCTGTCAGCACTGGGTGTCCAGGTGCTGGATAACTGTCTTGCCACACCTATAATGCCTTATTAGGCAGTGTTCCTGATGTAATTTCCACCATAACAGATAGACATGTATGCAATCTGAGGGTCATGCTGCTCAACAGTAGACATCTAACTGTCAGGATGCAGTGACTCAAAGCACTCGGAGTGAAGAACACATGTCTGCTGTAATGGAGAGGTGGTTCACAGCAGCAGACAGCAGCCCTGCAGTATCAGGCCATGACACATTCAACAGCTGTCAGTCCCCAAACATGCACCTCACCACACCTTTACAGGTGGTGCCTCCATATTAATTATGGCTAGGAACACCTCCAGACTAGTATCCCATCATAATGCATTGTAGTTAGTTTTGGTACAACTGCCTTGGGATAACAGTGCAATCCAGACCATAGCCTGCTATGTATCCACATCTATGTCCCTAGATTGTCAATGCACATTCCTCAACACTCTGCCATCTATGATGGTCCAACGCAACACTGACATAGTATGATACTTCAAATACCCCTCCATCACCTGAGGAAAGTAGCCAAGCACCAGTACAGTGGCACAGAACTTCTGGGATTCATCATTTCCAATGCCCTGGACCAGCTCATACTGACCCCCAGTAGAGCATGCAACAACCTTGACCTGTGTTGACTACTTAAATATGGGACTGTTACTCATCCACAGTTGTCAATCCCTGCATGGTGAGATCCACACAGGGTGTAATCAACATGGAACTCAACATGTCAGCCACGCCCCCCACAAAGGTAACAACTTGCAATACCTCTCCAAAGCTGACTTTACAGCCATGAAAACAGGGGTGGATGACTTCACTGCACCCATGGCAATGGGAAATAGCTGCATGAATGTGGAATCATACACATATGAACTGTACAAACAGGTACATGAATGCATGGTACTAGCCAGAGCCAACAGAACCCAGAAACTGTCCTCCATACACTGGGAGACAATGTGATGATCGCCTACCATTACTAAAGTGTACATCAGAAGGAGGACACTGTTGCAGAGAAAGGTGGTGTTCCATGACTGTTGAACTCCCTTATTAGCCTCAAACACATATTTGGATCCCTCATGTAATCCCCTATAGGCATCTATGACAGCAGACATGCAGCAGACACTGATACAAATCACAACAGCCTTTGATAGTTACATCAACAACCTCAACAGCATTAAACACAAGTGCTGTGAGTTACTGCACAATGCTAATACCTATCCTGAGACAACAGATATTGGTCACAGTCTTGGCAACATATTCACTGCCAGCTTTACCCCCTCTCTTCCCCACAAATGAAGTGCTGAGTGAATGTGTTCTAACATGCTGTATCCTGTTTCTGTTCTAGGCATCTGTGTGTCACCAGGATGTGGCCCTGCAGCAAGACCAAGGGGTATGGCAATGTGGTAACACATCCACCATGTCTTAGGAGGGTACAGCTGTATCTGCATGGAATTCCCCAGTCTGTGACACAGTGATTGCATATGCCTCACAGATTATAGGGCTGAGGGTGGTACATAGGTATATGTTGATTTACTACATCTGTTGTAGAGTGGAGAATGGTATGTGTTGTGGTTTGGACACACCTCTGATTGCTATAACCATAGCCACAGAGGATATTCATTAACCAAACAGACTGAGATTACTATTCACACACACACACACACACTTTTGCCAGTACTGAGATCCATAGGTTCATTGCTTCAAAGGTGTGTAGTAGGTGAATGAGCCTGAAGGCTCTACAAGGCTAGCCCAAGGGAATACCCTGGCATCAGGCCACATGACAATAGTCCCCAGTGTGGCTCAGAAGTATAGTCACTGGAGTGGTCCCTAGGGGTGGGTATTGTATTCCGCATCCAGATTTCTATTGTGGGTGGCCAGTGATGTGCACTGCTTCACATGTATGTGATTTATATTCCATATCATGGACAGTGTCTGGGTTGTGCACATGTCCCACATGCATGTTCTTTGAAGTGTGGAAGTGTGCTTGAGGTCTCTGGTGCATGTTGTATGGACAGTGTCTGGGTTGTGCACATGTCCCACATGCATGTTCTTTGAAGTGTGGAAGTGTGCTTGAGGTTTCTGGGGCATGTTGTGTGGACAGATTGGCATCCTCAGAAGTAGCATTCCTGACCTAGTTTGATGAGACATGGCTGTGTAACTGAGGTAGTGATTGCACTTACATAGACAGTATGATATAGAGATTCATTGGAGTTTTTGGAGTCTGTCCATACAGGGCATGTGTATAAGGCATTGTATTCCCTTTGTGGGGTATGTTTACAGACTCTTCAGTTGTTGCAGGTGTCCAGTGGGGAACATGGCAAAATGACCACTATACACATTGATTGGACTACTGAGGGGATGGAACACAGTGCCATGTCCTTTTACTTGCTGGATAATACACACTCAGTCAGGAAATGTAACACATAAAAGTACTTTCTGATGTCAGTGGCACTGCTGTGGTCAACAGGTAGCTGACTGTCAACCTGTGTTCTCCATTCTGTTATAATAATGTCACTGTTCAGTGGACTACCACCAATTTATTACTTCATGTGAGCAATGGTGTTCCCAAAGGTAACGGCAGCACATCTCTTGGCATTGATGTAATGTCCAGGGTTCTGACGACAGTCATAGGTGTCAAGTGGCCTTTGGGCATGATGTCAACATCACATGGATTGTGAATGCTACCACCTACCTTACTGTTGTATAAAAACATTATCAGCCAGGGTGCCTTTGTGTTTGCCTGCACCTCAGAAGGCTAGATCCCAAACATGAGAGGACATGGTTCCATACCCTGTTAGACACCAGTCATGTCTGATCATCGGTCTGACATGGAGTCCACTGCAATCATACTGTGGGTACTATCTGTGAGGCAATTTGCAGGAGAACTACTGATATAGTGGTTGGTAACTAGCCAAGCGTGTTTGTGTATGATTCCTGGGTGGAGAGTGATCTCTGAGTATTAGAAGGGTTGCCTATATTGTTAACTAATCCATACTGTCACACAGACATTGCAAATGGCACTACACATGTAGGACTGTGGATTGTCTACATCAACCTCTACAGTGTTTGACAACTGTTGGCCTTGTAAAGTGGACATTGGGACATATACTAGGTCCTCAATATAATGATTTATCAAAACCCACCCCCCCAATGATCCTGTTATTACACAATCACTCCAACACCCACACACGATACTGATGACAGACACACACACACACACACACACACACACACACACACACACACACACACACACACACACACACACACACACACTTGCCAGTACTGAGTTTCAAACCTCTAACTATCTATGTATTGCTACTACAATATTACAGTTTTATCGCATGCACCACAATGCTTATAGGATGACTGTTGTCCCAAGGTACTTCTAAGGTGAGAAACATCACCAGCCCTTGTAAATACTGTCATTGGGTGATGTAGTGAGTGAGAGATTTCATAACATATTTTACCCTACACACACATTTACAATTGCCAGGTGTGAGGTCTGAACTTCTATTTAACTATGTTTTCAGACCTTTATATTATGCATTTACCACACGCACTGACATTACATGGTTGAGGGTTGCCAGCAGATACTTCTAAAGTGAATGATATCTGCAGGACTGCTAAAGTCAGGCACTGAGCAGTGTACTGGGTGTAAATGTTGCCAAAATCTTTAGGACATGAACACATGTGTGTGTGTGTGTGTGTGTGTATATATATATATATATATATATATATATATATATATATACACACACACACACACACACACACACACACACACACACACACACACACACAAACGCATACCAGGAACGAGATTCAAGCCTCTGCTTATATAGTTATTGCTACTACATTGTTATACATTTATCACATGCACCACAGAGCTTACAGATTGAACAGTATCCAAACATACCTCTAAGGTGATTGACATCAGCAACAGTGCTAAAGGCAGGGTAAATGAAGTGTAGTGAGTGTAAATGGCCTTAAAATCAGGTCTTTACAAGGACGCACACACTCTCTCACACAAACATTTTCACAGTTGCTAGGACCAGGATTAGAACTCCTAACTATCTTATTTGTTACACTATAGCATTACGCAGTTATCACAGTGCCACAGAGCTTATATGTTAGAGAACTGTTAAAAGGTATCCTTGAAGGTGAATGACATCAGCAGCAGTGCTAAAGGGGAGTAAGGGAAGTGCATTAAGTGTGAATGGCCACAAAATCAGGTCTCTACAAATACACACACACATTTTCACAGTTGCCAGCACCGGGATTAGAACTCTTATCAAACTAGTTTGGTACACTATAGTATTATGCAGTTATTACAAGCACCACAGACATTATATGCAGGAAGCTTGTCCAAAGGAATCTTTGTAGGTGAGTGACATCAGCAGCAGTGCTAAAGGAGGGATAAGGGACATGTAGTGAGCATGAATAGCCACAAAATCAGGTCTCTTCAAAGACACACTCATTCTCTCACAAAAATACACACATTTTCACAGTTGTCAGGACCAGGATTAAAATGCCTAACTAGTTTGCTATACTATAGTATTACACAGTTATCACAAGCGCCACAGAGCTTATATGCTGGACAACTGTCCAAAGGTATCTTTGTAGGTGAGTGACATTAGCAACAGTGCTAAAGGAGGAGTAAGGGAAGTGTAGTGAGTGTGAATGGCCACAAAATCAGAAACACACACATTTTCACAGTTGCCAGAACCAGGATTAGAACTTCTATCTAACTAGCTTTTTACACTATACACCATTACCGCTAGCACCAGAGAGCTTATAGGGCTACAAGCAAAAACAGTAGCAAAGCAAAAAATAACAGCAAATACAACGAAGAATAAAGACCATTATCCCAGCAAATCAAATTTATTCCTCTGACATCTCAGCATACACTGCCTTCTTGGAGTACATTATTTCACATCAAACACTTGCTTTATATACATTACTAAATAAGCAATTAAACAATAAAGTCATCAATTAATACCATAAAATACTTAAAAGGCACTTCCTTTAAAGCAATACTTGCCAATTAAAATCAACATTCATACCCTTAGGAGACAAAGTATCAAACTTTAATATATACTTTAATATATACACTGCTTCTTTATAAAGAAGTTTATTCTTGCTAATGCCCTCACCCAAATTATGTACTCCAAGAAGGCGGTGTATGCCGAGACGTCAGAGAGGAATAAATTTGATTTGATGGGATCCTGGTCTTTGTTCTTCATTATTTTTGCTGACTGACATCAGCAGTAGGGCAATGGAAGTGTAATGAGTGTGAATGGCCTCAAAAACATTCATATAGAAACACACACGCACTCACACACAACTTTACATTTGACAGGACTGAGATTACAACTGTTACATGGATACTTGTTTGTACTATAGTGTTACACAGTTATCATAAGCACCACTGAGACTATAGACCTGAGGGCTTACCAAAGGAATTTCTACAATGAATGGCATCAGCACATAATGTGATATAGGCCAATGGGATGTGTACTGGGTGGGAAAGGCCTCATAATGGTATTCTCTGTCGCTGTCTGTCTCTCTCTTCCCCTCGTCTCTGTGTATGTTTGACATATTATATTATGTTGGCCTTAGATATGTGTGAGTATTCCTATCCGATGTATGTGTGTGTGTGTGTGTGTGTGTGTGTGTGTGTAGTATCAATAGTGTACAATTTGGTATTTGTGTACAGACATCTGCGAATAACAGATATCTGTAGTCCACTGTGTTGTCAGACATGGGATTCATTTTTCTAAATGTAGGCGCATGCCCGGTAATACCTTCTATATTGAGTGTATATATTCTATATTCTATATTCTAGGGAGCGTTTGACTCCAGTTCAGGATTTTGTGTGCTACAGCTCCACCTAGCAACCTGTGTCTGCAGGATATCTGTAAATAGGTTGCCAATATGGAGACACAATGGGCATAACATACAGGGAATACTGTAACTATTGCTGTCTGTGCTGCTTGTGTAACATGGTTGGTTGTAGCATAGATTTTCTGACATATGTAATGTTTTACACTGATGTATCATGCCATCAACTACTGACAGATATCATTCTTTGCTCACAGTTATTTACCAGGAAAATACAAGATGAATGAAGTTGAGACCAATATTCTGAGGCATAGACTACACAGTCTGGCACACTCCTGCCATTGTCGAGGGGTAGCTACAGACAATAGACTGCTGGTTCTGTGTAAATGGTCCAGCACCTTGGTAGCATGCTAGCTGGGGATCTCCTTTTTGTGCTTTTCTCAACTTAACTGAATGGCCATATCCTGCTGGGGCCATACCTCTCAGCTGTACAGATACACGCAGGTTATTCAGAGGCAGGACTCATATATCTGATCAATTTACCTTCACTTTGTGGTTTACAAACAGTTTTGTGGCTATTCATTCATGGGATTTGCAGTCAGGGGGTAGTATGGGGAGAAATTAGAGTTTCAGACTTCACACACTCCATGACATCCATGCTTCTGCACCCCCCCGTTATTCTCCCCTCTTCCTAACATTATGAAAGCAATATCGCAGAGGTATCCCTATAGTTGGGTCTTTATCTCAGTGGTATTTATGGTCTGGTCCACAGTTCTTACAGTAGGACATGGGGAGGCAGGCTACTGGCATTTGTCAACATGGCCTTGCATTTTTTTCTGTTTACTGTGTTAGGCTGTTAGTTAGGACCCCCTGACATTCCATACATTGGCACTATGGTTGAGGCATGGGCCTTTGCCAGAGGACTGTAGGTCATTTGAGAGTGCTGCAGGCCATCTGTAGCAGGCCAGTTCATTCTTGTCACTCATGCGTTCACAGGCTGCAAGCCATTGGATTACCCTGGGGTGACAGTGGTAAGTGGTTGAGGTGTTCCTGTCAATCCTTCCTGTTCATACTGATCCACAAGTCTGGATTTGGTCAGGTTGCTGCTTACAGCTAGGGACACACCTGCATGGGACACCTATCCAGCATGCAGCATCATGTATGTATTCCCATACAGAGAAGGGTTCATGCTGTACTCATTCCCTACAGCAAGGATATGACCTGTGATAAACCTGTGGTTGATGGTGGGGTAAGCTGGGTGCATGTGTGATATGGAAGCTACTGGCACCTGACTCACAGATATACCTGGGACATTCCCCTTGTGCTGGCTTGTGTGTGGACATGGGCAGCCTGTAATCACTTTATAACTGTGCCTTTTGTGGTCTGCATGTGATTGGCCAGACTACCAGTATTCCATACTAGAGGAGCAACTAATGTGATACTAACCTCTATGTATAATTCCAAAGTTGTGTGCAGTTAGCAGTTATTTTATATGCACTCTGTGTAGGTTACTTTCACCTGTGCACTGTTTCTATGTATGGGTCCCCATTCATGGCATGTCCAGCTTTCCAACGGTGACAGATATTGACATCTGGACAGTCAGTATGTACAACTGCTGACATGGGTGTACCTGAGAAGCAGTGTGGTTGGCACTGTAGTTGTTGGAACATGACCCTGTTGACAACTGTACTGTACCTAGGCCACTGAGACACAACCATCCAGGCTGACAAGCGGACTACTTCCAGGCAATATTAAACACACAACAAACTTACCACACTGACCCCTGCATATCGTACATATGCAACAATGTAGATTGGGACAGCTCTGACAGTCTGTGCGCCAGTGATATTACTCCTCAGACTTACATGTTACTGCATTTCTACATGGGATTGTTGGGTGGGTGCACATCTGAAGACTTTAAACATTTACAATGACTGTACTGGTATTTCGGTTACTCTGTTGGCTTCCATTTTATATTGTATTGTGACCTATCATGCAGAAAGGAGGCATATCAGTAGAGTAGATGTTACATTTTAATGGCATTCATTTCAGTTTCAGACTTCTTACCTTTCAGAACTAACATGCAACTGCCAGATTGGTATGTCTGTGTAGGTCTGGAGGGGGGCTGTTCATCATTGCCATCATTTGGGGAATCTTAACCCGGCCTTTCTTTTTGCTCATCTACACCTGTCCTGCTGGGTGAGGCTGGTGGTGGGTATGTGTCCCTCATTGACAAACATATGTGTGACCTATTGACACCCACAGTTATTTGGGCCATCACATGTACTGCAGTGGGGGTTCTCACCTTGTGAAGTACTGGCTAGTATGTTGAAACCAGTATTTGTTATGGATTTCCTGCTGACCCATATAGCTGTCTGCTGCTGTCCCATTCAGCCACCCAATTCCCTTGCATGCTTGCATCCATACCATACATACAACTATCATAACATACTACTCCATTCAGTAATTGATAGGAAGGGTGACTTACTTTGTTGCTGGGCCAGTAATGAGGATGGTGCTTGAGGGCTGACTATGTCAGATCCATGTAGTACACTCCCTATACATGGTAAAGCACAGGTAGTGTCATGTTTGCCATCCCTTTTACTGTATGTGTGAGTCAGAGAGATGTATCAGTCCCTGGATCTTTACAGTGTCAGTGTGTATGCTATGCGTTGCCTCTTTGCAAAGGCCTAGGCATATTGGACACGCCTTCTTCTGCCTACAAATGCAGGCTCAGGAAGTTCCTCCTTTGAGTTTCTCTGTGCCTGTGCTGGCCTTGGCAATTGTGGGGGGCTGTGTGGCCCTGCCCCGTGCTGTTCCTGCTGCAGCTGCTTCCGGAGGCTCATATTGTGTAGCATGGCACATACTATGAACAGTTGTGTACATGTAGCTGATGAGTGCTGCAAGGCTCCACCAGATATGTGAAGGTAGCAGAACTGTGACTTGAGCATCCCAAATACATGCTCTACAATGATCCTGATTTGTGCGTGTGCCTCATTATGGTGCTTTTGTTTGGGTGTGTGTACATTTCTGATGGGTATCATCAGCCACGGCTCCAGTGCATAGCCAGCATCCCCCACTAGATGGCTATATGGGATGTCTCCCCTGGCACACCCCTGATACAGCTGTGAGCAATGCCAGATGTGGGAGTTGTGATAGCTTCCGGGGCTGCCAGCACACATGTTTATGATAATGCCCTGGGCATCGCACATGACCTTGAAGTTGATGGAGGGGGAAGCCCTTGTGGTTTATGTAGACTCTACCCTGCTTGCCAGGTGGTGCTTTGATATGGATGAGCATGCAGTCTATAGCACCAACTATCTCAGGGTATTCTGCTATAAGGTGGAAGAGACGTATACTTCTGGTCAACACCTCATGGGTGTTGGGGAAATATATGTGTTCATTGCATGTGGTGTCATGGCATCCAGGAACTGGTGGAGTACCCTGGATGCTGATGCCTGTGAAACCCCCATGATATCCCCAGTTGGTCTTTGGAAGGTACCTGTGGCTATTATTCTTAAGCCTACACATACCTTGGTATCCACTGGGATGGGTTCCCCTCTGTTGCTTCTGTGTGTGAGGCGAGGACAGCACAGCTGGAAGATTTGCTGTAGAATGTCCCTGTCCACCCTGTAGTGCTCCACTATCTCCAGCTCATGTAGGCCCTGGTAGATTACCCTGGGTCGGTACACTCTTCTCCTTCTCCTCACTGTGGGTCAGTTGTTAGCATTCTCCTCCTCACCACGCTCAATCTCTAGTGCATACTGATGGAGTAAAGCAGCAGCAGCCTCTAATATTTTTAGTTAGTTTTGCCAGTTAAAAATCCCCTGTCTGTAAACACTGGTGGTGTAGAGTTTGTGGGAAAAAACAGTCTGAAAGGTGTTTTCATAGTTTATAGTAGTGTGCTGGGCTGCTGCATGTGTAATTGGTTGATTCTGATACAGTCCACCTGCCAGCTATGCTAGTTCTCTTTGATTGCCTTCCTATTGCTGTTTCCCCTTCCCATTTTTCCCTATTTAATCTCCAAGGAGCGTCGTGCATACCCAGTGCTGAAATGTAAACAGTGCTGCCATTTCTTTCTTTTTTTTTTATCTTTAAAACCCGGTGTGTGGTGCACAAACCCATTTAAGCTATCTACACAGTGCTCAGGCACATCTGACACACCCTCTTCCTTAGCTGTCCTTAGATAATAGCAAACACGGGCCACAGAGCTCCAATGAGCTTACAGCAGGCATGACACACCCCTTATGAAGTCATTCAGCTCTTAGATTTGCACTGTTGTATTGATGCACCTACACAGTAAGGTACAAGCTGACACTTGGAAGAAATATGTGATTTGGTATAACTCCCCTTATTTGCATACCCTAGTGTGTAGCTCATTAGTTACTGCACTAAAACGGACCCTTTCCGCTTGACAACCAGTGCACCCTGTTATTGTTTACATTCTGCATGCCATTGACTATACTGGCAAAATTGCAGATTTAACTTAAAATTGAGTTTTCCCATTTTTTTTATTTTTGGCCCAATCCCATGTGCGCCACTATCCTATGCTTAAACAGCCGGGATCGGCCCAAAAAAAAGTTTGATTTTCATAATAATTAACCACTTTTTAATGCTAATGGCTGTATATTTGTCCATTGGCATGTCTAATGTACATAATATATGCTTTTTCACTAGCTGTCATGTCTCCGTTTTGTCAGTTGCAGAAATGTACTCAGTTATTTTCCGAATACATTTCTGCACTGACACTGTTCTAGCACAGAGATCTAGCAGCTTGGTGAATTACTAAATCACCTCATTTGCATGGTTTCATCAGCAAATGAGGTGATATGCATATTTGCGGGTTTTCCATGCTGGAATAGTGTAGGGCAGCTCGTGCACATGAAAACAGCACAATCCTGAATCGCTCAGCGGCCATTTTCCATGCAGGAACTCCTACACTGTTCCTGCATGGAAAAACGGCTTCCTGAATCCCAGGGACAGTTAATCAGTACTGGAATGCAAACAGAAACATCTATACAGTTGGGGATAGAACATGACACTGACCATTGCAATGTACAGTTACTCTGCTAGACTAACACTCCTATAACTACAATGATAAGGAATGACACCATTGTATACTTTTTATAGACTCTACAGTTTTCAGTCAAATGAGTTTTCCGGCAAATGACTGAGCATTTGGGTTTCAGGCAAATTAACTAGACCCATCTGAAATATATGCTTTAACAATTAGTTAGGCAAGTGGCAGGTGGAAGTATTTTCTAGCAATAGTTTTTGCAAGGATGTCAAATGAGAATTTGTTGTCTACAGATATGCCAAGGTCCAACTAACAATATCAGCTTTGAGGGTGGCATCATTTATACAGTAGCTGTGAGGGTCTTTCTGTTCCTCAAGAAGTACAATACTACACTTTTGGATTGAGCTTGAGCCCATGGTCATCAAAACAGGTACTATTGTAGCTTAGATCGTCTTACAGATTACAAGTGTCAGCAGGAGAATAAAGGCAGTGCCAATTTTGCAAACATCAGCAAACTTTGTCAGACATAGATTCTTTACATTAACTTGGATGTCAGGGAAGTATATAATGAAAAGAAGTTACCCATGATATTTCCTGTAGCATCATCAATAGTGACAAGTCTGTTGAAGGAAACTTTGTCACAAACCCTCACTGTGTAGGTCCTGTCTGTGAAATAGTTAGCTATCCAGTAATTTACATATGGGTTATATTTAAGACTTTGATCCTTTCAATAATACCAGAGTTTGGAATAGTATCAAATACCTCAGCTAGATTCAAGTAAGTAGTGTGCACCAATTTACCATTATCCAGAGCTTCAGACATGTCCTCAAAGAAGTCCACCAAATTCAATAGACAAGTTCTATCATTTGCAAAACCAGATTGGCTAGTGTTGGAGGATTGTAAACTAGCAAATGAGGTTTGGAACAGACCATTTTGTCCTGGGACATCTTCAAGTGGGGCTAGATAGAGTAGCAGGAACTAAGAGGATAAGGAGAGGATAGAGTTAAATGGGATGGTGGGATGTTTGGGAGGAAATGAGGTAAGGGTAGAGAGGGAGTTAAAGGGTTTTAGGCAAGTGTAACTGGGTTAGGAGTCACATGCCCAGCTCAGCAGAGAATATTACTACTGTATTACAAGGTGTGAGTTACACTGGTTGAGAGAGAAGTGGGGAAAATCAAGGACTGAGGCTCACATTAACTCACCAGGATCTCTGTGTGGTTTGAGAAGAGTCTTTGTCATGGAAGAAATTGAAATGTTTTGATTCTTGTCTTTGATTGGGCCTTATTGAGAGGGTTACAGTGTACATAGGTATGAAGGGGCTGAGTTGGAGAGCACAATGCTTTTAATATCAGCTTGGAAGGTAGTTAATCTACAATGTCGCTGTAAATTGGATGGAACACTTCATTTTTTCCATCACTTTCTCCGAGGTCGGAACAAAGGCAACCATTAGCACAACAACACAGATAGGGTGTCATTTTAACATTACTCTTGAAGCTGCTGTACAATAGTACCTGTTTTGACTGCTGTCAAAACGGTGTGGGCAGGTGTTTTCTGGAGGATTTGGGGTTGGAGTTTCAGTGCATATATCTTGGTTGATGTTGCCAGAAGGTTGGGAATCATTGGGATTATTTTGCACTTGCTCACTAGGTGATGGCATAAAGTGGGAGTGGAGTGGTCATTGTGGTCGTTTGGGGTGCAGGTTGAGAGACTGCATCTGTTTTGCAGGTTACGAGCTGACTGGGAATACTTTCTTTCAGTTGCACATGCGTGGCTAGGCCCTTAATGGGCGTGAGGGATGGTGATGACGGTTTAGCTCCCAAATGTCTAGGTCTTTCACTGGGAAGATTGTTTGTCATTTGCATACATTACCTTGATGTTAGATTGTGCAGAGAGGCCCTTGACAAAGTTTTAAGACCATGGCAGGTCAGAGGAAAATGCTGCTACTTACCTACAGATATTACCTTGTTATAAAATTAAGGTCTCTAAGATATATTCGGCTATAAAAGGCAAAGGATTCAGCCAAGCGTGCAATGGTGCTGCAAATAATTTGCTATTAAGAAAAGTAAAAAAAAATATAACATTATCAAACTTATCATTTTGTCCTGTGTTTTAATTTTATGCTACTGGGCTGTCCCAAAAAAAGGGAATTGATGGAGATTATAGAAGAATGTGGTTTATTGCTTGCCGGTTACATATGTAATTATATCTCAACGGTAGAGTTTTGGGCAGAATGTCCATATTTTGCCTTAAATGTTAGTCTGTTTTTCATAAATTCTGGTTTTTGGGCGTATTGCCAGTAAATCATCCAGGGTTGAAGTCAGTAATTAACAGAAAATTGAGTTTCAGACTTCTTACCCTTCAGAAATTTTGTGCTAATGCAAACTTGTTCTATTAACCTAAGGTTGTAAGAGTAATATTTAAGGGTTCCTATACTTTAGGTCTTGCCCCCCCCCCATTTAATTATGACTTTGTCCACATTCTTTTGCATAGTTTGGTCTGTCCTCAAGAATTTTTTTTTTTTGCAAATCCTTGCAGATTAGTGTCACTAAATAATGGTATACAATTTCAGATTTTACTTCAGAAGTACATGACACTGCCAATATGTTATTTTATCAACTTTCAAGGTTTGGGGGAGCAGTATTTACATACTGTGTGTACGTGGGCTTTTGTCTCTTTCCCTAACATTGTTTTGGAATGTCAGATATTGCACTGAGGTTGTAGTCATCCATTGTTGAAAGCAGTTTTATTTCTATTAATTCTGTTGCTGCTTGTGTTGTTGACTGTGAGGTATAGTGACTGAGTAAATTAGGCAGGGTCAATCTTGTTTGCACGTTTAAGGAAACATTAGAAATTGGCTACAAGATAGGGGATTTACTGCTTTCTTTTCTTTTACAGACAGTGAGTGCAGTGCGATGCTCATCAATCAGTGGCCTGAAGGTGGAGAGGCACAGACTGGAACTTAGGCGATGGCCAGAATGAAGGAGGCCTGAAAGGTGAGTGCTACATAATGAGGCCATAAAAGCAGTGTACAGAGGGAGCAATGGTCACTGGTCTGAGGGGAGTGAAGTTGTAAAGTAATGCTTTCTGCTGGGGAGGAGGCGTAGGGGGTTGGAATGGTGCATAAGGAGTTTGCAGGTAATATTACTTACTGGGCTTCACTAAAGCACATCAGAGTACTGTGTCTTGGGGGGTAGCAAGGGCAATTGAACCAGAGGCAGGTTGGGGGATAGGATAGGAGGTTAGTAGGTTAACAGATATTGGGTTCTTACAAGCCATCCAAATCAGCCTTCATGTTTGGGTGGATGGTATGATCTAGTGCAAGATGGACATGAGTGGACACTTTAGGCTGAATTTACTGTTACCCATTAAGTTGTGACTTGCACTCTGAGCTGACAGAATGTGGTTCGGTATGTAAGCCTTAAGAGTATGTAGGGTTTGATGGAGCATTCTAGGTAGGTGGGTGTTGTTGGCGGATATGAGGGAAAATGGGTTTAGTGTTTTGGGGTGCAGTTGGCAGGTGATTACTGGGGAATCAACTTGGTTAGGTTTTTGCCAGCTGGATGGGAAGTTGTGGAAAATTTTATTGGTTGACAAAGGAGGCATGTGAGGACCAACTGGGGGGAGTTGGACTGGTGGCTGGTTAGGGAAGGAAAGATAACTGGCATGTTGTAGATAGGGGTTGTAGGTTACATGGGTGTAGGAGGTGCTGTTGGAGTGGTTGGTGATTAGGGTTCATTGCCTTTTGTTTGCAGGGTTGATAGACTTTGGTATTTTAAAGATGTCTCTTTTGGTTATTTTAAGTGGTGAAATGGGGCTGGGATGTGCCATCATGGTCTGTTATTGCCTCTGTGTGGTTTCAGATGGCAGTGGTTTTAGTGTTGGTTATCCAGTTGGATGGTAATGATCAGGGAGTCATTAGGATTGTTATTGCACTGGCTTTAAAGGGAGCTCATTTGGTTATTACTGCATGGGTGGTAAATGGGGTCACAATGGGGCTTGATGGTAGGTAATTGACTCTGCATTTTTTTTTAATGCCCTTGGAATCATTGAAGGGCTGCCATTGGTCATGAGATAAGGATTATTTAGCTCATGTTCAGTGGTTATGCTAGGTTATGAGGTTATGGTTTGTTATCATAGCATAGGAGAAGGGTCAGTGTTTTGCTTTCAACTGTGTAGGTAACTGGTTATTTTGTTAGTTATGTGATAGGGTTTTAGGAGGTGATGACTGTGTTTCCGCTTGGTTAGTGGGGATGGGGTACACCAAATGATGTTTGGCCGGATGCCTTGATGATGGATAGGTTGCTGGAAGTTTGTCGAAGAGAGGGGGATCAGCCTGGTCAGGCTGGTGGGTGGAGAAGAGAGGCAGGCTTGCCCTCTTCTGTTCCCCTTCTGGTGTTGGATGTTCAATTCAGTAAGTTGGGAAGGAAAGTGAGTGGCTGCGCTGCTTAATAAGTTAAATAAGCAAGCAGAGCTGCTTATTTGGTTGGAGGTGTAATTCATTAAATTGAAGGTGAGCAGTGTAGAGCTGCCTTGTAAGTGCGAGGATAAGTGAGAAAATGGGGGATGCTGCTTATCCAAGGGTGAGTGGTTATGCTACCCTTATGCTTATTTATTTTATATTTTCTTTCCATGGATGTTATTATCACCTGTGTCATGTTTTGGTTGAAATTAATAACGATTTGCTACTGGTAACTCAAAACTCACCACTGTGTTAACTTAAAGCAGCTTGAATGGCTGGAACTACAGAATCTGATCAAGTACCACCAACTAATCATTAAACATAAAACTCTCTACCAACCTACCAATACTCCTAGTCTCTCTACCATCATCACTCCCTATAATAATCTGAAGTCCTTACGCTCATCTCAGAAACTTCTAGTCAAAACAACTAAATCAAACAACAGGGTTGGGGATTCTCTTTTCTCCAATACTGTGGAAAATTCTGGAATCTTCTCCCCTGTGACCTTTCCTCTATTTCCTCTTTATCACTCTACAAAAAAAAGACTGAAACTTTTTCTCAAAACACACTGGTCATGCCACTGTACTAAACCTGCCTAAACCTGTCCTCTACCCAAACTATGCTCTGTCTCCCCCTTTTTTTCTTTTAACTAATTCTTCAGTCATTTCCTTTTTAACAATATATAGCCTCTTTGCTCTGTATCTCATTAATTTATTCTCTCTCACACTTATTTGGAAAAAAAAATATTAAAAACATTTTAATTTTTCTTTGTAACTAATTATTACTTCTACCAATCATTAGCAGCATCTTTTATTGTGTAATGTAGTGTACATGGCATTAGACTGTATACCGCCTGTTTTATTTTTCTTTGCCATTAAGTGATGCACTTCACCTGTATTTTTCTTTGCCATTAAGTGATGTACTTCACCTGTACATTGAACTAGACTGTATGCCTGCTCTTTGCATTATGAAATGTACCCCATGTCATTTTTTGAAACTCTAGTGTGCATATTAACTAGATGTGTCAGTGCATATAGTACTATAACTTCAGTTTTTTTTTGTATATTTCTTTTTTAATTATTTATGTTAACAGTTTGTCATGGAGCTTATCTCCCCGGGCCTCTACTGAAAATGGACATATATCCAGTTAGACTAGCCCGGTCAACAAATGTAAAATAAATAAAATAAAATAAAAAATATTGGTTAACAATCATGTTTATGAAGTTTAATAAATGTTGTCAAATGTCATTTGGTGTGATGTGTTTATTGAAGGGGGCCAGGACAATATTATTTATGAGTTTCATCATAATACATTTTAGAACTTTATTATTAATAATGCTGGTGAGACTAATGGATGTATAGTTTAACAGGTTAGTGGCAAGGCCTCCTTGCACAGTGGTACTGCTATGGCTGCTCTTCATTTAATATGCTTAGAAGTGAAGTGCTGAGGCTATGTTTACTGGTAAGAGAAATACAGGTATGTTGTCAGTAACCACAGGGCTGGTGTTTTAGTGGGTTTTTTGGCAAAGATGCAGCAGGGTTTGTTAGCACATTTGACAATGCAATGTGCCTGTTTGGTGCCCACCCAGTTTGATTTTAAGACCCTTGCAAAATGGAGGATTAAAAAAAGATTCTTAGAATTAAGAACATTAAAAATAAAAGGTCTCCAGAATAAAAATAGAGATACTATGCATTATGTATTTATTCTGAAATGTAATAATAATTTTCTCATTCTCAGTGTTACTGAATACAAATATTTAGGACTTACCCTTGATCGATACTTAAACTTCAGTGGTCATACTGAAAAAGTAACTGCTAAAGTTGAGTCCTTACTTAAACTTTGCTACAGGATTTCTAAACTTCCCAGCCAACTGCATTTGCTGTCATTGCCAGAAATGTCCGAATTCCTAAATTTGAATATGAGTTGACAATGCTGTACTTTCATTCATAAAACCCAAAATACGTACACAAGCAACTGTAGTAAGCACAAACACCACTCGAAAGTCATGAACCCTTCTTTAATATTCCACAAGTAAAATGACAAAATCCAGGTAAAAACAATAACAGGTTTAGCGCTTTCACCCAGGAATCTCCCGAGCTTCATCAGAACGTAAAAATCAGAGAACAATGAACTCTTTTATACCATTCAAACACCAATATTTATAAAGAAAAGAGGCATGAACATTAAAGAGATGCTAGAGCATTATGGAATTGGGAATATGTCAGTTAGATCTCAGAAGGCGAGTGGGGTGTATAAATGTAGGTTTTGTCAACAGTGTAGAAACATTTTGGAACAAGACAGCATTAATATCCCTTCTAGGAAGTTTAGGAATGGGGCTAAGGAGCATTTTAACTGTAATAGTAAGGGAGTGGTTACATCAGCATTTGCCAAATATGTAATAGTTTCTACATAGGCAAGACTGAGAGGCCTTTGAGAAGACACATTTATGAACACATGTATGAAGTGTCTATGAAAAAGACACCAACGCATTATATAAACATCAAAGAGAATGCCCAGATAGTAACTTCAAGTTCTATGTATTAGAACAAGTAAAACAAGATATAAGGGGTGGTTTATGGGAGGCCCGCCTTGAATACAAAGAATTATATTGGCAGCTAAACCTGGATGGAACCAAAAGACCTGGTTTAAATGATCATTTGAGTATAAAGAGTGTCTTGAAGTTAAGGGCAGCTAAATTATAGGAATAGGCAGTATGTTTTTCAACATATTATTTTTCTGGAAATGAAGGTTTTTAAATGTATGTTTGTATGTGTATTTTTAATCTGACTTTGCACTAGTTTTAATACATATCTACATTCATAGTTAACAGACAAGAGGGAATTTGATTAATGAGTGTGTAATTTAATGACATCAGCTTATTTAATATTAATGAAATGCATTCATTGGGGGAAAATAGTTTGAATGGTATAAAAGAGGTCACCATTCCCTGATTTTTATGTTCTGATGAAGCTCGGGAGATTCCTGGGTGAAAGCGCTTAACCTGTTACTGTTTTTACCTGCATTTTATTACTTATGTATTATTAAAGAATTAAAAAATGGTTGTTCATGACTTGGTCAGGTACTATTACAGGTACTTTCATTCATCCTGCAATACACAACAAAAAAAAATGAAAAAAAAAAAAAAATAAATCATCAATCAGCTGATCAGCATATAGCATATTTAATCATTATTAAAAAAAATAAATAATCAATCCAATACAAATAATCAATCAGCACTCCTTCTTGGTCTTTCTCTTCAAAAAAAAAAAAACCTGGGTAAGAATTCATCAAGAGAAAAGAACCTACTTTAGGAAATAGAATTACACTGTGAGGCTAACCCCAAAAAATTGTATTTCCTTAGACAAACCTCAATTCAAAACTGTGATATGTGAAAGAGCTTTCTCGAGAATGGATCCTGTAACCTGGAAACACCTACCTACTCACGTAAATACAATCTGCTTCATATTAGTTGTCTTTGTGCAATACTCAATGTGCAGTATTGTATATGATTGTATTTATAACTTTTTCATCTTATCTCTATATGATGTATCTTTGATATATTTTGAATTTTATTTCTATTCTTGGTATAGTGTTTTTACTTCATTCTACCATGTTGTAATGAAAAAGGTAGACCAGCTTACCTACATGGTTAACTAAAGAAATTAAATAAACTGTCTTTCGGCTTTTCCCGGTTAGGGGTCGCCACAGCAGAATTATGGTTCGCTAATGATTGGCAGTAGAGTTTTACGTGCTGGCTTGCCAGGCCTAATGCACAACCTTCAGCGAAGGAACGCCCATTCACGCATGTCGACACACAGAAGACGCTCTAACTGAGAATCGAATGTGTAACGTCTAACTGTGAGGCGACAACGCTACCGCAGCACCACCACCGCAGTTAACTAAAGAAATTAAATAAAAAATAAAAAAAATGTACTGGCAGTCTGGCACCAAGTTGTGCTATACATGATTCAAAGTCTTCTGTAAAGTTTGATTCAAAGGCTGCCATATTAGTTTTCTGCATACTCGTGTTGTGTTGATCGATGCCTATGCTAGTGCACCATGGAGTATATCTACCTGTTGTCCCAAAGAAAATAAATTGTACATCTTGTACAGCCAGTTCATGTAGCAGCTGCTTGGGCCTTATGCTTGTCCGTTGCATAAGATGAAGGCCTGGTATGATTTGGCATTCTAGCTGACCAAGGAATCCAACATTCTCCATGCAAGACAGTACTACAAGGACCAGCATAATGTCCTGCATTGCCCCTACTTTGATGGTATCCAGATGTGAGAAGCAGGATTGAGTCATTAATATCACAAATTCATTATGTGATTTTACTGTGTTTTCTGCTGTAATTCAGACATTTGTTTCTGCTATTGTGCTTGGCAGCTATATTGTTATGGCACTGTGGTGTTTCATGGGACAGGGTACATTTCTGTATTTATGTTTATTTGCAACTCTGTTTTCATGTTTCTGTTGAATTCATTATAAAGGTTGTAGTCCAGATACTTATTCTTCTGTGTAAATACCTGTGGTCATGTACCTCACATGCAAAGCTGTGGGCACCCAGTCCTGCTTTATTGGAAATAGACATTAGGGTTACTACTTGTCCCTCTTTAGACAAGACAGTCATTATGTGAGCAGTCGTGTCTTATAAAAAGCATGAAAAATGGCACATGTCCAGAGATTTTAAGACAAAATATATTTCCAGTTTCCAACTGTAGTTAGATAAAAGGTTTAGAATGTTATTCATAGCCCTGCACTGCACAAATGTGCAGGGAGAATGTATGAAAATCACTTCAACTGTATGCAAATGCAATAAGTGCAAAAGAGAGTCACTGGCTTTCACATATGCTTAGCTAGCAAAAGAACCACCCAGATAAACTGATGGAAGAGATGGAACTGTGTAAAGCTGCCTTAAAAGTATGTAGGAATCTGAATCTTTTACACATGTGGTTAATTTCTGCCTGTCTTTTTATCTGCCCGGTCTATGTTCATAAGTTTTCATAATCTGATAGTGAGTACTGCTGTACACTAACCTCACAAGGCTTGATGGCAAGAATATGCACATACCAAGGCTCAGTGCCAGCAGCCTTATACATCAGGTATATTTTGATGACCATCAGTCTAATATTTTATAAGTATGGAAAGGGAAATAGCAGGACATTTGGAAAAAAAGGTTAGAGAGCAGGTAGGATGACATAAAAGAATTGTGCTAAAGAAGGTGGGAGAGGGAGGTATTTTTTGTTTTGGGAGGGGGATAGAGCCCCTTTTCATTAAATATGTAAGGAAAGATATGGAAGGAGAAATGATAGGAGGGAAAGAATGATGGGAAAGGAAGAGATAAGGGAATTAACAATAAAACTTACAGACCCAGAATGGACAGACAGGAATGGGTGATCAGATGGTAGGGAGGAGTCACATATGGAAAGGAAGGCAAGTAAACAGAGAAGGAACATATAATGATGGGACAGGAGTTGTGGAAATGCACAAGGGATGGGCTTGAAACAAAAGGGTGGGCACACATATGATGGGGGTGAGGAGACACCAGACCACAGCCTCTGCCATCCTGGTCTGAAATCCCTACACAGAGCTGCTAAGGACACATAACTATTGAGGGATTGGCTTCCAGAAGCTTGGGGCTTGAGCTGACCAGGACAGTGAGTCTTGAGCCCACTACAGAAGGCTAAGATGGGCCCTTCCTCCTCTTCACAGCCATCTTTTATCTTTCACCAGTTCCTGTAGATTGAGTTGCTGGGTGTCCAGGCTGCTCTATCCTGGACAGCCCACAGAGCCACCACTCTTTGCAAAACAGGTACTTGTTGAGGAATGGAGTGGGGGAAGGGTGATCTCTCCCAGGCTTTAATGGAAAACTGTAGCTGAGGTGCCCCAGGATCTTTTGGAACTGCAGAGGGAGACAAAAATGGAAGAAGAATAAGTTAGAATGTAATGGCTGTTATAATATAGCACTAATATCAGGATCATTCTGAATAATGCACTTTTTAACTGTTCAGAGTTGAATAAAACAATAATTGAATTCAGTTCAGAATACATTTTGAATAAATTGCATTTATTTAAAATGCATTTGCTTTAATACTGCTACACACTCAAGTGTGCTAGCTTGCACTGCACTTGAATTGCTTTTAGTGCTGTTTTAGCTGCTTTTCTGCTAAAAAAATTCTAAGCTTCTTTCCTGTAACTGGTCTACTCCAGATACAGATTTGCTGTACGCAGGACTGTTTGTAAGTTTCTGAGCCCCCCCAAGCCTTACTGTGTTGAAGGGAAGCATTCTAGCTTATCAGTGGGCGTGGTAAGCACTAGGTAGCCTATCTATCACAAGAGGAGTGGTTTCTTGGCCAGAAATCGTGGTTTATTGACTGTTTCGTTGGTTTCTCCATCTCTATCAACTTTCTGGTTTAAAAGCCCATGTTTGCACTTGTTTCCCAGCTTTCCTGTAACTAGTCTAGTCCAGATACAGATTTGCTGTAGCCAGGACTGTATGTAAGCTTGTAAGCCCCCCCAAGCCTTTCTGTGTTGGAGGGAAGCCTTCTAGCTTATCAGTAGGAGTGGTAAGCACTAGGTAGCCAATCTACCACAAGAGGAGTGGTTTCTGTCCCAGAAATTGTAGTTTATTGGCCGTTTGGGCAATTTTTCCATCTCTTTAAATGCCCGTATCTGCGCATGTTTCCTGCCTTTCCTGTAACTAGTCTAGTCCAGATACAGATTTTCTGTATCCAGGACTCTTTGTAAGTTTCTGAGTGGTGCCAAAGTCTGCTCTTCAATTTTTCTCTTAGATCTGCTAGTTCTCTCCTATCCTGCACTTTTACTAGCTTATTAGTCTAGCACTTTACCAGATGTCTTGTAGCAATTTCTGTAACATACAAAAGTGCTATCAGCACTAAATGTTCTACAAGGAAACTTATTATTAATGCCCATCCCTCCAGGCATATCTAAAGGTCAGTTCCCTGTGCTTTCTCCTATTAACCTGGTGAACTTGGGCACCCTGAGGCAATGTAGCAACTGCCTCATGTACACTGAGAACTTTCTCCTCTTACCTCCCAACACTCAGACTTGTGAGAGATGCACTTATATATCCAAACTGGAAGCCACGCACTCTCCAGCCAAGACCAGAATAGCTAGTCAAGAGGAGAAGGTCAACACTTGCACCACACCACATGGAACAGATAGCCCTCCGGAACACACACCAGCACTGTCTTCACATAAAAGCACAAACCACACACCCACCTTCGTGGAGGGTCTCAATAAAAATTTACCCAAATAGCAAAGACCTTCAAGGCAGAAACACACTCAACCACCACAGCACAACACTAATCACGAGACACATAACTCTCCTAAACAGTGTGTCACTCAACCAAAGCCCCTAAGGCAAAACAGCCTGCCCAACACACTAGTCATAGTTGACTCGATAGTGAGGCACACTGATGTCAGACTCAGTAGGTTGAATAAGGAGAACTTAACAGTCAGCTGCCTGTTAGGCACCAGGATCCACCACATAACGCATGCACGCACTCAGGTTCCACAAACAACAGGTACAAATATGACTGTCATTGTACATGTGGGCATGAATGACCTGAGACGTACCTCCCTGGACTACAAGAAAAGAGACATGGAGGAGCTCTCGGATTATGTAGCCCAGGTGGGTATGACCTTAACCCTGAGCAGCATCCTACCATCACCCAGAATGGTACCACAAAACAAGCAAAAAATGATTGATTTCAACAATTGGCTAAGTTTCTGGTGTTATTCTAAGGGGATCTAGGATCTGTCTGCCTGGGATGACATGATTGACAGACCTCGATGCTTTGCCAGAGATGGCCTACATCTGTCACCCCTGGGATTCTGAATACTAGCCAAGGCTCCTGACACCCCATAGTGTCTTTTTTAGGTGGTGTTCCAAAGACCAAATTACCACCATAACAGTTGCAAACAAATGCAATCTGAGGGTCATGCTAATCAATGCTAGAAATCTAAATCTCAAAATGCACTCACTCAAAGCACTACTTAAAATGGAGAACATTGACATTTGTGCCATAACAGAGACCTGGTTCAAGGCAGCAGAAAGCACCCCTGCTCTACCAGGATATAACTCATTCCACATCTTTCGGCCTCAGAATTTGGACCGAAGCTCCAAAGGTGGTGGTGTTTCCATATTCATAAAGGATGCCCACACCTCCAGATTGGTAGGCCAACATAATGCATCTGAGATACTTCAGGTGCGGCTAACATTGGGTAAGACAGCGATTCAGGTCATAGCCTGCTAAGGTCCCCAACCATGTCCCAAGACTCACACTCCAGGTTCGTAAGCACCCTGGGGAATATTGGGGTCCAACCTAACACTCTCATACTGGGCGACTTCAACTACCCCTCCATTAACTGGGAAAACTGCTCATGTACCAATGCACTTGCCCAACATTTCCTAGAATTCATTAATTCCAATGCCCTAGATCAGCTTGTTCTTACCCCCACTAGAGGTAGCAACATCCTTGACCTGGTCATTACTAGCTTGGGTGACTGTTGCTCTACACCAGTAGTCAGCTTCTCCCTGGTTAGAGCTGACCATAAACTAATCACCTTGGAAATCCACATCCATCCCAGCCACCCACCTACCCACCCCCGCAAAGGTAACCAGCATGAAAAACTTCTAAAAAGCTAACTTTGGGGTCCTAAAAAACAGAGGTGGCTAACTTTACGGCACCCATGCAAATGGAGAATAGTTGCATGTACGCCAAATCATAAAACCAATGCAGTGTACGAACATATACAGAAATGTATGGAACTCTCCATATCTACTAGAACCAATAAGCTCTCCTCCAAAAAAAGGAAGCCAATCTGGTGATCCCCTGCCATAAACAAACTCTACAACCAAAGGAGGAAACTGATGCAGAATAAGGCGGAATCACAAGACTGGAAAAACTTCTTTATCAGCCTCAAAAAAAGTTGTGACCCCTCATCAAATCCCCTAAAGCTAGCTATGAAAACAGAATTGCAGCAGATAGTAAAGACAACCACAAGACCATCTATAGTTATGTAAAGAATCTCCATGGCACTACCCAGATTTGCTCTGAGCTACTGCACAATGGCACCTCCTATACCGAGCCAACAGATATTGCCAATATACTGGCCAACAGATTCAGTGCCAACCTTACCACTCCTCCCCAAAGGACCAGTCACAATACCAGTAGATTGCCAGGCACCCAGTATTACTGCTGCATAGGTTAAAACATCACTGTCCAAGGCCAAAAATACAGCTTCTATGGGACCTGACAATATTCTGGCTGTGTTCTACATGAACTACAGAGTGAACTGGCACTTCACCTGTGTGCCCTGTTCAATCTCAGTCTCCACTCAGGCTTTATCCCTACCTAATGGCATACTGCTACAATCATCCTTCTTCACAAAGAAGGAGCAACTATAGACCCTGGGAACTATCACCCCATTAGCCTGACAAGTCTGATATGCAAAGCTATGGAATGCATCGCCATGGACCTAATAAACAAGGATATAGGGAATCTCCAAACTCTGGATCCAACACAGTTTGGTCTTGTGAAGGGCAGATCATGCCTGCTCAACTTGGTCATCTTCCTTGAGTCAGTCACCAGAGCAGTGGATGAAGGCAAGGTGGTTGATACAGCCTACCTTGATCTGGCCAAAGCCTTTGATACCATTCCCCACTCAGGAAAACTCACTAAGCTAGGCATTAATCCCTATATCACTAGATGGGTTGCAAACTGGCTCACAGGTAGAACCCACAGTTTGAAAGTAGCTGACTCCAAGTCAGACTGCTGACCAGTCACGAGTGGAGTCCCACAGGGTTCAGTCCTGGGTCCTCTCCTGTTTGGTATCTACTTCTCTTAAGTCCAGGCCAACACTAAGGGACTCTGGCTGACAAAGTTCACATAGAATTGCAAGTTGAGAGCTTTATCTCTCCAAGTGATGTTGACATCCTACAGAAAGGCCTCACTGAGACCAGCGAACGGTGTCAGAACCACGGCGTTAAGCTCAATGCCAAATGTGTCATCATCCCCTTTGGGAAAAACCCGGTTCCCATGAATTACCACATCGATGGTAGTCACTGAACACAGAAGGCAGTATAAGAGATTTGGGAACACAGGTTCACAGCAACCTTTCTTCTGACCACCACATTGCCACTGTGGTCAGAAAGTCCTTATATGTGGCACATCTCATTACTAAGGGTTTTGCATCCAGGAAGAAAGAGGTCACTGTATTCCTCTACTCTTCCCTAATTAGGCCAATCATTGAGTACAATGCCCCATTTGGCATGTACCTCATTAAACACCTGCAACAACTGGAAAGGCCACAGAAGAACCTCACAAAGAGGATCCTAGGCCTTAAACATTTGTCCTGTATGGATAGACTCAAAAAACTCCAACTGTCCTGTGTCTCATATCACCTAGAGGCGATCTCTGCTTGACTTACATAGCCATGTCTGACCCAGCTCTGTTAGAAATGCTACAGCTAAAGAAATCCCAATCCCTCCACACCACATGCTCCAGAGACCTTAACCTCATTACCACAATTAACAGAACATGCTGAAGGGACAGGTTCATAACCCAGAGACTGGCCATGCTATGGAATAGAGTTCCCATACATATCAAGCACAGCACCTCACTGGCCCTCTTCAAGAGAAATCTTGATGAGTGGATGGGAAATAGAAAATTCACCCCAGGGATCACTCCGGTTGCTTTACTCAACAGAGGCACTGGGAACTAAGGTCGGGTGGCACGATGCCAGGGTAATCCTATGGGCTAGGCTTGTAAAGGCTCCAGGGCCATTAACCTAGTACACACCTAAGAACATATGAATGTATAATGTTATGATGCCAAAGGTTTTGATTTGATATAGTCCTCGATTTAATGTAATAATCAGTCTATTATCTGCATCCAGTGAAAGATGAGACAGTGTAGCTATATCTCTTCCCATGCTACAAAAAATACAGAATTATAAGAAAGCCTTCTGTGTTAGATATAACTTACAACTGTAATGGTAACAGCAGTTTTCAATTTCAGTTGTATGTTATAACTTTATGGTAGGAGCATTCATCTAACTGTAGGTGTATTGTTGATTGCTGAAAGAAAGAACCTGTTTTATGAAGTGATGTGCTGCCCACCTGACCACTTTCCACTTTGTGACTTGTTTATTCAGGCAGTTTGGTTTCTGCCTTATATAACAATACCAATTTGCCGATGATGGTAGTAAGGTCTACCTGCCTATGGAAATGTTCCCCTCTACCACCTCTACCTTATGCCTAGCTGCAAAAAAAAACATGATCACGTAATACATTAAGATGTGCTTTTTATTGTAATGGTTTCCTCCCCATATCCCTATATGTCTTGCTCTAGATAATAGGGTGTTAAAGAAAGAGTTGTGATGCTTTCAGTAAACCAATGATCATTTATACTGACAATCAGCATTTATTGTAATAGCAGTGAAGTACCTGAAAATACGGCATAGGTGTAGGCATGTTAAATTGCTTGCATACTAATTGGTGATGCTACTCACAGAATTTAACCTTTACAACAGTTTAAGTTCAAAATGCTGAGGGCTTCCCAACAAATGCTTGAGGTGAAATTGCTTAAGCATCCGTAGCCTGCAGAAAAAAAAATACAAATGGAATAATGGTGAACTCTTTTTCCCATAGGAAATTATTGCCGGTGTGATTTCTAATGGTGCATTGGCAATGATTCACTTTTTAGGGATATTTCTCCCTTCTTCAAATTGGTGCAACTGTGGCATTGGTATATATATATATATATATATATATATATATATATATAAGTTCGGAGTGGTGTGGGTGGCTTTCCACCACTTTGAGGGTGCAGGGGGTAAGCCTCCTCTGCAAAAAACAAGGAAAACAGGATTTTTTTCTCCCTTTTATTTGGGCATTTTTTCTTGTTGTTCTGGAACATCAACTTTCAGGAAGTTGATGTTTTGAAAGAACCACCACTGCTGAAGTGTCACCACCTCAGCATTACTGAATTATACCTATCTGAATGTTAATTTGCTAAAATGTGCAAACTACAATGTTTCCATTACAGCAGCAGTTTTGGCCTACAAGTGCATTGTTTAAATAGAACTGTTTTGGAATAAGTACTTTGAATGCTTGATAAGTAGTCTAAATGGACAAATTGTAAGTCTGCCATTGCCTTTGTAGTGTTGACCCATATCTATATCATTTTCACATATCCTAATGTTGCAGTGGAAAAGAAGACCTGTACTTACTGAATGACTCGGATAAACTCATTTCTGATGCCCACTGGTGTGGCTGCTTATGCAGGCAGTCATGAAAATGGTGATGACATTCTCATCTAACTATGTTATACCAGTGAGCTCTGACAACTCATTTGCTAGGTCTGTCCAAATGGCTCCATGATAAAAAGGTCTACCAGGATCACCTTCCACCCTGTTTTTATATGTTCTGCAACAGAAGTGCCAGAACAGCTTTGTCTCTTTCACACACCAGGTGGGAGATCTGCACCTAGCTTTCACAGAACTCATGATGCCTTTAATGCAAAATGGTGCCTATATTAAAATGTGAGAGTAAACAGCTCCATTAGCTGAAAGGTTGTGCTGGTATGGGGTTAGCATGTCAAAGGAAAGTACTGCAGATGAGTGTGCATGGGTTTGTACTCATATAGTCTTTACAATGTGAACTTTCCACCAATGTTGGCTACACTTCCAGGTTTGTGCAGTAATATGATTCATAGAGATATGTGCCTACTAGCTTCATTTAGATAAAAGCTGTCTAAACTTAAATGTGTTGAAACTGTGATCATCATGACTTTGTGTGTCACTGGTTGGCATAATTATGTGAAGATTAGCAGAAAGTCAGAGTTAAGGCAAATAGTTTATAAAAAGTGTACTTAGGGGTATAATAAAGATAATTTCCTCTAACTATCACATATTGAAAAAGTCAGTGAATAGATTCTAAGGTAATGGTAAGTCAGACTTCTATTACTCAGATTGCCTGGTTATCCAGTGCTGTCACATTACTAAGTAAAGACTGTTGCTGTATATACTACTGATAGTAGTTCTATTTATATGTTACAACTAGTGGCACCTGGCAAAAGCAGTACACTACATGTATTGAGAAACATCAGTCATCAAGTAGGCCACTGGCTGTCCTTCCTCTTCCGACATAGCTTAGCAGCACTGCCCTACAATGACACACCCCTCACAGCGTCTTAAGCATGGCAATTCACATTTCAGTATTCCTTGTCACAGAAATAGCAAGCAGACTCAAATAACACACTATATAGACAGGTACACATACACAGATGCGCACACACACATACAGACACACACAGATGCATGCATGCATCGCACACACATATGGACACACACATGCACACACACATGGACAGACATGCACAACTGTACACATACCAACACGTGCGCGCACACACACACACACACACACACACACATACACACACACACGCAAAGTGTTACAGCAGTACTGAAGGACAGCATTTACAATGAATATTATATTGTAGCTGCCGCAGGGAGATGTATCCTTCTGGTTCATTTCGGTCAGGACATAGTTACAGTAGTAGTACTGAACTTGGCATTCCAAGGGAAAAGATGTTGCAGCCTCAGAAAGCAAGGCTTAGGACAGACAATTTCACTGCTGTGGAGAGCCAAGTCCTCATGGATGCAGTTAACATTTCTGGAAAATATCCTTTTGGAAAAGGGAGTCCTAGATAGGCTGAGAAAACCACGGTGTAGAACCAAGTACTGTTAGACACTAATGTCAAAAGGATGAAGGAATCATAAATTGGGGTAGTGTCTCATGTCAGGAGTAAGGTAAGACAAAATGCCATTGCTAGTAATATCACAGGACACCTAAGTAGGAGTATTTGTGGTCACTGTAAGGGCAGGATTATGAGACAGAGGATGATTGCATTGGTTTTATTTAAGGTGGTGTGGATGTTGACAATGCAGTATACCTTTATCATGCACACTTGGGTAGTACAGAAGATCAGTGATGACAGGGGATATATTTTAATATGTCATTTATTCAGTAATACAATTAATGATTGCATTTAAATTTGAAATGCTTTTCCATAATCTACATCATCATTATCAACACTAGTGGTACAAGAACAAACAGCACATGGAATGTATGAATTTCCTTAATTGCCACTTACTTGTACTTGTGCAGGGATTTATTGACTAGTAAATACTTGGGTATATGTCAAGTAGATCTCATAATCATAAACAACTCCATATCAAGCTCACACCTGTTCCCAAATTATGGAAACATCCCAACACTATCATTAGTAGACAATGCATATGAGACAATACAAAATTGGTAGCCACTCACACTTTCACATGTCAAAAGGCATATCTTACCCAACACCAACCACAAAAAGTGGCAGAAGAAAATACACCAAGCAGTAAAATAGCTCAAGCAAAAGTAACCCAGTGCATGCCATCTGTGATGAGGAAAGAGAACAGTTGCACATAAATACATGGTGAAAAAAAATACAAAGATAAAAGTTAAGGCTTTGGAAAATATGCCATAAATAATTCTGACTGCAAAAACAGTGACATCAGAAATCCAGTTCATATCAGCTTCATTATAACCATTAGATCTGTCACATTACTTATTAAGTATGCATCTACAGAGAAAGGATGCCATCTGGTTCTATACACTGTTTCACATCCCTGCCCACTTTAACAACCCCAGTCTCCCCCCACACATACTCCCACTAGTATGCCTAACACTTCTGCCTCCATCCAATGAACAATGTGCAAATGATGAAAGCTTTGACCATATTAAGTATAGATTTCTGTACAGTATGTATAGGAATATCTGTTCATACCTTTCAACCTCTTTGGTCCAGAAATCTGAACCAAGCCAAGCATAATGGGGGAACAAAGGCCCCAAAAACAGGAGCAAATGTTAAATATTGCTCTTATAAACTTAGAAAATTGATAGAATAACAGGTTTTGCATTAGCATGCATTTTCTGAATAATATGAAGTCTGAAACTCAAATATATGTCATTATTTAGTGACATCAGTTTCCAGTGGTTTGCCAGAAAATTAAACATTTTATGAGGAGCAGACCAAAAATATGAGGCAAAAATCTGGACATTCTGTGAGAATCTGGATGGTTGAGAGGTATGTACATGATGTACAGTGTGAACTGGATATGTGCTACTCAGCATAGCCCACAGGTAACATTGCAGGCACTAAGAATTGGCTTTGTGACTTTACACGGCCACATGGTGATTGTCATGGAACATAGTTGTGGTCTAGATGCCACCACTTTACTTGATCTCCCATATAATGTGCAAGATCTTGCTTGAGGGGGTGTTGGGCTTGGGCTGCTGCTATCAATTGGCCATATTCACTATCATCACTGGTGGAACAAACAGTAGAGACAACTGCACTACCAGTATCATTCACTGGTGTGGCCATTGCACACCAGAATGACACATAATATTGTCATGCAGAATACAAGTTGTGAACATTTTACACATAGTAAAAGAGACATAGTGAAGTGTCCCCCAGATTCATCCACAAATGGGAATGGGTTGTCAGCAGGCTGAACACTCAATCAGTGACCATCTATGTCTGGATCAGGGTAGTACTAAGGTACTCCATTGCAGCTTCCTGTGGCTATGGACTGGTCCTGTTAGTCAAGCTTCAAGTGGATAGCCTGCATCACTAGAAAAACATGGCTGTTATTCATTATTAGACCATACTCATTATATAGAAAAATAACTATGAGAGAACAAAATAATTTAGAGTGTACTTCTCTAGTTTTTGTCCATGCCATATCCTACCATGGAGGAAGTCTCAGACCAGTGCATTTGTGTGCCATATGTTGCAATCATGGGTACTGCCAGGTTGCTGGTATATATTTATGACACATGCACGTTCATCACACAGTACCTGGCTGTTGATGGAATGCTAACCCTTCTTATTATGGTATCTGTCTCTGCATAGTCCTGGTGGTGCTCTGAATGCCAACTGATTACAACTTATCACACCAAGCACCTCATAAGAACATGACATTTTGTTGAAGGCATGCATGCTATTAGTTTGGTACTGTGATGATACTTGGAAATAGGGCCAAGGGTATATGGATGAACTCCTGCAGTATCCTTGAGGCACAAACATGTGAGATACCCAATGTGTGCCTAGTCTGAAAAGTTCCCTGTGGCAAGTATATTGAAAACTATATATACTTTGGTATTGACAGGAAAAGGAAAGTCATCCATTCTCTAAGTTTCAATTTGTGGATATACAAGTTTATCAAAGTGCTTATATTCTCCCCACCGACTGTAAACTGGTCAAGCAAGTCCTGCTCCCCAAAGTTGAAATGAATCACTGTTTGTCCATGTCTTCCTAGAAGCCTCTGAGCACTGCCCCACATATCCTGTGGTGATGTGAGAGGATCAACAGCTTGTGTTATGTGGGAAGGGGCAAAAGTGTTAGTCATGACAGTGGTGGGGGGGTTGGGGTTGTAAAAGTGACCAGTGATGTGAAGCAACATTAGCAGCAAAATGAAGCAACGTTGCCAGTTGTAAAGTAACTAGAAAAGGCCAGGTTCTGTTTCAATAATGTATTTTCAGAGTTTGTATTTGCTTATCAAAGTATAACTCTGAATCCCAAAAGACACCTTATTATGGTATTATAGAAATTATATTTGCATACAATTTTCATTTAAATCTTATTATGCAGTGATTTACATATAATATTCTGTGTGACATTCCAAATGCTGAACATATCTGTAGCATATCTCTATAAATCACCTCTCACTTCCTCTTTTGTGCAACTTTAGCACAAACCTGCTGAGCATATGTGTAATATATCTATGAATACCACTCTTATTTTGTTTTTGAAACATCTTAATATTATCCAAAAAACAGAGCAAGAACACTCATCCATCTACCTAATTAATTGAATAAACTACCAGACATAGTGCTGTAGCCAGTACTTGCCTTAAATACAGTACTAGACTGCTACCTTTCTTTCCTTTGGGAAGGCCAATGATAAAGAAATTAGTTCACCTCTACATACCTCTTCAAAAGCTCAACTGGATGGAGTTTACCATTCTTTTAAAACTTAGTCAATTAAAAATGTGTGCACAAAATCCAATATCAAGCAAAGAAATAAAAAAAAAAACATTCCTTAGCTCCCTTATTATTATGGTAGTCCTCAGACCATTGCATGCTAAAGAAAAGCATCTGGACTGCCCAGAAAAATCACACAATGCCCATGGGAATGCTCTTTACTCCTTATAGGTCGTTAAAGTAATGAACTCCCTCCCAAACATCTTAAGACAAATTAGAACTTCATAACAATTCAAGAATAACATTAATGCTTATCTATTGAACGATAAAGGATATCTCTGCAGCTTTCCAAGTGATTGACCCATTCAAAACAAATGCCTCAAATGTGATGTGCTATAAATAGTGCTATATTGCATTACTCCACATACATTTAATTGCTAAGATTCCCATCTTTATTGTGTGATTATTAATGCCATCATTATGAAGTCATATTTTTCAGGACATTTGATATTTAATTGTACTGTCTTGTAAAATGTTTTGCTGTGTTATTTCATTCGGTAATTTTTAACATCCACTCAATTGTATGTTGCCTATTTTACAATGTATCCTACATGTGCTGTTAGTATATTATGATATAAACAGATGTACTGTTTTCTATGGTGTAACATATACATGTGGAGCTTTTTTTCCCTGTCTTCTGCTCTTACTATTGGTAATATTCACAACTACTGAAAAATCAAACATTTATGTATCTGAAAGAATATCACAATAAAGTGAAGTTACATGTGACTGAATTGTGCCTTCTGAAATTCAATACCAAGACAAATAGATGAGCCATTAAAACTTGGCATCTAAAACCTATTGGTATATTAAATTTCAAGTGCTGATTGGATATTGTGTGAAAAACAAAACAAACCATTACAATGTACATATTTTTACAAAAAAGAATAAAACTACATTGTGCAAAGGGAATAAAATATATCACTGGAATGTTGACAATGAGGTGGACAATATTGCTGCTGATACCATAGGCCTTTCCTGTAAACTTACAAGAATGCAATAATCCTTTTAGAAATAGTTATGATGAGTCATAACAAAATAATGCATTCCTGTAACAAAGAATGAAATGTGAGATCAAAATCACCTTTTAATAAAGTATCCAATGCAGAGGTCAATCTCCTGTGAATAGGAATGTTGTTTGATTTTTTGTAGCACTTATACATGCTAAGATATAGATATTTAATTGAGGCATAGTTCTAGGGTATCATTCATTGTACAGACATACTTTACTTATTTAGCACCCTGGTGAGTAACAGCCTATCCCAACAAGTAATGAGAAAAAGGCAGATAATGAATCCTGGGTGGGATAACAATCCATCAAGATATGAATACTACAGGGGGTGTGGCCAAGATGGCAAACTACTAACAGCACAAAGTCTTAGTTCTGCTTTATTTTCTTTTTTCTGACAGGATTTTATTATACATACTTAACAAAAACTTATTTTCTTATACATTTTGAGTCTTTTAAATAAACATGGACAACTATTTGAAAGAAAAATCAAGTGTTTATGTATTTTCTTTGATTTTTTCTTGTCAGAAGTTTTATAGACTTTTGTGACAGAATGAACCACTCAAAAATGAACTTTCAAGACAACTTCATGAAGAAGGACCTACAGTTTATAATGGACAGGATCCAGGAGCTTTCTGTTAAATTTGATAAACTAGAGAACAAAATGGACAATAAAAAAGAAGATTCCAAGAAACAAACAGAAATGTTAAAATAGATCATAAAACAACAATCTGTTTAGATCTCAGCAATAGAAGACACATTAAATGACGTATATAGCAGAATGGCAGATAGTGAGAATCACACAGAATTCCTATTAAAACATAATACTTTGCTTATGGAAAAACTAGAGGACCTATAAAGTAGATCTAGATGAAATAATATTAGGATATATGGAATACAAGAAAAGGAAGAAAGAGACAATATGTTGCAGTTTTTAACTAACTGAATATCGAAAATTCTACGTCTACCAAAAAAATTGCTTCTGGAAGAGAGAACAACTTTGAGACTCAAACAAATGGAAATGTGGACAAAAATGACAAAAACAGTAAATTTAGAGAATGGTTTAGTGAGGAAATGACTTTGAATACTGAGGATATATCTTATCCACCTCTGACACTGAACAAGAAGATGATGGAATTAGAAAATAAATTGTTAAAGGTACGAAATTTACAGTGTGATAACTGCTTTTTAAATGAAAGTTTGAAAGCTAAAAGGGTACCAAATAGCCTTTGGTCCAAAAGTACCCTAATGGATTATTTTTAACTGAATTGGAAATTAATGAATTAAATGAGATGTTTGACAGGCACAGCCTAGAGTTGATGCAGTGTTTTGTTAAGTTTAATAGTGTGAGAATTACTGAATTATTGGAAGAAGTTCAAGTTTTGAATTCTGAAATAACAACTGATTTATTATTTGAATTTAATGTAGACAGGTATGAAAAAGTGTTTGATAAGGTTGAACATCAAGTTAAAATCAACTTAGAAAGAAAACAGAAGAAATTATTAAGGGACTAGTTTGACTACCAGAACAAAACAGCATAT
Organism: Protopterus annectens; assembly: GCF_019279795.1. NCBI lineage: Eukaryota > Metazoa > Chordata > Ceratodontiformes > Protopteridae > Protopterus > Protopterus annectens. The sequence continues at coordinate 1,068,126,452 of NC_056745.1, read as the reverse complement.
CCATTACCCGCACAAAAGATATGTCAGGGAAGTAAAGAAGCACATAAACAGAATGGTAGTTTTAACAACTCTAATGAAGTAAGATAAGACAAGGGAATAAAGGGGAAAGTACACATTTTAACAAGGGGAATACTAGAAGTAATGTAGTTAGAAATGATACTGATGAAATTGTGGAACTTAATCAATCTGAGGAAATTAATATCCAGGGGTCAGATGCATATGAGCTAGCAATCCTCCCCTTAGAAGGTCTGAAAGACTAGAAAACAAAAAAAAAGACAAACTGTATTTTTAGAACCGCATCTCCCAAATCAACAATGGTTTCATGGGAAAGGCAGAGGGAGGGGGAAGAGATAGAACAATGTGTAACAACTGAAAAGATGAACAATGGGAGCCATAAAATTAAGATATCAGAGAATGGTGTAGTGTATACACATGAGGGATATAAAATATTTAATTACACCAGCCTAAACATAGCAGAGAGTTATTTTAAGTTATTTAAAAAAGGCTTGAAATTTGTCCCTGGGAAGAGAACTGACCCAGCTGACGTCTTGATAGAATTAAAAGTTTTTACAAGAAAATTAAATCTATACCTTCTGTTCAAAGAGAAATGTAATGAAATGAAATTCAAACTAAGAATAATGTAGATATACTTAAAAGAAAAAGCGTATTTAACCCCCTCTCCTCCCAGTGGTGGCCACTTTCGAAAAGGTATATAATAATGGCATGCATCAGTTGTTGAAAAATCAGAAAAAGAAATACCAGAATCTAACTAGAGAGGAAAATGATTTAATGAAGCTACTTAGAAGTAACAAAAACCTGGGAATTATGAAGCCTGATAAAGGTGGCGGTACTGTTTTAGTGGACAAAAATGGATTATATGAGCAGTATGAATGCAATTTTGAGTGACACACAGAAGTGCAAAAGGGTTTCCATTGAATAAGTTAATTTAGCAAAAAATAAAATGTAATAATGAAAAAGGAAAAAGGAAAAACCCTGTTTGCTGAGTGATGGAACAAACACAAAAGTCTAATGTAAAAGAAAGAATGTTCCAAACACTAAAACCAAGGAGAACTTAGATGGATTTTGACAATGGCTGCACATAAATCACCGGGGCTGAATGATTATATATCCCTTAAACCTGTTCTGAAGAACAGGAAACTTAGGAAGAAAGTAGTATGAAGCAATCTGCTGTGCTCTGGAACTAGGGTTATGTTTCAAATAGGACATGCAAGCATGCTTTACAGTGCTTTTAGGCTTTTTACACACATTTTTATATATTTTTATACACACTTTTTATGTGTTTGTATATGTATTTCTACATGTATTTTTATATGCATTTTCTACATATATGTTTTATCTGATTTAAAAGAGTGTGTATCTCTTTGAATCTGGAAAGCATTGGAGTCTTGTATTCTCCACGGGGATTTGTGGGTCTTGTGTGATGTGTATTATAAAAAGGGGATTGTTTTTAAGCATGTTTGTTTTGGTCTGAGGAAGCAACCAGGAGAGGTTGCAAAAGCGCTTACCTATGCAATAAAGGTTTCTGTGGAACTTTATTTGGATTCTTACTTGGATTTTTATTGGATTTTGGCTTGTCCTTAGTTTTAGTGTTTGGAACATTTTTTTCTTTTACATAAAAAATAAAATGTATTTATTCTTATAGGACACATTATTACATATTTCTGGTTTGAGGGGGAATATTTCAGGCAGATATCAGGAGTGGCAATAAGAGCTAGTTGTGTCCCAACATATGCAAATATTATTATGTATGCATGGGAAAAGAAATACATTATGACAAGTACATACAGGAATCATTGGAACTTGTACCTATTTTTTTTGATGATATAGTTATTTTATAGAAAGAAACAAATGAGGTCAGGAATGAATTTGTGGAGAATATTAATGAATTACCCTATTTTCTTAGTTTCACCTACAAGCATTCTGACTTAAATATAAGATAGCTGGATGTGGAATTATCTATGAACCTTGTGACACAAAATTTTGAATCTAAAATTCACAGGAAAGAGACATTTTCAAATAGTTATTTAGATTTTAACAGCTGCCATCTGAAACATACTAAGAAGAATATTTTTAAAAGACAGTTAGTGAGAGCCACTAGGATGTGTTCAGTATTGAATTTTTGAGGCAGGGGTAGTTAAATTGTTGGAAATGTTCACAGAAAGGAGATATCATATAGATTTATTAAATAAAGTGATTGTGGAAGTTAAGGAGGGATGTGGTGCGAGATACAAACTCCTGGTAGAAAAGCAAGAACCATTCAAAAACTTTGTAAGGAAATGTTGGTTGAAAACTGATGCATATTTAAATGCTTTAATCATCTCTTGTGGGCCTTATTCAAAAGACATAAGGAACATTGTTACTAGAAATGTTCAGAATTTATGATAAGATATATAGTATAGTAGGAGACAAGCCATTATTTGTGAACAAAACAGGCCACAATTTTAAATTTTGGTTTGAGCACCTGGCAAAATTTGGTCCCAATTATCTTAATAAAGGCACGAGAAAATGTGGGATGTGTAATATCTGTCCTTATATTTTAGAACAGAACCAGTTATGTCTAACATCACTGGACATGATTTTGAGACTTATGGATGGAAATTGTAGCACATCAGGGGTAGTCTACATTGGAATATGTACCCAATGTGACAACTACTACATTGGGAAAACAGAAAGAGCCTTTAAAAATAGAATTTACAAGCACTTCAATGCAATTAAAACCAAAAATCAAAACAATGCACTTTAAAGGCACACATTAGATTGTGACAAGTACAGAGGTTTTAAGTTTGGGATTTTGTTCAAAGTTGACAAGCAAAATAGGAATGGTGTGTTGGAATTGGATTGGGAATGGAAAGAATTGGAGTGGCAGTCAAGATGTAATTCCACCATTTTACCAGGATTAAATGAACACACATCTATTATGTCTGTGTTAAAAATAAAAGCATTGGATTTGTGAGAATTGTATGGATTGTCATAGTAAGTGCTTTATTGAATATGGTTCAAACATTTGTAAAATTTATACATGAAGTGTTTACAAACTTTACATTTTTCCAATAATGATGAAATTTTCACAAAAAATAATAGTTTTATTTTTTTAGATTCATATGATTATTGCTTTAAAACTTTCAGATTTTTAACATGAATAGTTTAATTTAAAAATACATTTTTAAACAGTGTAATCACACCATTCTGAAAGGGCTGACTTTAGAAGCTATGAGGGTTGGGCCCAGTTAGTTTGTGGATGGGAGACCGCAGGAAGGAGTTCTATTTATAAGTCTTGTTGTAAGTGTTTTTAAAAGTTTTTATTATACAGTGACAAAGAAGATGCTTTATAAAATATTATGTTGTCACTTGTATACATATTCACATATATTGTAGTTTTATCTTTATATTAATTAATTTATGCAGTTTATGCCCATTGTTTACCGTACATTTAAGAAACTGTAGACCATGAAATTATTATTTAAGTCTTGTTAACCATAGGGTATACAAATGGATGAGAGCTAAAAGATGACAGGTTCTGAAAAAGTCCAAATGCTTTGTTAGGACAAAAGCACTTAACCTGCTCTCATGTTTTACTTTATTTTATTTTTGGTGGTGTTAATAACATATCTAGCTAGCATATCTTATATGGGGCAACATATGGTTCACAGATCTGCACACTGTTTGCTATAAAATTGTTTTTCATACAAAATGACTTTTTATAAACAGTTGACTGAAAACTATTAACAGTAATTATAAACTTCTCGGAGAGAAATATAATTGTTTGGCTTCTATATAGATATTAATTTGTATATACAGAATTTGTATAGATTACTGTACTTATACTTTAATATATGCTGTTGTCTTCTGTGTTACATGAAACAGTTTAGAGGAGAAGATTCTTAAAACACCTCAATCTGCTCAACATCTGTTGCCTTAATTACTCAGAGTTAACTTGCTAATTATTGGAAAATAATATTAATGATCAGATTTAACTCTTTAAAGTTTTCTACATTTTTAGTGCAGTATGTAACTGTTTTATACTATACTGACTTTTAAATCATTTCAAGCATTTTTCATCTCCCATTGGTATGATGAATACAACGACTTGATGCACACATTTCAGAATATGGCAATGAAAAGTACCATAAGCAAATTTGTAAGTACATGATACTTAAAATATAATCATTAAAAAAATGCTTCCTGTACAGAAGTTAGAGCCATCCTGCATCCACCCATCCTCAGTCTTTTTTTCCCATTTTGCACATAGGTTGAGGTGTCACATGGGGTTGGGGTCAGGTTGCTTCCTGTACAGAAGTTAGATGCTAAATGTATATTCTAAGGAACAAAAAAAAAAAGTAAAAACGATGCCTGAAGAAAGTAAACTACTGGAACACAAACAATGAATATGTGCAAACCAAAATCACTTCAAAGTCGCCCACAGCAGATGAATAAAACACTGAATTTAATGACAGAATAAAGTACAGATAAGTGCTTTTGCAGTAAGCTTCCTGCGAAAGCACTTATTTGTATTTTATTCATCCATTGTGGACTACTTGGAAGTGATTTTGGTTTGCATATATTCTAATTACTAGAGGTATTGATAGTAACATACATACATTCATAATACAAGCAAACATTCACTTAAAAGCATTCACTTCATTCATTTCCATATTTATTCTCATGCACAGATACATAAAACATATTCACTGTCTTAACTGTTAATATACATATCAAGTATCAAATCATAATTTTCAAACACGTACACACAACTATATGTGTGCACATCTATGTAAATATATTATGCATATATAAACACATACAATATACACAAATGTAATTTTAAATCGTAGCACCTTTTAATTATACTTCCATATTCTATTACTTTCACTAATGTTATTAAATGAGTTTTAAAAGTTTTATGATATGTGAACTTCATATGTACTGTTGTTATGATGTCTATAGGTTAATGTGTTACAGGTGTTATCAGTTTTTTCCTCCTCACATACCTGCCTTATAAGAAAGGCATTTGTTATCTGAAGATGTAGATAAACTGATGTTAAAAGATTATTCAACTCTTGTCAGCTTTCATTTTAAATCAAAAGGGGAGGCACTCCTATTCTTTGGAGAAATTCATTACCTATGCCTAAAATTAAATACCTAGTCAGATAAAAATTGCATGTTAAGGCTTAGCAGTAGTAGAAATTCACAAAAACAAATTGTACTTTTGTGAATTCTTACTGGATACCTAGAATTGGAACCAAAGTTGCTAAGAAATATTTGGATATTATAACTTTATATACAAAAGGTGAATTGATTATTGCAGGAGATTGTTTTCTTTCTAGTAAAGACACTGCTAAGTTTCCTAAACTATCCTCAGTAGCTAAACATTTAGATCATTTTATTAATTCTCAACATTTGAGAGATACTTATGATATTAAATAAACTAACTCTCTGAACTTTACGTATTATTCTTATAGATTTGGCACCCAGACACATATTGCTAAAGTTTTTACTTCTAGTAGTTTATTTACTAAAATTGAAGGTGTATTGATAACTTCATGTCCTTTATCTGACCACAGTGCTATTACATTTACATGAATGTTAAAGCCAAGTAATTAAATTTACTATCAGAGCATCCCTGCTTTTATAGTAAAATTAAAAGACTTTAAGGAATATTGTGTAAAAGAAATAGATCAATACACTGAAATTAATAATAATGTAAAAGTTTCAGAAGTAATTCTCTGGGATTTTTTAAAAGCTTATCTATATGAAAGAACTAACAATTGGTACATATGTAAAAAAAGATTGAGGCAAGGAGTTGATGCCTTTGCAGTCTAATATAGATAAATTGAAATCCAATTTAAAACCTTGTGACAAATCGACAAACGTTGAGTTGAAAATATTAAATCAGATATTATATGTACTTCACCATATAATCTCAATAAATTTGGAAACATTTAAATTACAAACTTACTCAATAAACCCAAAAAGCTTACACAGGCTGGCTGTTAGATCTAAAAATAAATAAATACTATTCATATTAAAGAAATCATTTCCAAACAAGGTGATAAAAATAAAAAGTGACTGGTTTAAAAGAATACTAGAATGCTTTAGGAAATGTTATGATGAAATTAATAACAAAGTGACAGACTTAGAAATGAACAAAATAACTGATACTTTTTTGAAAGACAATATAAGGTTTAAATTAACGAAAGAACAAAGATCAAAAATTAATAAATCATTCTCTTTCAGGGAGTTAAAAGATCAAATTAATAATCTTAAATCAAATAAATCCCTGGTTTTGATGGTATAATCTCAGAATTATACAAGTTATTCCCAGACAATATTCTAAATATCCTATTAAAAGTTTTTGAACAAATTAAACATATGTCAACTACCCTCAGAAATATTCCCTGATATATCCTATCTTGAAACCAAAAAAAAGATTCTAACTTATGTTCTTCTTACCATCTTATTTCATTATTAAATGTTGATTATAAAATATGTATGTCTATTCTTGCAAAAAAACTGAACTTTATTATGCCAGGATTAATAAATGATGAGCAGACTGTTTTTATACTGCATAGAATGGTTCAGGATAACATAATTAGGCTTAATGCTTTAATAGATCTGGTTAATAAAAGTAGCAATTATACTATGATATAGTAACTCTAAATATAAATAAGGCTTTTGATTCTATTAGTTGGAATTATTTGTTCAAAGCACTTGAACAATATGAATCTTCTTTAGATTTTATAAATCTTATTACTAATATATTAGTGACTCATTCAATTTTATTAAAATTTATTCTTTTCTTTCTAGTTCTTTCAAAATATTAAAAGATACAAAACAGGGTTGTCCCTAGTCACCTCTATTATTTACAGTAACAATTGAACCTTTTGCAAACTTTATTAGATCTAACAGCAAAATTCAGAGATTATCAATAGATGACAGTTATTCCTGTAAAATTCAATTATTGCAGATGATATTTTAATAGCAAGTGGTGATGTTGAAGCTTAAATAGAAAATTTTGTTAAGTCTATTAATTACTATGAAAAAGTGTCAGGTTTAATGTTTAAACCTGATAAAACAGAAACTTTACTTATTAATAAAGGGTCTATATTAAATATTCGAAAGTATAAAATCTCGAGTACCTTTTAATTGACACATAAGTGTCGAATGTCCTCGTGAATGAACAGCCACATTATCGATTTTTTTCCAAGGGAAAGAAATCAGTTGGCCATTGTTTTAAATCTGCCCTTTTCCCCACTGTAGTGCAATCTCGGAGTTAGTATATTTAGTTAGGTGGGGTGTGGGGGTCACAACCCCCCTCTTTGGTGGGGCATGGGGAGAAGCCCCCCACTTAATAGTGTTTATTATATTTTGTCATGGGTTGTTGGACTATTGATTTCTTTCCCTTGGAAAGAAATCGATGATGTGGACATTTGGTGAAGAGGACGTTTGACAATTGTGTGTCAATGAATGGGTATTCGTGATTGTGTATCTTCGATGTTATAATATAGACCCTCAATAAAATGTTAAAAATTATTCATTATTTAAGAAGCTATAAGAATTTTTTATTTGGACAATTCACAAATTAATTATCTTGGAATTACAATTAAATCTAGTGTACTCAGTAATACTAAATTATAGCAATGTAATGGACACTGTTAATAAAATAATTATTTATTGGAACTGTTTTTTTTTTTTTACAATGGAAGATAGACTTACTTTAATAAAAATGATAATCCTACCAAAATACTTTTCTATCTACAATCACTAATTATTCTTTCTTCTATAAAATCTTTAAGAAATTATATTCTACTTTGCTTAATTTTCTCTTGTTCCTCATTAAACCAAGAATATCCTTTGATTGGCATGTTAAAGTTGGCAAGAACCTGGATTAAGTTTTCAAAATGTTGAATTATATGCCAAATCCATAATTCTCGGTGTAATATATCTTTGATTAAATTCCTCTTACCAATCCACTTGGAAATCCATTCATGAAATATTAATAAATAATAACAACTATGTTGTAGAATCTTTCTCTAAATTTGGAATTAATAAATTTTACTGGATCTTGAAAGACTTATGATTAAATGAAAAGAAAAACATTCTATTCATCTCCCTTCACTGACTACATCCTTATAAATTTTAAAAAGATTCATGCATTCTAATTATATAGTTAAAGAGTTATTGTTTGTATTGTTCTCTATATCAAATACTGTGGGTTGTTTGGGAACTTTTAATATAAAAAAGGCTTGACCTTAGAGATGCAAATTTAATCTTTTAGCATAAATTCTTAATTGGAAATAAATTACATAATACAGTTTATCTTCTTGCAAGACACAGCTTAGTAAATAATAGTTGTTTGACTATACAATCTTGAAAAATTAGGTTAGTGATAAAATCAAAATCTCCATGGATTTTCAAACAAAACATATTCCAAAGATACTTGATTTTTTCCAGAATCAATAGTAACTTAAATGATAATAAATCATATATATCAATAATTTATAAAATCAAAGAGAAGAAGTTGGTTGCACAAATTCATTATTGTGAAATTACTCAACTAAGATTAATGAGAATGCCTTTTCTGATGAAAAGAAATGCTTAATTCTTAAATCTGTGGGAAAATTTTTAACTCCACATAAAGCATAATTAATATAATATATAACTATGGAAAATTAATTGTTAGAGGTGTAATGAAGTCTCTAATGCAGACTGGTTTCATATGATATTGGATTGTAAAATAGAAACTCCTTTTGGTGTTGAATTTAGAAATTTTACCCAAGCTTTGTGGACAGATAATTGTATCATTTCTAACTCCTTGATCTTATATAATGTTCCAGTTCCTGATTCTGTTCCTAGGGTGCAGGTGCCTCTCCTTTGTCCATTTTAGCTATAGCAAGGAAAAATAGTCACAAAGAATTGGAAATGTAAAACTACTCTTTTTTTCACTTTGAAACTAATCGAATTCATTAATTTAGCAAAAAATGTCTGTAAAAAAGAATTGTCAACTGCCAAAATGACAACTTCAAATATTACTCACCAGTTTTGATTTTGGTAAAAATTAAGTGATTTACTTGATCATTTTGAATGAATTAGTTTTCTATAATTGTTTTTGTTGTGGACATCTGTAAATAATTATGTTTTTGTTCTATTTATCTTTAAATAATTGTATACAATCTTTGTTTTAAAATTAATAAAAAGTTGTTTAAAAAAGACGACTACTACAAATGCACACAAATGCATGCACACAGTCATGCATGTACATGTATGCACACATAGACCTTCCCCACCACACACACACACACACACACACACACACACACACACACACACACACACACACGCACACACACACACACACACACACACACACATACACACACACAAAAGCAGACATACACACATAACAAATATCTATAAACAACTTGGAGAAAGGTCAATTCTCCAGCAGCACACTTTTGAGATGGAGAATGAAAGCAGAACACTATCAACACCCATTGAGGACACAGTGAGGATATACAAACTTCCGTGAGAAAACAAACATGCTGAGAACCAAATTAGGGAACACTGTCAGATCACAGTATTAGCTACTATACAACTCTGCTTAATCTTGGTTTCAGGAAATAATATGTGCAAACAATTTTCAGAAAACAGTAGGTACTCATGTTACTGAAGCTATTAATCATCAAGGGCTGAAGTGACCACAACTCTTTAGGATGCACAATATTAACATGAAACCTGGTTAACATTAATCCTTATTCTGTATAGCAGGGGAAATGCATCTTTTGAAATATTGTCTAGGATGGCTGAATCGGAATTATGTATGGGGGAACTTAGATACTTTTAAAACAGTGTGAAATTGACAGTAAACATTAGTTTTAGTATGATGTAAAGCTGAAACATGAGATGGGAAATAGAAGGCATAAAAGTTTCATATAAAGACATTTAAGTATGTCTTTCTAAATGATGACATCTGTTTAGGCAGGTGTCATTAATAAAAATGTATGCACTATGTGGGATATTTTGGTTTGGGGAAGGATGTAAAAGATGGGATTAAGCCTTGCAAGGCCAGCTAAGGGCAGTGGATCTGACATATGTAATTAGCCTTTCTTTCATAAGTAAGCTCTGAAATGTAGTGTGAAATCATAAGTAATCAGACTTTCTTTTGTTAAAAAGCTTTGAAATTTAGTGTGAATTATTAGCTTTTATCCTGTGCTGCCCAGATAGCAGTGTAGCTTGTCTGACATTAGGAGGGGCTTAGTTTGAAAGGGTAAGCAAGTCCCCCCTAGAAGAGTTGTAATATCCTAGAGTAATGTGCATGGGTCTGTGGGTGTGTAAGGCATAATACTGTGTTTCCAAAGGTAGATAAAAGAAAAGAAGAGATGGGGGATAAGTTGGGAAGGAAAGAACAGTGTAATTAGTAGGACATCTACTGTAAGTTTCTAAGTTTTGGTTTTATATGGAGAGGTTTTATCTTCTAGATGTACCTAGATGTTGCCCTTTTATATTTTGCCTCTATTTATAGTTGCTTTCATACTGAGGTCATATGTAAGGTTGCAGTATATTATATTTTATATATAAACATCCTATATGTATATGTACTTGCATTTTTACTTTTATTTTCATGTATACTTATATGAATTTCTACATATATGTTTTTACATAGTACACATTCACGTTTTTATATTTCATTAACATGGTTTCTTATTATGATTTGGAAGCCTAGTTATTATTATTTTTATATATTTTTTCATATATGAGTCCTTTATGTGTTATTTTTACTATGTTTTAAGCTATGTATATCAAATAGATGGTTTTCAAAATATAATGACTGCATAATTCATGATGAGTGTTAAAGTTTGTTTTATCATATTCACATTTACCCAGCTTATGTATTTATTTGTCTATTTATTTATGTATTTGTCATGGTTCTAGGAAATAATGGATTTAGAAAATTTCAGATGCCATATACATGTCAAGAGTTAGTAGATTTACAGCGATGATACAGTTTGAACTGCATTTGATTATCACCTTGACAGATGAATTTGTCTGCGTTTATATATACTTTTTTAGATTTATATTCAATAGGTTTACAGCGATGCTGTAGTTCAAATTGAACTATATTTGATTTCTACTTTTGTATATACTTGTTTAGATCTACGTTTAGTAGGCTTACAGTGATGCAGTAGCTTAAATTGAATTGTATTTAATTACTACCTTGACAGATGTATTTGTCAGCGTTTATACACATTTTTTAAACGTATATATGGTAGAATAGCAGTGATATTGTGGTTGGTGTATGCACTTAGATACGAACACTTTTTTGGTATGTTGATTGACTAATTAATCAATTAATTCTCCCGCCTTGCTGTAAGTCAGGAATATAAAATGGGGCTGTTGTTTGTGTATTTTATTGTCTGATGAAGCGTGGGATGTCCTACGCGAAAGCGCTTACTTCACATTTTTTGGATGGAATAAAGATCTCGTACTTTACTACATTTTGTTGAATGCCTTCATTTGGTCCTCATCATGGTTTGGTACTCCTTTTATTATCTACATTTGTTATAGTAAATTCTTACACAACTGTACTATGTCCTGACTGAGTCACTTTTGCAGTACTCCTACAAGATGGGTGATTCCCAGATCTGTAGAGAGAGAAGGGTAGTAGGCTTAAAATGAAGGATAGCACAAAGAGTCCAGGCGGCCAGACAGAATAGTTCTGGCAAACACTGTCCTGAACTTGGAGAAGGCTTCTAGCTTATAGTGTTTTGTGAAGGTGTGAACAGATGACCAGGTAGTTCCTTCTAAAATGGACCTGGTATCCACCCCTTGTAGAAGGCACTTGATGAAGCCACTGTTCAAGTGAAAGGAACTTTTGGTCATATGGGTAAAGTCTTTTCATGGTAAGAGTAGCCCTAGGAAATAACCTTAGAGATCCAGGAAAAAAATAATCTGTTTGGAAACTGGTAGTCCTACCCAGAATCCATATAGGAGACAATCAGGTGATCTGTTTTTTTCTGATAGATGTCCTTAGTTTTGTCCAGTTAAACTTCAATTGTCTGTGAATGTCTAAGGAAGGTAAGATTCTTTCTCCCCTATTTTTGGAATTGAAGAAGAAGGTTGGCAGATTGCATGGTTGATGGTTAGCTCACTAACTACTTTTTGGAACAAAGAATGTTTGGCTCTAAGGCTTACCCTAAATTTGTGGAAGATGAGAGAGGGTGGGATAACCATGACAGCATGGAGTTCCGAGACTATGTGGCTGAAGGCAGGGCCAGGAAGGTACTGTTGTCAAAGTACAGAATCTGAGAATAGCTGAAGCAGCTGGTTCAAAAGGGGGTAAAGTGAGTCCTCCAGTCTAGAGGCAATGGGTTCCTTGTGCAGAAAAGAGGGAGTAGATGATGCTCAGGAGAAGCAAATAAGTCTACCTGGGGAGTCTACACCTGTGAGTTATGTATTTGAAAACCTCTGTGTTCAGAGACCATTTTGAGGTTTCTCCATGTCCTTGCTTAGAGAGTCTGCCAATACATTTTGCTGAGAGGGAATATACGTTGCAGTCAGTGTAAGACTCAGCTGAGAGGTTAGGTGCCAGATCACTTGTGTCAGCCTGCACAGGGGGTAGTATCTTATGCCTCCCTGCTTGTTTATGTACCAAATCATCATGGTGTTGTCTGTGTACATCAGCAGAGTACCTGGTCTCCAAGATGTGAAAACGTCTGTAAGGCTTGTAGGAGTGCACTAAGTTCCTTTATGTGTATGTGTTCTTTTAGTACTTGTACATGCTTCTCTCCCTGAACTCCCATGGTCTCCTGTCCAAGCCCCCCCATGCCCTGTCATTGGGGAGAACATTAATGCCAGGAAGCAGCCTGGAAGGCTTGTCTGAGGCCATAGATACTGCAGCTGGGTTTGTCACAGGGTTTTTGTAGAGGTACTTTAGTTCATCTGGAACTTTGTATGATCTGTCTGGCCTTTTTGGAGCAGTAGGTTGAGAATCAGGTGCAGAAGAGTTGGCTGTAAAGCATCGAGCACTGGGAGGAACTGGAGGAGGTGCAGGAGTGCCCATCTCAAATAAGTTATAGTATTTATTTATTTATTTATTTTTATTTTACATTTGTTAACCGGGAAAGTCTGACTGGATACATGTCCGTTTACAGCAAAGGCCCGGGGAGAAAAGCTCCACATTGCAAATAAGTGACACTTTAAAGTTGTGGTTACATAGAAATCTAAACATTAAACAAATCGCTGACAATTTATAGTCAAGGTTACATTTAAATCAAGCAAACATTGCAGGTTTATGGTATAAATATACAGAGATAACATTTTACATCTTTGAAGTGTGTAAAAAAGAAAGAAAAGTATTTCCAGGTTGAATGTAAGGATGATAGCTAAGAGAAAAGGTGGTTAGCTAAGAAGGGAAGTTATTGTAAATAGTATGTAGAGGGGTAAAAGAGCATAGCTTCAGAATGGGTAGTATAACAAGTTATCTTCCTGATAATAGAATTTTAATGGTTGTAGAGAAGTGTATGCTGTCTGGGTGGGGAATGGTTATTAATGGGTATTTCACCTCTGTGAGCTATGTTTTTCTCTCTGTGTATCTCTTTTGCACCTCAGACAACTGATAGGTTGCCATTCAAAATGCTTCATCATGTTTTGTAAGGTTTTTCCAAAGGAGACCTCTTCCTAGGGGAGAATCTGGAAAGATAGTAAGTCTCCCTCAAGGAAGGAAGGACTCCAAAGCCTATTTTTGTGGTGTGTCCTGAAAAGGCTGGGTCAAAAAGGTGGAAGACTCCAAAGCCTATTTTTGTGGTGTGGCTTGAAAAGGCTGGGTCAAAAAAGAAATAGGCTTCAGGGACATAATTACCCTGAATAACCCCTTAGAAAAATCAGTTCATTCTTTCTCCCTGGATGCAGAAGGGCACACTGAGTGCTTAAGTTTTTGCTTTTTCTTCTTAGGGATGGCATCCACCTGTAACAGCTTAGGTAGTTCTGAGCCTTGCTTCATTTCTATTACATTACTGGGAATCTCTTCCTGCACAAGGATCTGAGGGACTTTGCAAGGGCCATCCAAGATAATAAGGTGTGGCTCGTTGGAGGATTCAGTTATCTTCAAGGCCTCAGGAGCTGTACTGGCCTGCAGCAGGGTCACAGTACAGAGGTCGTGAGATGACATTTGAATTACTGCAGATTCAACCACCTTAATGGGTATGTCTGATTCTGAAACAATAGAAGATAAATCCTATTTCTTTTACATTATTTCTTGGGCAGGAGGGTGATGTCCAGGCCTTCTGATATGGTGGGCTGGGCCAAGAGTTTAAGGCACTGAGTCTTGAGGAAAATATTAAGTGTGGATATCCTAGACTGAAGGGCTTTAGGGGTAAATGGCTGACAGACTGAACAGGTTTTATAGCTGTGTTCAGGCCATGGACAGAATAGGCACTCAGTGTGTAAGTCTTTGTACTGAATTTGTCTACAACAATCACACTTACCCCTTCTAGCTGACATGTAGTAGCAGTTAGAAAAGCAGTCAAAGGTTTAGAAAGGAAGGATCCCCAATTGGGAACTTATCTGATCTGACAAGCAAAGCGATGGTAACGAGCAACCAAATGATCACAGTTCATCCAGTGCAATGACATGCATTTGAGCTGGTGGTGAAATAGTCTGAGGATCTTGCATGTATGTCCAAATTTATACCCCTATGTCAATGAGCAGAGGTCATCCTCAGATATACATTCTAGGAAGCTAAAGCTTTGGTACCCTGCATAGCTTTCAACCTCTTAATGCTAGAAATTCTGACAAAGCCTGACAAAAGGGGGTGAAAAGTCCAAAACTAGGGACAGATTTTAAAAATTGCTCTTAAAAATTTAGAAAGTTGCTAGAATATCAGAGTTTTGTGTTAACCTACATTTTCTGAAGGATTTGAAGTGTGAAACTCAAATGCATGTCATTATTTAGTGACTTCAATTCTCCAATCATCCCAGTGATTTACCAGAAAATCACAAACTTTACGAGGAACAGACCAAAAATATGAGGCAAAAATCTGGACATTCTATGACAACATGGACAGTTGAGAGGTATGGTACCTTGGATGGACATCAACAAGCTGCAACCCATCTGTTACAAATATTGCAACAGTGACAGTCAGGACATCAATATTTGCATGCACAGCAACAACTAAAGAGCATTGATCTCTCAACAGCACAGCAGTATCACTTACATATAATAAGATCACACACTACTGAATAAAAGAACCATCATGCTCTATCAGCATATATAATACAGTCATGTACTACTGAATTAAAGAGCCATTCAGTGCTATCACTTATTTATTATAGTATCATGCACTACTGTATAAAGCACCCATCCTGGCCTGTCACGTACATATAATACAATTATATACTACTGAATATAAGCGCCATCATGTGCTATCACTTACTTATGATAGCATCATGCACTACTGAATAAAAGAGTCACCATGTGCTATCACTTACTTATAACAGCATCATGCACTACTAAATAAAAGAGTCACCATGTGCTATCATGTACTTATAACAGCATCATGCATGTCACCATGTGCTATCACTTACTTATAATAGCATCATGCACAACTGAATAAAAGAGTCATCATGTGCTATCACTTACTTATAACAGCATCATGCACTACTCAATAAAAGAGCCATCATGTGCTATCACTTACTTATAATAGCATCATGCACTACTGAATAAAAGAGTCATCATGTGCTATCACTTACTTATAACAGCATCATGCACTACTGAATAAAAGAGCCATCATGTGCTATCACTTACTTATATCAGCATCATGCACTACTGAATAAAAGAGCCATCATGTGCTATCACTTACTTATAATAGCATCATGCACTACTGAATAAAAGAGTCATCATGTGCTATCACTTACTTATAACAGCATCATGCACTACTGAATAAAAGAGCCATCCTGTGCTATCACCTACTTATAACAGCATCATGCACTACTGAATAAAAGAGCCATCATGTGCTATCACTTACTTATAACAGCATCATGCACTACTGAATTAAAGAGTCATCGTGCTATCACTTACTTATAACAGCATCATGCACTACTGAATAAAAGAGCCATCCTGTGCTATCACTTAATTATAATAGCATCATGCACTACTGAATAAAAGAGCCATCCTGTGCTATCACTTACATGTAATGCAGTCATGTATATGTGACATCAGTACTATCAATTACTTATAATAGCAGTTTGCACTACCGAATAAAATGGCCATCTTGTGCTGTCATTTGCATATAATATACCAATAACCAATGAGTGTGGTATATTGAAGATTTACCCATGGTTTGTGTGGTTTAATCACAAGGTCGAAGCTATTATACAATGACATTAAGAAAAAAATGAATGACTCAGTGGTGTTCTTCCACTTTTTTTGGCATCCTGAGGCTTTCTTGATGTACTGCACATGTGTATGGGACTTATGTTCCCACACTTATGCGGTACATCAGTGCTTTGGAAAGGAAGAAATGGAGAAAGGAAGATCTATGTTGATTTTTTTTTTTTTAATAAGAAAAATAAAGTTTGAAATCCAGACAGTTCAGAAGTAAGAGAGAGAGACCGGGCAGAAATGCAAGGTTAATTGGGTACATTTCTTTAGTTTTGCATAAATAAAACAGCCATCCTGTGCTATCACATACATATAATAAAACTGTGCACTACTGAATAAAACAGCCATCCTGTTATATCGAGTCTATATCATAATGTCAAACTAACATAGGTTCGAACGTTGTAACATCGAACCAAAAAGTCCAAAACCCAATAATAATGAAAACACAGAACAGCTATTTTTTCCCAGGGAAAAAAATTGCTGTTCTGTGACAAAAAAAAAAAAATTAAAAATTAAACCTAAAACTTAAACTAAGTGGGGGGCTTAGCTCCCCACTCCCCCTAATGTGGGGGGCTATGCCCCTCACCCCCTGCCACTTAAATATACTAACTCCAAGATCGCACCACAGTGGAGGAAATAGCAAAGCCCTGAAAACGACTCACCAATTTGTTTTCCCTGGGAAAAAAATCGGTGCACCGTGGCTTTGCTATTTTTGGATTTTGGACTTTTGGGTTCGATATTACAACGTTCGAACTTATACAAGTTCGACGTTGTAATATAGACCCTATTATATCACGTACATATAATAAAATCATGCACTAATGAATAGAGCATCGATCCATCACTATTACTTACTTAGAATAGATTCATACACTATGGAATAAAACAACCATCCAGCCTAAGTATAATAAAATCATACACTATGGAGTGAGTCATTCATTCCAGGCAGTTATGCAATTTGCAAGGAATTAACTGTATATACTTCAGTGAATTCTTTTAGCAAACAGAAAGTAATGAATTACCTTTATTACACCTAGCAACCACTAAATACCATGATCCTACTGTTTATAGACTTAAAAACTCAGAAGAGGTTTCATGCATATTTGTAGTTTTTACAAAATTTTGTGTCATAATGGTTGTAAAGATTAGGGCAGACTGCATAAAACTATGAACAACTTGATAAATAATGCTTGGTTAAAGACTACCACCTGAGCAATGATAAGATGCCCTGTCACTTGATGCACTGAGCAAAACAAGTATCATACAGTTGTCAAGACCTGATAATCTGAATCAGATTCCGGGTCTCTGGCATGTCATATGAGCTGATTATGTTAATCAAAGAAAGAAGCAGCAGCTGCAATCATCATTTCACTCATTTGCAAACATATTTTTTTCTTTTCAAACTGTGAATTCCTAAAGATGGTTAATACTGTGTCGACACACATGCTAGATGTGAACTCTTTCTACCTGTGTGCTTCATTTATTATTGAACCTATTTCTTGTACACTGAGGCATAGAGAAGGTGGAGTGAAGGGTAAAAGACGTCAGTTTCTGAATGCTGGTACTGTATTTGCAGAAGTGTTCTAGTGCTCTGTCTGAGGTTCACTTCATCAATGACATGAAGAAAAGAAAGCCAGTAGTGTATTTTCAGTCAGGGCTGAAATGTTTGGCATGTCCTGTTAACCATTACTCTTGTATAAAGTGGCTTGCTGCAGTTTAAAGTAAAGAAACTTAATTTGGACCTCTAGCATGCAAGGCCTTTTTTTAAGTTTGGAGGGGGTACAATATTGGGGAATTGCCATGGGTGCCAAAAGGAATAGTTGCACCTCTGGTTGTACAACCTACAGGCATATCTTTCAGAAGTAAACAAACAGATACATGGTTTCTAAATCATGTGTTAGAACAGGGTTTCTCAAATGGCGAGGAGAGTGTTCATGGAAAGGCCCAGATCTGCTTCAGGTAAGCAGCAAACAAGGCTGAAAAGATTACAAGTTTTAAACATTACCTGCTCAGTATTTCATTTATGTGCAAACATCCTAAATGCAAAGTGATAATAACCAAAGGAAATGTGTATTTATTGATGGTTGGCAGTAAACAGACTGCAAGTGTATTTGGGATTAGTCTGCATTTTTTTATTTCTTATTTATTAAAATTTGTTTACCAAGAAATCTGAATGGGCAAAAAAAGAAACATGTCAGTGGGGAAAAGCTAAAAAAATACAAAAATATAAAATGCAAGAATGAAAAATGCATCAGAATATCATATAATTTAGAAAGAATGAAAAGTGCATCAAATATCACTGTACAATTAAAGAAAAACAGACTTTATACAGCTAAGCAGAAAGGTAATGTCATATAAACTAATAAGCTTGTAAGAGAATCTAAAGCTTAAAATAAAAAATATCTTCTAGTACTATTTATCTAAAGCACCATATAATACTGTAGTAGCCAAGGAACTGAAATCAAGTAAAACAAATATCTTGTTAAATATAACATTAAATATAGCAAGAGAGTGAGATTTATTATCACCATTAATTCATGTGAGTAAAGATGAGCAGTGAAGTTGGATGAGATGAATAGAGAAGAAACAGTATGAATCTGTACTGTAGCCAGTAAGAAAAGTGAAGAGGATATTTACAGAAGACATATGCCTGACAAAAATTACATACATCAGGGGGATTTAAGGAGAAGAAAAACATTTTAAGAGCTGATGTACAATTTTGCAGTACAAGAGTGGAAGAATGGGTGTGGGCTGTGTGATATGGAGTGGAGATCCGTAAATGAGCAAAATGTCAGCATTACAAGATGCAAGCTATGTGAAGAGTAGCTCACAGACATAACAGTAGCACTGTACTAGTGGTGGCTGTTTAGTCAGGCTGGCTCATAGCATGCTTCCCTTTGGTGCTGAAAGATCAGAGGGCTGTGATTTTTATTCCCATCTCCGGTGCATGGATTAATTTAATACTTACACTGCTGTCCTGCATAAGAGGGCTGATGCACTCCTGAGGGTGTCGTCTTTTGGATGAGATATTAAACCAAGATCTTATCAGCTTGAGTTGATGGTAGAACAGGTGTATGCAAAAAACCCTATAGCACATATTAAAGATTAGCACTCTGGCAAAATTTCCCCTAGTAGAATAAATACCACCTTGGGTCTCCCATAAAAAGAGATGACTAGTCTAGTGGCCTATCCTGGTCAATAAAGGTTAAATAAATAGATAAATACGTATGCATTACTGAATAAGGTAGTAGCTTGAAACCGTTCGAAATAAGTTATAAACACAGAAGGAGAGATAGGAATAGATATGAAATTATCCAACATGTATTTCTAGTGCAGATATACTTTTATGATATCTGTGGAAGTTCATGGACATTTGGGGATTTTGATCATAGGAACACCATGGCAGAGTCCAAGATGCAATGACCTAAAGGCATTGAATTTGTCACTTTCTTTCTATGGTTAGATTTTGTTAGGAATAGCTTCCATAGGGTATATTTTAAAAAAGGAATACAGATGTCTGTTGTTGATAGTTTGCCTTAGGCACTCCAAGAGCCTTTCAGTGATACAATAAGTAATCTGTGAGCAGAAAATCATGCAAACTGAAAAGTAAGCCACTGTACAAACATAAAAAATCTTTGCAAAAGACTAGTCTCAGAATGTTACTGGAAAATTACACTTCAGATTATCATGTGGACTTCTGATCTTGTCTGGCCATGTAGATGGTCTTATGCATTTTCTCCATAGCCATATCACAGATCTGATTTCTATGTATTGTGTTTTGGTGATCAATAAAATTTCCAGCACAGCATCCTGTGCTTTCTTAATGTGTGGGTTTCCAAATATGGTGAAACAAGTAAAAATATGGGTCATCAAATCCATCTAAATTACACAGCTAGCTTTCGCCTGATATTTCTCTTTTCCTACATGGTATTAATGTTTACATAAGATGATTCAATTTGCTGGCATGCATTTTGTGAAACTGAATCTATTGAAAACATACACAGTTTTCCAAATTTCATTTGTCAGTAATTTCTGCATCTACTGTTCTTCTTCATAATCTCTGTCACCTTCATATTAGTTTTTAAATGTTACTGACTTCCTTACTGCACTATAAAAGTGTTTTTGCATTTGTTTCTACTGTTTTCTTGAAAAAAAAAAAAAAAAATCTTGTTATTTTCCTACCTTACTAAGCAGCGGTAGTGTTGTTGTCTCACAGCAAGAGGTTCTCCCGTTCGATTCTCGGCTGGAGTGTGGGGAGTGCCTTCTGTGTGGAGTCTGCATGTCCTCCCCACAGTTGGGTGGGAATTCAAAAGACATGCGTAAATGGGTGTGCCTTCGCTGAAGGTTGAACATCGAGCTGACACCTCGGTGTTCATGAAAATCTACTGCCAATCATTAGCGGACCGGAGTTCCGCTGTGGCGACCCCTAACTAGGAAAAGCTGAAAGACAACAACTAAGATAGAAAAGTCCAGTTTCACATACCTGCTGATACCTGGACTGTGTTTTGGCCATATCTTACTTGGGCAAAAAGGAAGTTTCTTTGTTCACCAGTGAGAGTGGGGAGCTCTGAACAGCCTACCTGTCCTTGGAGGAGTGGTTTCTGCCCAGAATCTGTAGTATTATTGGCCATTTTGGGCTAATTTCTATCTCTTTAATTGTTCTGATATAAAAAACACATTTGCACGATTTCAGCATTTATATAAGCTCAGCAGATCCTGCCAGGTGTCCTGCAGAGACCTACAATGCCAGAGAGATAAAAGGAGAGACTTTGGAATGTTTAAGTACCATTTTTTTTGTTTTTTCTTGTTGCTTATTGGTATTTCCACCTAAACGCTCATTTTCTGGCATTTATTGCTTATCAGAACGCAAATTTTACACTGAAATTGCATTTATTTGTGCCTGCACTTTAAAATTCCTTTTTTGCTGTAAATTGTATTTTTTAACGGTTACTGGCTTCCCACTCAAGTGTGACAGCCATTACTGCACTATAAAAGTGTTTTTGCATTTGTTTCTACTGTTTTCTTGGGAAAAAAAATCTTGCTATTTTCCTACCTTACTAAGCTAGAAAAGTCCAGTTTCACATACCTGCTGATACCTGGATTGAGTTTAAGCTTCTGTGTTTGACCATACCTTACTTGGGCAAAAAGGAAGTTTCTTTGTTCACCAGTAGTAGTGGGGAGCTCTGAACAGCCTACCTGTCCTTGGAGGAGTGGTTTCTGCCCAGAAACTGTAGTTTTATTGGCCATTTTTGGCTTATTTCTATCTCTTTAATCTTTCTGATATAAAAACTGTACTTGCATGGTTTTTGTGCTTGTATATGCTCAGCAGATCCTGTCCAGGTGTCCTGCAGATACCTACAATGCCAGAGAGACAAAAGGAGAGACTTTGGAGTGTTTAAGCTCCATTTTTTGTTTTTTCTTGTTGCTTATTGCCATTTCAGCCTAAATGCTCATTTTCTGGCATTTATTGCTTCTCAGAACACTCATTTTACACTGAAATTGCATTTATTTGTGCCTGCACTTTAAAATTTGTTTTTTGTTGTAAATTGTATTTTTTAACTGTTACTGGCTTCCCACTCAAGTGTGACAGCCATGACTGCACTATAAAAGTGTTTTTGCATTTGTTTCTACTGTTTTCTTGAAAAAAAAAAGAAAAAAAAATATTGCTATTTTTCCACCATACTAAGCTAGAAATGTCCAGTTTCAGATACCTGCTGATACCTGGACTGTGTTTAAGCTGCTGTGTTTGGCCATACCTTACTTGGGCAAAAAGGAAGTTTCTTTGTTCACCAGTGAGAGTGGGGAGCTCTGAACAGCCTACCTGTCTTTGGAGGAGTGGTTTCTGCCCAGAAACTGTAGTTTTATTGGCCATTTTGGGCTAATTTTTATCTCTTTAATCTTTCTGATATAGAAAATGCATTTGTATGGTTTCGCGCATAGAGCAGCAGCAGTTAGCTAGGGTTAAACTATCCCTGGTTCCACAGAGTCTGATCTTCAGTTTTTCCCTTGGTACTAGCCAGTCCATCCATTTTAGCACTGAAATCAGAGCTTTATGACTAGCACTTGACTCAATAAGAGACAGAAGCACAAATAAACTTTTGTACTAGATCCCCAACTGTTGTTTGTAGGGAATAGTCTAACTACTCTCCCCTACCAGGCAAATAAGAATAGTTCCTTAACACATCCAGGCATGTCCAAGAGTCAGCTCCCAGTGTGTTCTCCTGTGCACCTGATGAATTTGGGCATCCAGAGGCAGTGTCATAACTGCCTCATGTACACAGACAACCCTTTCCTCCTACCACACAACACCAAAATTTGTGACAGATGCACTTACATAGCTAGACTTGAGGCAAAGCTCTCTCCAGTCACGACTGTAATTGACAGTCAAGAGGAGAAGGTACCAACCTGCAGCACTCCACCTACTACACAAAGACCCACCACACATGCAACTACAAACCCCTCACATAAATACATAAAGAAATATTTGGAGGCTCTAAATAATAATCTGCGGAAACAACAGAGACCTCCAAAGCAGACATGCAAGCAACCTACACCCACCAACACACTGCAATCATCACATAACCACCAAAACCAGTGTGCCACACAACCACAGCCCTTAAGGCAAAACACCTTACCAAACACACTTGTAATAGGCGACTCCATAGTCAGGCACACCGATGTCCCCCTCACCAGGCTGGACAAGGAGAAGGTCACTGTCAGTTGCTTGTCGGGTGCCAGAATCCGCCACATTACCCACTCACTCAGGTCACCCCACAACAATTACAAGTATGACTCTGTCATTGTCCATGTTGGTGTGAATGACATGAGACGTACCTCCCTGGACTACATTAAAAGAGACATAGAGGAGCTCTCTGATTATGTAATCAAGGCAGGTATGACCCTAGCCCTGAGAAGCATCTTACCCTCACCAAGAATGATACCTCAGTACAAGGACAAAATGATCAATTTCAACAATTGGCTAAGTTTCTGGTGTTATTCAAAGGGGATCCAGTACCTGTCTGCCTGGGATGACATGCTCGACAAGCCTTGATGCTTCACCAGAGATGGCTTGCACCTGGCACCACAGGGATTCAGGATACTGGCAAAGGATCTTGCCACCCCAATAGTGCCTTTTTTAGGCAAGGCTCAAAAAACAAATCCACCACTGTAACTACTAGTGACAAAAAACTGAGGGTCATGCTGCTGAACGCTAGGAGTTTAAAACTCAAAATGCACTCTCTCGAGGCACTCCTCAGCATGGAAAACATTGATATTTGTGCAGTAACGGAGACCTGATATAAAGCTCAAGAGAGCACCCCAGCGATTCCAGGCTACATCTCATATCACACATTTCGGTCGCAAAACCCGGACCGAAATACAAAGGGAGGAGGCGTATCCATATTCATCAAGGATAACCATACCTCCAGACTGGTTGCAAAGTATGATGCCTCAGAAATCATCCAAGTGCAATTGACGATGGGCAAAACTGCAATCCAGATTGTAGCTTGCTACAGATCACCTTCCCAGCCCCATGACATACACTCTTCCTTCCTCGAGGTACTGGAAAATATGAGAGTCCAATTGAACACCCTTATACTGGGTGATTTCAACTACCCAAACATCAACTGGGAAAACTACAAAAGTATTAATACCTTTACTCAGCGCTTCCTGGAGTACATTAACTCCAATGCTCTGGACCAGCTTCTTAACATCCCCACAAGAGGTAAAAATATACCGGACCTGGTCATCACCAACATGAGGGACAAATGCTCCACACCTATGGTAAACTCCTCATTGGTCAGATCAGATCATAAACTCATCACCCTAGATATCCACATAACACTCTTACCCCCCGCCCCAAAAGAAACATGGTGAAAAACTTCTCCAAGGTGAACTTTATTTTACTCAAGACAGAGGTGGCAAACTTTGCTACTCCCCAGCAGAAAGGCAATATGATTGAATCTGCTAAATTCTACACAAAAGCACTCTACAAGCACCTACATGAGTGCATGGACAGTGCTATCCCAAACAAGACCAAGACCCACTCCTCCAAAGAGAGGAAACCAGTCTGGTGGACCCCGGTCATAAATAAGGTCTATAATAGAAGGAAGAAATTATTGCAAAAAAGAGTAAAAACTCAGGAATGGAGGGGCTCCCGGACCAACCTTAGCAAAAAGCTAAGAACCCTCATAAAAACCTCTAAGGCGAGCTTTGAAATAAAAATCGCTACAGACACCAAAGACAATCACAAAGCATTCTTTAGCTATGTCAAAAACCTAAATAACAACTCGCAGATCTGCTTTGAGCTACAGCATAATGGTTCAAAATTCACGGAACCAACTGACATCGCCAATATATTGGCAGATAGGTTCAGTGCAAATTTCACCCCACCCTCAACCCCCAAAGGGCCCTTTTCCATACCAGAAGATTGTACTTCCCCTAAAATCACAGACACTCAGGTGAAAATAGCATTTTCCAAGGCAAGAAACACAGCTTAAATGGGACCAGACAGCATTCCAGGCTGTGTACTATATGAAATCCAAAACAAATGAATCCCTCACCTTAATATCATGTTTAACCACAGCCTCACCTCAGGCTATGTGCCCACAGAGTGGTGCATGGCAACAGTTATACCACTCCACAAAGGAGGTGCCACCACTGACCCCGGGAATTACTGCCCCATCAGCCTGATGAGTCTCATCTGCAAGGCCATAGAGTGCATCATCATGGAACTCATAAACAAAGACATTGGGAACCTACAAACCCTGACCCCCACCCAGTTTGGGTTTGTAAAGGGAAGGTCTTGTCTCCTAAATCTGGTTGACTTCTTTGAAATGGTCACTAAAACAACAGATGAGGGAAACATGGTTCACACAGCATACCTTGATCTTGCAAAGGCCTTCAATACCATTCCCCACTCGGGAATTATTGAAAAACTCACAAACCTAAATATAACCCCCTACGTTACAAGATGGGTTGCTAACTGGCTCATGGATAGAACCCATTCAGTGAGAATAGGAAACACTAGATCCGACTCCAAACCTGTGACTAGTGGTGTACCACAGGGCTCAGTCCTGAGACCCCTGTTCGGTAACTATTTCTCGGAGGTACAAGCAAACATGGAGGGACTATTTCTAACAAACTTCGCAGGCGACTGCAAACTGGGTGCCATAATTGAGACCCCTACTGATGTAGAAATCCTTCAAAAGGGTCTTATGGATACAGATACCTGGTGCCAAAACCACGGCCTCAAGCTAAATGCCAAAAAGTGCATCATCATTCCCTTTGGGAAAAACCAAGTACCTATGAATTACAACATAGGTGGTAGCCCACTTACCACAGAGAGTGTGATAAGAGAACTATGGACTCAGGTGGATAGTAACCTCTCCGACAACCATATTGCTAAAGTGGTTAGAAAATCCTTCTACATGGCCCACCTTATCACAAAAGTGTTTGCATCCAGAAATAAGGATGTTATTGTCCCCCTCTACTCATCACTCATTAGACCCATTTCTGAATATAATGCCTCATTCGGGATGTACCTAACAAGACATCTGCAACAACTGGAGATGCCTCAAAAGTACCTCAAAAAGGATAACAGGCCTCAAACAGTTGCCCTATGCCATGAGGCTAAAAAAGCTCAGACTGTACTTGGTCGCATACCGACTACTCAGAGGTGATCTCTGCCTGACATACAAGGCTACGTCAAACCCCGAATTGCTCGAAATGCTCCACCTAAGGAAAACCCAATCCACCAGAGCTACTCACTCAAGGGACGTAAACCTGACATCAAAAATAAACAGGACTTGTTGGAGGGACAGGTTCCTGTCCCAGAGACTCCCCTTGCTCTGGAATAAGGTCCCCATAAATGTGAAGCAGAGCTCCTCATTAGCGCTCTTCATGAGGA
Organism: Protopterus annectens; assembly: GCF_019279795.1. Taxonomy (NCBI): domain Eukaryota; kingdom Metazoa; phylum Chordata; order Ceratodontiformes; family Protopteridae; genus Protopterus; species Protopterus annectens. The sequence continues at coordinate 1,068,100,150 of NC_056745.1, read as the reverse complement.
ATCTTGATGAGTGGATGGGAAACAAGAAATTCACGCCGGGAATCACTTCAGTGGTGCTGCTAGACAGGGGCGCAGGAAACTAAACCACTTGGGAGGGAAGCGTAAGCAAAAATTTTTTTTTGGTAGGCTTAATTATGCCCTAGGGCCAATAGCCTAATACCTACCTATGGACCTATGTGTCTTGACTATTCTAGGCATTTTATCACAACTGGTGTTGTACACACTTAATGAATATATCTGTAGCAATATGTAGCTCTTGTTACAGTCAAGTCTTAGCATACCCACCAGGTTCTACTTTATATTTTGCTATATGCTCCTTACTAGCCAGATGTCTCTACTGAGGTAGAGCCTTGACAGACAGATCTATTGTTACAGATGTGGTCTTCTGAGAACTCTAAATGTGTGTGTGTGGGGGGGCACCCCACCTTCCTGATGCATAACTCGACAAATGAAACAATTCAGTATCCTCTAGACATTCACCAGAGTATTATCGCAATAATTTTAGCAAATCAGCTTTGACAGCAGAACAGCTTCTAGGTTTTTTGCCACCTTTACCTTCATGACTTCAATTCTTGCAGTTACTATACTGTCACTGGCTGTCCCATAGCACATATTACATAAGAATGTACTTCATTTGTCTTAATGTATGCCTCTTTTCACTACACATTACCAGCTATATTATGTCCAGCAGTGTACTGACATTACAAGCATTAGTATTTTGGTAGTTCAGACATCATACTTTGCAACCCATGAAGTATGTCAGACATTGAAATAAAAATCAGTGGGCTAAAATTGCATAAATAGTACTGTGTTGGTCTGAATATAAGTGTCAAAAAGGAGCTTCAAATTGTCCAACCCTTTGAGTCATCCATCTGATGAACAGTTCAGCTCCCCTACTTAATTCTGTGATATTTGTGGGGAATTTACACTTTTTCAAGACCATCTAGATTGCAGGTAATTTTCAATGAAAATAGTAACCAAAGAGTATGATATATTAGGTAAAAAGGTTGAGCCCCTTACATAGGTTCATAGGTGTGTACTAGGCTGATGGCCCTGGATCCTTTACAAGCCTAGCCCCCCCAAAATTGCCCAGGCACTGTGCCACCCGATGTTAGTTCACAGTGCCCATATCCAGTACTGCAACTGGAATGATCCCCTGGAGTGACCTTTCTGTTACCCATCCACTCCTTAAGATTTCACTTGAAGAGGGCCAGTCAGGTGCTCTGCTTGGCTTGAATGGGAAGCCTATTCCAGAGTATGGGCAGTCATTGAGAGATGAACCTGTCCCTCCAGCATGTTCTGTTAATTGTAGTAATGAGGTTGTGGTCTCTGGAGCGTGTGACACGGTGGGATTGGGATTTCTTTAGATGTAGCATTTCAAGTAGAGCTGGGTCTGACATGGCTTTGTAAGTCAAGCAGAGATCACCTCTAAGTATACGATAAGAGATTAAAACAGATGAAGTTTCACACATCTGTCCATGTAGGACATGTGTTTACGGCCTAGGATTCTTTTTGTGAGATACTTTTGTGGCCTCTCCAGCTGTTGTAGGTGACTAGTCAAGTACATGCCAAATGGGGCAATATATTTGATGACTGGTCTAATGAGGGATGAGTAAAGAGGGATGATGATCTCTTTCTTCCTGGATGAGAAACCTTTAGTTATAAGCTGTGCCACATAGAAGGACTTTCTGACCACAGTGGCAATGTGGTGGTCGTAGGTGAGGTGGCTGTCGACCCAGGTGCCCAGATCTCTTATGGCCCCTTCAGTGTTCAGTGGGCTCCCATCAATGTGGCAATTAGTGGGAAATGAGTTGTTTTCCAAAGGGGATGATAACGCATTTTTTGTTGTTAAGCTTCAGGCCATGGTTCCAACACCAGTCATTGGTCTCAGACAGGCCCTTTTGTAGGATGCCTGCATCACTTGGGGAGTTGATAATGACTCCAGGCTTGCAGTCCTCAGCAAACTTGGTCAGCCAGAGTCCTGTATTGGCCTGGACTTCTGAGACATAGATGCCAAACAGGAGCGGGCCCAGGATCGAGCCCTGTGAGACTCCACTCATGGCTGACTGACAGTCTGACTTGTAATCCGCAACTTTCACTCTGTGGGTCGTGTCTGTGAGCCAATTTGCAACCCGCTTAGTGATGTAAGGACTGATGCCTAGTTTGGTGAGTTTATCGATGATACCTGAGTGGGAAAGGTATCAAAGGCCTTGGCCAAGCCGAAGTAGGCTGTATGCACTGCCTTACCTTCATCCACAGCTTTGGTGACTACCTCGAAGAAGTCAACAAGGTTCACCAGGCAGGATCTCCCTTTGACAAAGCCAAACTGTGTGGGGTCAAGAGTCTGGCAATTATCTATATTGTTGTTAAGCAGGTCCATGATGATGAGCTCCACAGCTTTGCATACCAGGCTTGTCAGGCTAATGGGGTGATAGTTCCCAGGGTCTGTAGTTGCTCCCCCTTTATGGAGAGGGATGAGTGTAGCAGTGCACCATTCGTTAGGGACATAGCCTGAGGTAAGGCTGTGACTGTACAGGGCACACAGACGTGGTGCCATTTTGTTTTGTAGGTCATGTAGGATGCAGCCAGGGATATTATCAGGTCCCATGGACACTGTATTCTTGGCTTTGGACATTGCAGCTTTTACCTGTGCCACAGAAATGGTGCGTACCAGGCTTTCATCTAGTATTGCGATATGGCCCTTGGGGGGAGAGACGGGTAAAGTTGGCACTGAATCTGTTGGCCAGTATGTTGGCTATATCTGTTGGCTCAGTATAGGAGGTGCCATTGTGCAATAACTCAGATCAAATCTGGGTATTGCCTTTGAGGCTTTTGATATAGCTATAGAAGGCTTTGTGACTGTGTTTGGTGTCAGACGCAATTCTGCTTTCATAGCTGGCTTTAGAGGATTGGATAAGGGATCTCAGCTTTTCTTGAGACTCATAAAGGAGGCTTTCCAGTCTTGTGACTTCATTTTTTTCTGTAACACTTTCTTCCTTCTGTTGCAGAGTTTATTGATGGCTGGGGACTACCAGCTTGGCTTCCTTTTTCTGGAGGAGAGTGTCTTAGTTCTATTTGGTATGGCAAGGTCCATGCATTTCTGTACATGCTCATACAGTGCATTGGTGTATGATTCAACAGTCATGCAGTTATTTTCCATTGGCGTGGGTGCCGGGAAGTTAGCCACCTCTGCTTTTATGAGCCCAAAGTCGGCTTCAGAGAAGTTTTTCAGGGTGGACACCTTAAGGCAGGTGTAGGCGAGATGGAAATTTCCATGGTGATCAGTTTGTGGTCAGATTTAACCAGGGAGAAACTGACTATAGGTGTGGAGCAATGGTCTCCCATGTTGGTGATAACCAGGTCAAGGATGTTGCTTCCTCTAGTTGGGGTCAGAATGAGCTGGTCCAGGGCATTGGAATTGATAAATTCCAGAAAGCATTGGGCCTGTACATTGGTACATGAATAGTTTTCCCAGTTGATGGAAGGGTAGTTGAAGTCACCCAGTATGAGAGTATTGGGTTGGACCTTGATAGATTCTAGTGTGCTTAGGAAGTTGGCGTGTGAGTCTAAGGACATGTTTGAGGTTCTGTAGCAGGCCATGACTTGTACCACCATCTTACTCAGTGTTAGTTGTACCTGAAGTATCTTGGATGCATTATGCTGGGATACCAGTCTAGAGGTGTGTGTATCCTTTAAGAATATGGAGACACCACCATGATTAGCACATTGGGAAAAGTGTTTTGCCTTAAGAGCTTAGGTTGAGGGGGTACACTGTGGTGATGAGCTGTGTGTTCTGGGGTTGGTTTTGTGGGGCTTGCCCCATGACTTATTCCAGGATTGGTGAGTTTATTTTTTAATCAAAAACATAAATCAGAAAGATGTGCATACCACAACTTTAAGTTTGGAATTTTAGAAATACTGTTTGAATACATAAGAGGAGATTTGTTACTTAGAACTGAGACTGCTGAAATAAAATAGATACTGCACTTAAGAGGCCATATTCCACCAGGTTTAAATGTTTTTGTGTCTTTAAAACCCTTATTGAAGGAGAAATATAATGGTGTTTGAACTTGTTAACTGTTTTAGTCATGTGATTTTGATAGGCTATACATTTTAAGAAACACTTTTTGTTTTAGCTTAAACACTTGAGAAGCCCTCTAGGTGAAAGTGTTAACTTGCATATTTAATTTGTGATATTAAATTGGATTTGTGCACTCTTACTGTCTTGGTTCCAGTGACTTCCTGTTTGTGACTATGCATTTATGGTAAAATTCCTTGGATTTACTGGAGGTCTGTTTATTCTTTTTTTTTACATTTTTACATCCATGCAAGGGGTTCTGCCTTTTATGTACCCATACTTTACAATTGTAACTCCAAGGTAACTGTGTGTTAAGGAAAAACTCTCATTTCTACCACCTGTTTGAGAAAATACTACCTCTAACACTACAAGTAACATTTTTCAGTTGTGTTGGCACTTGATATGTTCAGCACCAAAGAGCTCATTTTTGATAGTTAGAGCCATACCCCGAGTTACTGTCACCATTTCAAAGATAGTGAGGTCAGTATGACTGTAATCATATTTGTCCTTGCTGGGCACAGTTTTTTCTAAGCAAAGTGACTTTGGTTGCCAGGCACATTCCTTGTTTCTGCCCTCACTGGCTCACTACAGCCAAATTATGACCTTGGGTAAGAGTCAAGCTGAATGAAGAAATCATCCATGGACACAGGAAGCATAGCTAGAGTGGGATGAAAAGGGTAGTCACCATGGTGGTAAGGTAGTAGGTGCACAGCACATGCCAACTGGTGTGTAGAATCATATAGGTAGGCATTCATTTTGTGCAGACGTGGCTTCAGCACTTCATGGGTGGTATAACCTGTAGCAAGCGTCTTTTTTGGGAAGGGGCTCTTCAATTTGATTTATTTGGTTTGAGAGACACAGATATTGAAGAAGACTGGAGTGTTCTTGCTGCTCCTTAGAGAGGAGTAATAAAATCAGGGAACAGACTTACAAGCTTATTTTATGTATTTATTTACTTACTTTTTGCTACTCAACTTAGAATTAAACTTGAGGACTTGGGAGGTACCAGATCATAGAGCAGTTTTGGGTATTAGGTGAACTAGCCATGTCTCTGATGTATGCTTTACATTTTACTAATGATGTAAATAAAGAACTTATTCAATGGATATCTCTTTGATACATTCCCCATACTTTTGTCTCAAAGACCGAGACTCAGATCTCCACCATGAGCTACAGCCCTAGCCGTGAATCTCTTCCCTCCTCTTGGGATAGATGAGTAGGCAAAATGGCACTCCTTCTCATTTCCATTCCAGGTGACTCCTCACAGATCAAGTCTGCTAATCAAACTCCGATCTCCTGGAATACATTTAGGACTCCTTTCCCCTGATGCTGTGGAGCTCACATTCTCTAAAACTTCATAGCATGATCAGTGTCACAACATGGACTCCTAAAAGTGCAAACTGCCTCAGTAGCAGTAGACAACACAGCTTGCAGTCATTAGCACTCAGCTCAGATTGTCTTGGATCAAATTGCCTTTAACTGTCTTTCTGTTACTCTGCATCTCTTCAAATGGTATCTAACTCATGATTCCACTTGCTTGTGTTCACCCAGTAACCCACTATCCCACACTAAACCATATAGTTATTTTACAGTATAATTGCTGATGTGAAGCTTCTTTTTAAGATTTTTCTTTGAATCCTTAAGATATTGTCTCCTATCTTTCTGGTATCCCAATACATATTTTTTTGTAAACTGTACTATAAATAACATCAGTATTTAGTAAACTATTTTAAAATGATTGATATTTACATTACAAGTTCATCTGCAGCGGTTTTACTAATGTTGCTGCGAATATTTTTATACAACAGCACCCATTTAAATTTAGGGAGCATTCCATTATTTTTGTACAGCAGGGATTGGGTTCTTCTCTGCTCAGTTCCTACAGCTTCAGCTTGTATTTGAAAATAGGTGCACAAGAACATATGTATTTGCACTACTCCACAACTGGGTATAGTTTCCCTTTCTTTTCTTTTTTTCACAGTGGGAATGGAGGCATTACTTATTTAAAGCTTTGTGCAGTGGGACATCTACTATGCATTGAATACTACTTCCTTTATTGTTGCCTATGCCTCATCTAACCAGTTTCCTCTCTAGATGTGTACGACACCCTGACAAGGCAATCTGTTGTACCAGTGGACCTGGAGGCTGCAAGGTGGAGCAGTCTACGGCATCATCTATGGTTTCTCTGAGGAATCTACGGCTTGGGCTGCTAAAGTGGTTATGCATCAGTACACTGGGTAGTAGATGGCATATCTTAGTCATCATCAACTCCCCTCTTTTTCAATTTTCTACATGGGGTTAGGGTGTCATGTCAACCGTCACCGTCTCTCTTGATTCAGTGCTACTCTCCTGCCTGTATTTCAGTGGGCATGCAATATATTTCTTCAAGGAAGTTGCCACTACTGCTACAACATTGTCTGCAGTTGCCCTACCCTCCATGTTACTAGAAAATGCTGTGCCATTTATCTCCTGAACTCTACTGAAAGCCACTGGAATGGCTCTAACCCAGTCCCTTCGAGAGACAAAGGGATACTGTCTCATTATTCTATTTCTAAACCATGTTAGTTCAGCCTTGCCTCTGTTCACTAGTCAGACCAGGATCATTTAGGTTTTGCATCTTGATGCCATAAAGCTGACTATCTTTCTACATCTTCTTGTATTGTTCTATTCATTTATTTGTCATGAAGCATGCAGTTCAATTTTAAACTTAAGAACCCTGATACATATCATTTGGTACAATAGACTGAGCCGAGCTATCAATTACCTTTTGTTTTCTAATGTTAATAATATGTATGACTTCTAACTTTCAAACTATTGTCTACTCCATTAGCAAGAAAAATTTTATTAGCAAGTCCTTTCCACCATACCTCTCAATCTTGTAGCCTCAGAAATCTGGACAGAGGCAAAAATTAAGTAGGGACAAAGACCCAAAAATAGGGACATATTTTAAACATTGCTCTTACAAACTTAGAACATTGCTAGAATAGCAGGTTTTACATTAACATGCATTTTCTGAAGGATATGAACCATGAAACTCAAATGTCTGTCATTATTTAGTGACTTTAATTCTCACTGATTTGTTAGAAAATCACAAACTTTATGAGGAACGGGCAAAAATATGAGCCAAAAATCTGGACATTCGCCAAATATCTGAACAGTTGGGAGGCATGCTTTTCACAGTCATGGCTTCCAGTTTCAGCTTGAATATGTGTGGTACATATTATTACTTAATTTCCAGAATTCCAGTATTTATCTGCCTACTTCTACAACCTTTAAGCATTTTGCGTTTTTGCATGACCTCAATCTGTCTTTTAGAAAATAATTTTTTTTGTTTACTGTATTAATATTACAGATACTTTTAACATATTTAGAGATTACTGCAGCATCCACTGATTATACATTGACTGAACAATGGTTTGGTGCAGAGATTAGCAGAAATGACAGTCATTACAACACTGAAACCCAAGGCAGTCATATCAAAACATAATTTGAAATTATCTTGTACTGTTGGGGGAGTGATTCCCTCACCAACCCTCCACATGTAGGGAAAGACCACCCTGTACCTTACATTTAATACAGTAAATCTGAGTTACTGTATCGTGGATAAGAGGAATGTTTCTTATGTAAAAAATGTGGCTTTGAGCAGCTGGTCATGGAAAATTTCTCTGTCATGTCTGTGTAGTCAGAAGAAATGTTTACTTCAATATATATAAACTGAAAGAACAATTCACTCAGTTTGTAATGCCAATATGTTGGTAGTTATTTTGAAGTTAACTTGGCAAAATACTTTGTAAGAGAATTTTCATACTGAGGCTTCAATTAATATAGCATAACGTTTGTTTTCCAGAAGAGATTTAATACATTCTGTAGAATTAGATCAGATTTGATCATAAGCACAGAATGAGTCTTTAAATAATATTAAATAATTAGGGTGTAGTATTAAGGATATGTTGCTGCTGCATGGGGTCTTTAATAGACCCATAACTAGGAATGATAGTATTACATCAATAAAAGGAGCATTCCCATGTGGGGAATGTGCAGTTTGTTCATATGTGGTTAAAACATTTACAACTATAAATAACTATACTCAACTATAAATAAGAAGAATTTTTTTGTACAAGGTAGTTTCACGTGTAGAAGTGAGAAAATTATATATGGGCTAAGGTGCCCATGTGGGCTGTTCTACATTGGTAAGAGTGGAAGAGGTTTTGGGATGAGGCTCCAAAAGCATATTAGGGACATAAGAAAAAACAAAGAATCTAGCCCGATAGCAGAACATTTTTTAAGTGTTACAATGGGGATCCTATGGGGTTGGAAGCCACAGTGCTAGAGCAGTATAAAATAACTTTTTAACTTCTAAGGGAGTTAAGTATAATTTAAGAAAGAAACTGTTTTTATTTTGAAATGCAACACACTGAATCCGAATGGTTTGAACAGGCATTGTAATTGGAAATGTTTTTTGTAATGCCTCTTTAAAATTTTAATTATGTTAATTGAATAATTGATTGTTAGGAGCTGAATTTATGCTATAAAATGAGTAGATTTTTGTATTGAAGAATATACTCTGAAAAGGCTTTGTGCAGCTGAGGCACTAGATGTGTGAATTTTCTGCATTCAGTTGGATTTGTGAACTTTTTTTTATTAAATTGTTCAAATTTACTGGCTGATCTGTGGTGTTGTTTCAAAAGTTGTTGCTTTTGGTGTGGTCTACATAATTTGAAATGATCTTGTACTGTTGTGGGAGTGATTCCCTCACAAACCCTCCACATGTAGGGAAAGACCACCCTGTATCTTACATTTAATATAGTAAATCTGAGTTACTGTATCATGTGGATAAAAGGAATGTTTCTTATGTAAAAAATGTGAATTTGAGCAGCTGGTCATGGAAAATTTCTCATCATGTCTGTGTAGTCAGATGAAATGTTTACTTCAATATACATAAACTGAAAGAACAATTCATTCAGTTTGTAGTGCCAATATTTTGGTAGTTTTCTTTTGAATTTAACTTGGTAAAATGCTTTGTGTGAGAATTTTCATACCGAGGCTTCAATTAATACAGCATAACATTTGTTTTCCAGAAGAGATTTAATACATTCTGTAGAAGTAGGTCAGATTTGATCATAAACACAGAATGAGTCTTTAAATAATATTAAAGAATTACCCGTTTTCATATCTCAGATAAAGCCAGAGATTTATCGTCTGCTCATATTATCACATCTCTCACTTAGCTTCTTTTCTGCATCTTCAAAGGCAAGAATTAGATTATCTCCTTCCTATCTTTATGCTGTAAGCTTTTAAGCACCGGAAATTATTCATCTTCAATCAGCAGGAACTCTCTTTAATCACTTATGTGCTCATTCAAATGCAATTGTCATGACTCTGTTATCATCAGGAGTACTCGCTATACTGTTTTTAACATATTAATCTTTTGTCTTGCATTTTCAATGTTGGGCAGTACCATTTTTATGAACAACTAAAAACATTTATGTAAATTCCCTTTTGAGCTTACAGCACCTCACATGACACAGAATTACAAGAATAAAAGGTTTAGTGTGCAGCCTCATTCTGTAACTGAAACTGGGAATTTAATTAGATGTTTATGGTGAGCTGTTTTTAATATTCAGAGTCATTCTGTATAGTTGCTTTGAGCCTTAAGAATAATTATCTTCAAAACAACCCTGTTATACTACATTTTCTTATCCCCAAACCTTTTGTTTTGGTATCTGTTTCCTTTGTGAATTGTGAATTTCTGGTAAAGAAATAAAGTATAAACGCAGCCTTGAATACCCTTTAGCAGGACAGGGAATCAGTTATACATTCACAGATGCATGCAGTCATTTACAAACAGTCTATATTGGCCACGTTCAATTAAACAAGACATTTTTATATTGCTTCATAATTGTAGGAACTGTGATAAATAATATGCTTTCAAGAAAAATACACACTTCTTCCTGCCACATGAAATAATTAGTAAATATTAACCATAAAATGATGCATAAACTTTTCTTCAATTTAGAATAGCATAATTTAAAGAAGTGTTGTTTTGGCATTATTAAATATGTGTATCCATTGATATGAGGAAGTACTATACTGTTGTTTATGTTGCAGAACAAATTCATAACTGAAGGCAAGTATATGGCTGAATGCAATTTTTCATTATGGACTACATATATGTCCATTCAAAATCCATTGTAGTTTGTTGCAATATGGACCTAAAACTGGAAATTATTAGAATTACATTTTCAGCAGCTCCATTTAACTATTAATTATTTCATCATGGGCCTGTTATCAGTGCCATTTTAATTGTGACCTCTGCTTTATAGCTAGTATCTTTTCACCTATACTACAAGGGAAAAAGGAATGAGACACCATTACATGACAGGAATATATACACATGCATGCCTGCTAAACACCATATAGATGTGCAGATACAGATGCATGCATATGCCATAAGCACAAGAGAGTGCACAGTATAGATACCGTATAAGCATATGCAAACATTTGTACGCATGCATACTCTGACATGCATGCTGAGCATAAGACAGCACTATGAAACCATTTTCTTTCTGTTATCTTTATTTGCATATATTTCATATTGACCAAGTTATTCTAGACCATTTTTACAAGGTCTCAGCCAGGAAAGAGAAACTAATAGAGTCCTCAGCATGGCATTATACCTGCATATATAGTACCGTGAAACTATTTCAAACTGTTTCTAAGGTATGTGCATTAGGTTCCTTTCCACATACACATTTGCATTTACAACTCTTTGTTACACCTTATTTTAAAGGTAGAATTCCATGGCACCAAAATTTAAATTATTTCTACAACTGTTAAAAGTGCACAATAACCATTTACTACGTCCTTGACTAAGCTAAGACATTCTACCTTGTTCCTGTTTATATATATTTATTTATTTATTTGTCTTTGTTACTGGGAAAGCCTGACTGGATCTCTTCTAACTAATTTACTCACTGAACTGTAGAAGTAATAACTGCAATCATCTCATGGTGCTCAACTGTGTTGTAGCCAATAGTTTAAACAGCTGCATGGCTACCCACATACTGCCAAACACGATCAGTGATCCCAACTCCAGCTGGGAACCCTGATTGTCCATGCGGAAAATGAGGTATAAATCTTATGTAATATATATCAGTACTTGCATTAAACATTCTCAGTGGGTTCAGCACTGAATTTGTTACTGGACCATGTGAAAAACAAAGTGTGCGCTGTATAATGGCCGGTAACTTTTTCCCGTTCATCTGAATTTTTGACTATACATATGAAAATCTAAATAAGTATTACTTTAAAAAGGTTGGCCTATAGATATATATATATAAAACTATAACCAAAGCCAACAAAATTAGCATTTGTCAGGGAATTAGTAACTGCAGGACTACAACATAAAGTGTTGAGTTGAAACATATGTTTATTCCACAAAAAGTAATAAAATAAAAATCACAAAGATAGATTAGCACTTTCATTTCACCATAGAATTTATACAGAGACTTCATCAGAACTAACAGCAAACAAACACCTTCTCCTTATTTACAGCTTTCTCATGAAAAATTAGACTCAGTCATTGTCCATGTTGGTGTGAACGACCTGAGATGTACCTTCCTGGACTACATGAAAAGAGACATGGAGGAGCTCTCCGATCTTGTAATCCAGGCAGGTATGACCCGAGCCCTGAGTAGCATCTTACCTTTGCCCAGAATGATACCACAGTCCAAGGGCAAAATGACTGACTTCAACAATTGGGTAAGCTTCTGGTGTCATTCCAAGAGGATTCAGTATCTGTCTGCCTAGGACGACATGGTCAACAGGCTACGATGCTTTGCCAGAGATGGCTTGCACCTGTCACCCCTGGGATTCCGGATACTAGCTAAGGCTCTTGCCACCCCATAGTGCCTTTTTTAGGCAAGGTTCAAATGACAAACCCACCACTGTAACAGATACAGGCAAGCAAAAACTGAGAGTAATGCTACTCAGTGCTAGAAGTCTAAACCTCAAAATGCACTCACTCAAGGCACTCCTTAAAATGGAGATCATCGATATCTGTGCAGTGATTGAAACCTGATTCAAGGCGCCAGAGAGCACCCCTGCATTACCAGGATATAACTCATACCATACCTTTTGGCCATCTAAACAGGACTGGAACACCAACGATGGAAGTGTGTCCATATTCATTAAGGATATCCACACCTCCAAGCTAGTTGCCCAACACAATGCATCCAAAATTATCTAAGTGCAACTAACTCCGGGCAAAACTGCAATCCATATTGTAGCTTGCTACAGATCCCCCAACATGTCCCAGGATTCCCACTCCTCTTTTCTTGATATACTGGAAAATATTAGGGTTCGACCAAACACCCTAATAATGGGCGATTTCAATTACCCCACCATTAACTGGGAAAACTTCTCCTGTATCAACTCCTTCACTCAACGCTTTCTTGAATTTATTAACTTCAATGCCCTGTATCAACCTATCCACACCCCTACCAGGGACGATAATATTCTAGACCTGGTCATTACCAACATGAGTGACCAGTGTTCCACACCTGAAGTAAACTCCTCTTTGGTCAGAGCTGATCATAAGCTAATCACCATAGATATCCACATCCCACCTCCCCCCCTCCCATTAAGGAAACAACTGTAAAAAATTTCTCAAAAGCCAGCTTCATGCTTCTTAAGACAGAAGTGGCAAACTTCATGACACCCACGCAGATGGACAATACAGTTACGACTGCTGAAGCTTATACAAATGCACTCTATATGCACTTACATGAGTGCATGGATTGTGCTATCCCTAGCAGAACCAAGATGCTATTCTCCAAAAAAAGGAAGCCAATCTGATGGTCCCCTGCTATAAACAAACTCTACAACAGAAGGAAGAAACTGTTGCAAAAGAGAGTAAAATCCCATGAGTGGAGGAGCTCAATAGTCAGCCTCAGTAAGAAGCTGAGATCCCTCATAAAATCCTCCAAAGCCAGCTATGAAAACAAGATTAACACTGACTCTAAGGACAAACACAAAGCATTCTAAAGCTATGTCAAGACTCTCAGGGGCAACACCCAGATCTACTATGAGTTACAGCACAATGGAACAAAAATTATGGAACCAACTGATATTGCCAGCATCCTGGCTGATAGGTTCAGTGCCAACTTTACCCCCCCTCACCCCCTAAAGGGCCCATATCCATACCGGAAGAATGCAGTGCCCCTGCAATCACAACTGAGCAGGTAAAAACTGTGCTCTCCAAAGCCAAGAACACAGCATCCATGGGACCAGACAACATCCCAGGCTGCGTTTGCACGAACTTCAGAATGAACTGGCTCCCCACCCAAGCACTATGTTCAATCACAGCCTCACATCAGGCTTTGTACTCAATGAATGGCACACAGCAACACTTATAGCACTCCACAAAAGGGGAGCCACCATGGACCCCAGGAACTACGGGCCTATTAGCCTGATGAGCCTGGTTTGCAAGGCCATGGAACATATCATCATGGAACTCATAAACAAAGACAATGGTAACCTCCAAACTATGGGCCCCACCCAGTTCAGGTATGTGAAGGGCAGATCATGCCTCCTGAACCTGATCGACTTCTTTGAAACAGTCACCAAAGGCATAGACGAGGGTAAGGCAGTTCACACAGCCTATCTTGACCTCGCCAAGGCTTTTGACACTATCCCCCATTCTGGAATCATAGATAAACTCACTAAACTGGGTATAAATCCATACGTCACAAGATGGGTCACCAACTGGATCACTGACAGAACCCACACTGTAAAAGTTGCAGACTTCAAATTTGACTTCAAACATGTGACAAGTGGAGTAACACAGGGTTCAGTCTTGGGTCCTCTCTTGTTCGGTATCTACTTCTCAGAAGTACAGGCTAACACAGATGACCTCTGGCTGACGAAGTTCGCAGATGACTACAAATTAGGTGCCAAAGTCGAGTCCCTGAAAGACGTGGACATCCTACAGAAGGGCCTCACTGAGACTGATGCCTGGTGACAGAGCCACAGCCTCAAGCTCAATGCTAAAAAGTGCATTGTCATCCCCTTTGGTAAAAACTCAGTACCCATGAACTACCACATAGGTGGCATTCCACTTAATGCCGAAGGTGTGATAAGAGACCTTGGGACTCAGGAGGACAGTAGCCTCTCTCCTTTGACAATCACATCGCCACAGTAGTCAGGAAATCCTTATATGTGACACACCTCATCACAAAAGGGTTTTCATCCAGGAGAAAAGAGGTCATTGTCCCCCTCTACTTGGCTCTCATTAGACCCATTATTGAGTACAACACCCCTTTTGGAATGTACCTCACAAGACATCCGAAACAGCTAGAAAGGCCACAAAATTACCTCACAAAGAGGATTATGGGACTCAATCAGATGTCATATGCTGACAGTCTCAAAACACTCCTACTGTACTCCGTAGCATATCGGCTACTCCAAGGTGATCTCTGCCTAACATACAAAGCTATGTCAAACCCAGAGCTGCTGGACATGCTACACCTAAAGAAATCCGAATCCCTCTGAGCTACACACTCCAGGGACCTAAACCTTGTCACCAAAATAAACAGAACATGCTGAAGGGATAGATTCCTATCCCAGAGAGTTCCCATACTCTGGAACAAGCTACCTATGTTAAGCAGAGTTCCTCATTAGCACTCTTCAAGAAAAATATTGATGAGTGGATGGAAAATAGGAAATTCACCCTGGAAATCATGTTTGTGGCTCTGCTCGACAGGGGCAAAGAAAAATGACCTTTTTGGGTGGCGAAAGCCAGGGAACCTTGCTGACTAGGATTACACAGGCCCTTGGGCCGATAGTCTAGTACCTACCTATGAACCTATGAATTAAGTCAGTAATTAAGTCATGATATTTTAAAGGGGTATGGCCAAAAATCCAAACTAAATACTAAAAAGCTTTTCAATCTTGGAAATAAACCTCACTTTCACCAAAGACTTTTATCATAAAATCTCTGTTGTATTGTATCTAGTCTATATATATATATATCTATATATCTATATATATATATATATATATATATATATATACACACACACATTACCATATAGATATATATATATATATATATATATATATATATATATATATATATATATATATATATATATATATATATATATATATGTCTCTGTGAGTGTGATATATTAATCAGGCTAAACCATAAAATGAATAAGTGAATAAATAAAAAAAAAATATTATAACTAAGAATCTTATTAAATACATATATAAATAACATTATAAACACATTTCAGAAATATATATATATATATATATATATATATATATATATATATATATATATATAAAATATGTCTATAATATAATATAATATAATATAATATAATATAATATAATAATAATGTATATCATCTTCTTCTTTCAGCTTTTCCCGGTTAGGGGTCACCACAGTGGATCACTTGTCTGCTCATGATTGGCAGTGGAGTTTTACAGTGCTGAGTTGCCAGCCCGGTGCCCAACCTTTCACAGAAGGCACACACATGCACACGCTCACACCTAGGGCCAATTTAGAGTGTCCAATCCACCTACAGCATGTCTTTGGGATGTGGGAGGAAACTGAAGCACCCGGAGGAAACCCACGCGACCACAGGGAGGACATGCAGACTCCGCACAGAAGGCACCCTAGCCAAAGATCGAACCAGAAAGCCTCTTGCTGTGAGGTGGCAATGCTAATTACTGCACCACCACAGCCACCCAATATAATAATAATGTATATAATGTATATAAATCTAATTCCATCCATCAAGGATTAGTGACCCTCATCTTTAGTACAGGTTTAATAGAAATATACTCATTCAATCCTGAGGGTGTTCCCACATCTAGGTTTAATTGCCACACTAACTCCTTATACTCTAAATTATTCTCCCAATCTCCTCCTCTTGGGTTGATAGTTAGGTGAAAAAATTAAACCCAGTATATACCATGGAACACTTGTATAGGGCACTATTACCATTACTCGCTGAAATATCATAATTATGCTTGTAAATCCCTCTCCTGAATGCTCTTTCAGTCTTTCCTCAATGGAGTGATGAGCATTTATTAAAAGCAAGGTATACAACCCCCCATAGTACTGCAATTTCCTTTTAAGAATTTTGTTAAAGAACCATTAATAGGTAAATTGTCTACCTGGAAAATATGAGCATTGACTGCAATGCCCACATTTCATGGCTCCCCCAAAAACATCTGGAACTTACAAAATGCACCTCTTTTAAAAATGCTCTTTAAATTCCTAGAAGCTTTATTAATAAAACTAGGCTGGCTATCAACAACTGAAAAACTGTGGATTGGTTCTTAGTATAGTCTAATTTTTTTCTATGGTAGTGTGAATTTCCTTATGTTCATTATTACATTGTAAAATCATGGCTGTGGTATATCCTGAGCTATCATCTTTCATATCCCCATCAATGTTTTATAATCCAGTACCAAGTAATCATGGTCAACAAACTGCTTCAGGTAGCCCCTGTCATGAAACACATTTTTTAACTTGTCATATTCCAGAATTAAGGTTTCCAAATCAAAAAACATTCTAACCAATCAAATAGCCTGTCCCTTAACCAAGCTTATTTTTTGTTTTAAAGGATGTGAACTGGTAAAATGTAATTGCGTGTTACTAAAGGTAGGTTTCTTATATATATATATATATATATATATATATATACATATATATGGGTCCCTTTCACATGGTCGACATTTCAGAATGTCAAAGACCATATGGCTGAGACCATATGATCAACATTCGAAATGTCAACCATGCGGAACTGGCATCTCCGTACAGTGCGGAATGGAAAAATGTCCATCTTCCACACTGTAGTGGGATCTTGGAGTTGGTATATTTAAGTTCGGGGGTGGATCCTTCCACGGGGGTGCAGGGGGCATAGTCCCCCTACTAGCAGCATGAAGGTAAGTTTTTGGTCTCGGCCGTATGGTCTTCAACATTCTGAAATGTTGACCATATGAAGTAGATCCATATATAGATATATATATATATATATATATATATATATAGAGAGAGAGAGAGAGAGAGCTGAAACCTGCTTCAGTTTTGTAAATAGTAGTATCAAGATAGTTAATCCTCTCTTTATTGAGAAAGAATGTAAAAGATAAAAAATTAGGGGTACTATGTAAACAGTCAATACATTCACTTACTACTTCATCTGAGCCATCCAATGAAATAAATATGTCATCTAAAAAATGTAGGTAAACCTTACAAAATTAAAAAAAATGGACGTTTGAATAAGTAATTTGTTTCCCAGACAAAACCAAATTAGCATATACAGAGGCACATGCTGCACCTATTGTGACTCCTGCTATTTGTTTAAAGTATTCCCCTTCAAAAAATGTAGTTTTCTGACACCATTAACATACATTCTTTAATAAGTTTAATTTCATTGGTGTTTAATAATGTCATCAGTAATAAACCTTCATGAAAAAATTCCCTCCCCTTCTCTGTTGGTATACAAGAGCAGGGATCAACAACGTCAGTAGTAAGGAAGCCCATATCCTTTATCCAACCAAAATAAATCCCAGGAGTCTCTTAAAAATGGCTTCCCTCATAAAGAAAGGATTTTAACATACTATCAGTCATTACTCCAATGGGGCTAAAGGGTGAATCTTGAATATTTTAGGCACATCTGGAATACCAAATGGTAGGAATAACAGGTTTAGGTCTACTTAAAAAAGTCATATACTTTAGGGGAAATCCTTCTATCCAATTTTAGATCGTCTTGCTATAGATGTGTGTGTGTGTGTGTGTGTGTGTGTGTGTGTGTGTATATATATATATATATATATATATATATATATATATAGATATATAGATATATATATATATATATATATATATATGTGTGTGTGTGTGTGTGTGTGTGTAGAGAGAGAGAGTGTAAATAAAGTCCTCTTCATAGCACTCTATAATGTATTGAATGTTATCCTTTATAATCCTTTTCTGATGCAGCCACTCTCTGGAATCTTTATTGAATTTTGTTTTATTGCATTTATTTGTTAAGCAGCTCAACCTGGTAGGCACAAGTGCTTCATTTTAGGGATGACTTCTCTAAGTGACGTGATCAGATCAACATAGCAGATAAACAACAACTAAGGAAATCCAACCCATGTTGAATTCTTAATCTTCTCCAAGATGGACTTCTTTCTTTCATCACCTGGTTTCAAATGGAGTGAAAAACAAGACTGACAGAAATAGATAACGTCAGGAAATGTGGAAAGACAAAAATGTCCTCCTGCGTTTTATCAGATATTGAAAGATTTAAAGTATTCCTGCAAAATATAAAACAGAAACAAGTAACCAGATATGAATACTTTCACATTGAGTAAAACCAAGGCACCAGAAGTACTTCTTAAGTAAGGAAGCCACACCAAAATTGTTCCAAGAAAGGCTGTATGAGCGATTTCATTCCTTTAATCACTTTCAAACAAAATGGAACTTCAGATACAAAATAATACATCATTTCTCCCTGTTTAAATACCCATAAAGATCATGTGATTTACAACCATTACTTAAAAATTCATCATCCTTTAAACACATTAATAAAAATCTAGTCATTATACTTTAAACAGTAAATACACACATGTTATTATTAAAAACCTACTACTTGGAACTTCCTAACCTACTATTTGTATAAATTAATGAGCAATTCCCGCTGATAAATTTATTAATTTGTTTATTAATTTATTTATTTATTTACTTAAACTACTACCCCAGTCACCAACTAAAACCTACACTACCACACAATAAAAATGTTCTAGTGTTTATGTTCACTTCCAATGATTATATACCTAATCCATATATTCTTAGTTTTCCCATTTATTTCAAATATTTTCTACTCTCATATTAGGCATACTACTAATTGATATTCTATCATTAAGGTCGAGTTTCATGGTTGCATTCAATAATACCTGCAAAAGGTCTCCCTAAATTCAAGAAAATTGGCCCTGTTTCCTCCTCTCTCCTGTTTTTTGACCTTCTCCAACACACAAAACCTAATTTTTTTTAAATCCATACACGTAACTCTATGCCTATATAGGGCATTCATACCCTCCTATTTTTTAATAGCATAATTTTGCTGGCATACTCTCTTTCTCAATCCATTTTCAGTTTTACCTATATAATAGGCCTTACAGGTTTGACATAGGGCAACATATACAACCCCCTTAGTCCTACAGTTGTAATTACCTTTTATAGTGATGACCCTATCATACCCTTCAATAATCAAGTTCTTTGTCTCGTACATAAATCTACATTCCCTACAACATCCACAGGCACTCATCTTCCCCATCATCATCCTATTCTCCTTATTCTGACTTTTTTCAAAAAGGGTCTTAATGTTATTTCCCCTTTTATACACTATCCTTGGGCTAGGGCATAACTTGTCAATAAGATCAAAGGCACCAAACACTCCATTCCAATTCTTCTCCAATATTCTACGAATTTCCGCTGAGTGTTCCTCAAATGCTAAGGTGCAACTAAAACTGCCTACTTGTGTATTTTGTCCACTCATTGCCACATTAGGACTTTTTAACAGGGGTGGGTAACAATCCATCCTTCTATCTGTAACATACTTTTCCTGTCCCTCAACCAATGTTTTAG
This sequence comes from Protopterus annectens, assembly GCF_019279795.1. Classification (NCBI taxonomy): domain Eukaryota; kingdom Metazoa; phylum Chordata; order Ceratodontiformes; family Protopteridae; genus Protopterus; species Protopterus annectens. The sequence continues at coordinate 1,068,080,405 of NC_056745.1, read as the reverse complement.
GGTATCCCCTAGTGAAAAACATCTACTTCAAGATGCCAATTTCTTCCACAAATATTTTGTGTTCACTAGTTAATCTGGATACTCTTATCATTTGTCCTTTAATAAGATTCCTCTTCTGCCAACATGGATGTTCACTATCAAAATGTAGCAAACTATTTGAGTATGTTGGTTTTCTATAGATTGATGACTCATAACTCTTACTACTTATATTCTTGTTCAAGTGTACATCCAGATAATTAACCATTTCCTTTCCTTTTGTCCTTGTAAAAGTTAAAAAATAGTGGTATTATTGGCATATTCAAGGAACTCATCTGCCTCCTCCTCTCTCCCAATGCACAAAATCAAAATGTCATCTAAAAATCTATATCTATAAATGCTAGTTTTAAACCTTGATTCCAACACAAATTTAGTTTCCCAGTACCATAGAACAATATTTGCAAAGATTGGAGCTGCTATAGCTCCCATTGCCACTCCCCGTGTCTGTTTAAAATACTCACTCTGAAACCAGACAAAATTATTACTAAGTACTAATTCCATAAGGGTTGATAGTACATACACTGAATCACTAGAATACCTAGTACCCTCCCTAAGTGCATTTTGGAACATTTCCATACCTTCCTCGTGGGGGATACTTAAATACAAATCCTTAACATCAATACTTAAAAAAAAATCACTTTCTCATTAAATTCAGCCTCTGCCAAACTCCTCAAGTGCATTGAATCCTTTAATACGTGATCTATCCCCTCAATTTTTTTTTTAAATGAAAATCAATCATCTTAGCTAAAGGTTCAGTTTTACTTCCTCTCCCTGCCACTATTGGTCTCATTGGCGGATCTGTGACAGATTTGTGGATTTTAAGTATCCCAAAAAACAGAAGCAACCTTTGGATGTTCTACTTTCAGAAATTTAATTTCTTCTACTGTAAAGCTGTAGTCATAAAAAAGGTCCTCCAATATAAAGTCCAACCTCCTGTTAAAAATATTAATTTCATTCAGGGAAGCTGGAGTAAAAATTCACTGTTGTTTAAATATCTTAACATTCTACTGGTATACTCAAATTGATCCATTATAAAAACCCCACCCCCTTTATCGGGTTTCATAACCCTAATATTGTGGTTCTTCATTAGTTCCCTCAACACACGGTATTCATCCTTAATTAAATTGTCACACCCGTGTTTTCTGTGCTTACCTAGAAGGTTCCTAATTTCCATTTATGTTACCTGCACACTCCTTAGCCAGTGTGTGGGTAGCACCCACCTCCACAATGGTGTCTGACAGTTGGCTGTGCGGACAGACAGGTGCCACGAGGTTGGCGAGGAGCTCCTCGACACGTGTCGAGAAGGATGGATGGCATGACCCCCCCCCCATTGCGATGTGATCCCCCCTGGACTGCAGCAGTACGCTGACGGGCATTGCAAAGTAGGTTAGAACAATGAGGCTGGACCTGCTCGGAACTGCAGTTGTGCAGTTTGAGATCATTGACCCTGTGGACTAGGTCATTCCACAGTGTGGTCCACTCCTGCTGCTCATGGGTGGCCCAGCAAACAGGACATGGTAGTGCTGGATTAGGTAGTTTAACATGGAATGCAGTCTGTCTGCATAGCTCTCAACTGTGGGCCTATCCACTTGATGGCCAAAGGTGTGTCTGTTATGCTTTGTCTGTCCACCACACAGGTCTTTTGTCAGTTACATCACTGGCAGTGTGTGTGTGTGTTGAGTGCTATCAGTACATGGCAAAATCCATTTCTGTTTCTAACTTTGTATTCCTGACTAAGGGTATGTTGCAGACTATCCTGTAACACCAGTGACTTGCTTAGTGTATGACAACATTATTTAACATATGGGTCTGTGTTCCAGCCTCTGTCCTCCACATACATACCAGGCTTTGTTCATATGACATGCTGTCAGGGCTTATGTAGTGGGCTGTGAGTATGTCATGCTGCCATTCCTGCCATCATCCCACTGCTGTTGTGGCCCCCACACATATTGTGGGGTTGGGTCCATATATGTGTGGGCTTCATCTACACAATACATGCGTGCCCTTATGCACTCCAGAGGCCAGTGTATCTAACAGTGGTATATGGCTCTGTATGTCAGTCTATGGGGGTATGCACCATAACTAACCTAGGGTGTTACAACAACTGGGGATATCAGGGGTAAGCTGCCTTAAGATATCTGGATGTACATTACCTTACAATTCACCTTAGGTAAATGCAGGCCTACTGCTTCCTGCCATACAGACTGTTCTGTTTGTCAGTGTGATTGTGATGGTGTCTGTTATGCCTTGTTATGTAACAGATACATCCCATTGTGTCAACTGAGGTCTTTACCCCTAGGGACTGAGTACAGACTGTAGATAGAGGCTGCTGGACTATACATCTGTGTTACTTACTGTTGATTGCTGTTATCCTGTGGCCCAGTCTGTCTTTACTGTTGTACTACTTGAAGGCCTTGGCCTGGATAGCAACATATGTAAACCTTTCCAGAATACTGTATTAATTTATCTGTTTGACAGTTGCATTAGTCTGCTTATATGTATTTCAGAGTCTAAACAGCTATATGACATGGCATATACAACTGTAATAGTACACAAATAAAGCTTTCCCATGTATGCAAACCTGTGTGTGGAGTTATATCCTTTGACCTCTCTGTGGGTATATGTTGCATGCAACAACTGTCATTTGTATGGGTGGCTCATACAGTGTTCAGTTGGTAAGGTGGCAATTGTAGGCATAGTGGCTGTTCCATATTGTGTGCACCCTCTACATATATATCTTCCTATACATATCACTGTGTGTGTATGTGTAGTTACATATATATCTATATAAGTGAGTGTGTGTGTGTGTGTGTGTGTGTGTGTGTGTGTGTGTATATATATGTATCTGCATATATGTGTCTGTGTACATGTATCTTAGGAATGTTGATTGCTTCCACATTGTACATTCCCTATGGTAGCCAGACTGTACTGCATGATATGTTACTGATACCAGCCTGACATCATACAGGTGGGATGGAGTACTGTTAACATCTTGTGCCCATGTTGTGTCAGGTCCTGGTTATGGGATTTGCAACAGTTGGTATGGTACTGCAGGGCAGACATGTTTGGCTGTGGAGGGGGAATATCTATATGTACAAGACGTATGTTGATTTGGCCCCCTCACCCCCATTAACGGTGCATGTGGACATATATGTTTTTGTTATGTTCTCTATTATCTATAGATATATTTTATTTATTTATTTTTATTTATTTGCATTTGTTTAACCAGGATAGTCCATTGGGCTCAAGAACCCGTTTTCAATGGAGTCCTGGGGAGAAAAGCTCCACATACATATTTAACAGAGAATGAGGATATACATAGACATTACATGGGGTTCAACATGAGAAAAGTACCAAGTACATAGGAAATACATATACATTTGATGGGGTAAAACATAGTACAATTTACGTAATAAATCATGCAGAGTACAGCTGAAACAAGGCAATAAGAGTTGCACCAAATTTATAAAAACAAAATTTTTTTTTTTTTTTTGTATTTATATAGAGAGAGAGAGTTAGTGTAGTATACAGGTAGGCCAAGGGTAATGCTGCCTGGTGTTCGTATAGTCAGAGTAGTCAGAGCTGAAAGAGTTACTAGATGAAATAGTAGGTTATGAAGGGTGAGAGCAGGAGCATTGCCATGTGGAGGATAGATAAGAGTGGAGTGATTTTTTGAAGGATGGGAGGCTTGTGATGGTACGAATAGAGGGAGGAAGGGAGTTCCATGAGCGTGCTAGAGAGAAGGACAGGAGGTTTTGTCCAGGAGGGTGGTGGGGTCTGTGTATTTCTATGAGGTTTTGATTGTTTGATCTTAGCTGTCTTTGTGTGTGGTGCATTTTAAAGGTAGAAGAGAGTGAGGGGCAGAGGGATGGCTGGAAAATCAGTTTGTGAGCATATGTGAGTTGGGTATATGAGAGGTAGTTGGGTAGTTCTAACCATTTTAGTTGGTGGAGTGGTTCACAGTGGTGTGTAGATGATTTGTTAGAAGTGGCAAATTTGGCAATTTTATTGTAACAAGAGGATAGTTTGGTTTTGAGGGAAGATTGGAGGTTAGTGAGAAGGGGTGCTCCATAGAGAAGGGAGGGTAAGAGAAATGTAGTTGAGAGTGTAATCTTGGTAGCTGGGCTAATAAAGCGATTATGACGGTAGAGCATTCCAAGTTTTTGGTGCGTTTTATTTATGTTTTTTAGCAGATGGGAGTGGAATTTACACTGGTCATCGATTTGGACTCCTAATAGTTTGGTTTCTGATACAAGCTCAAGGGGAATGTTATTATGGCTATAGATGGAGAATGATTTAAGATTGATGTTAGTATTTTTTGAAGGAGTAAATATCATGAGTTTGGTTTTAGTAGCATTAAGGGCTAGATGGTTGTCTTTCATCCAATTTTCAGTGGTGGAGAAGGCATCCTGGGTAAGCTTTAGTAGAGTTGGTATGGATGAGGCAGTGCAGATGATTGTGGAATCATCTGCATATTGAATAATATTAGCTTGAGGGATAGCGTGGTAAAAGTCATTAATGAAAATATTGAAGAGAAGGGGGCCCAGGATGGAGCCTTGTGGGACACCTGTAGGGGTATTTAGAAAGGAGGAAGTGGCTTTTTTCCATTTGACTGCTTGTTGTCTGTTGGAGAGATAGCTGTTAAACCAGTGGAGTGAAGTGAGAGAAAGGTTTAGATTAGATAGTTTAGTAAGAAGTAGGTTATGGGATATAGTATCAAAGGCCTTGGAAAGATCAAGAAGAGTGGTAGATACAATGAGTCCAGAATCCCTAGCTTTGTTAACAGTTTCGAGGAAAGATAGAAGGGCTGTCATAGTACTATGATGGGGTCTGAACTGTTGGGTGGGGGTTAGTTGATTGTTGTCCAAGAGGTGGGGAAGGAGTTGAAGGTGGATACATTTCTCCAGGACTTTAGAAATGGGAGAGAGGATGGCTATAGGACGAAAATTGGAGATGTTAGTATTATTTCCACCTTTGTGTAGAGGAATAATATAGGCTTTCTTCCAGGATTCGGGAACAAGACCTTCTTGGATAGAGCGATTGATGAGGATGCTGATATGGAGGGCAATGGCATCAGCAGCTATACTGAGATAGTATGAGGGAATGTTGTCATTTCTGTAGGAGTTTTCTTATGGTAGAAGTAGGAGTAGGTTTAATTGAAAAAGGGTGTGATTGAGGTGGGGATGAATGGGACAAAGGAGTAGGAGGGGGAGATTGAGGTGAGGGTGAATGAGACAAAGGAGTAGGAGGGGGATGTTGGTTGGCAGAAGAGGAGGTATTAGGTGAATTGTTGTGTGTAAATATGTCTGTATATATATATATGTATGTCTGTATATATATATATATATATATATATATATATATATATATATATATATATATATATATATATATATATATATATATATTGCTGTATATATAGACATATATATGTAGAAGTATATATGTATAGATGTATGCTTATGTATATATATATATATATATATATATATATATGTGTGTGTGTATGTGTGTGTATATATATTTATATACACACACATATATATATATATATATATATATATATATATATATATATACACATATATAGATGTGCATATATCTATTCAGATATAAATATACACACACACACACACACACACACACACACACACACACACACACACACACACACACACACATACATCTACATGTTTAAATACATTTCCTGTAATTTAATGACTGTGCTGGGTGATACGTTTGTGAAAACATCAGTGTTATGTATATCTTACATGGCTTAGTGGTAAATCATTTTGGCTATGGTGTGCAGAGTCCTGGGTTCGAGCCTTGCAGAGGCTGTTTTGTTGCTGTGCAGAACAAGAGCTGTTGGATACAGAGTGACTAAGGCACTTCTAAGCAGGTGTAAGTGGGCTTGCGTGGAGGTAAGCACTGCTAACTTCTGGTTACAGTTTCTTATACGCAGTTAGCTTCTAAATTGATTAACCTGTGTAAGCATTGCTTACCCCCATGCAAACAAGATTAAACCCACTTACTGCTGCTTAAAAGTGCTTACTCCCACTTACCCCACGCTAATTTCTTTAAAAGAAAAGAAAAAAAGAGTTGATAGGAAAGTGGCAAAAAAGGGGCAGAAAGAGGGAAAGACAGTAGGGAAAATAGCTAGGGATGTGCAGGAAGGGTGTAGGGAAGGTCCATAGCTTCCCATTTCTTCTACAGCAACAGCTGTGCATATACACTGAATTTGGAGGTAGATTTGGACACTCCAACCCCTGAGAGAGGGTTGAGGACAACAATAATATGTTGTGATGCCAATTAGACCAGATTACGTGTGGACACATGTGCGACAGCTATGTATGGGGCGAGATTTTTTTTTTTGGAGAGAAGATTGCCCTTTTTTTCAGGTGAGAGTGAGATGTTGGGGAGGGATAGTAGGTATATTTGGGGAGGTAGTTTCAATAGGTTAACAGACAAGACAAACAAGATGCATACAGTGGTGGTATATGACACATATGGGGTAAATACACTGATGGGGAGGGGTGTTGGGAAATCTGAAGCCCATGAGCCCCGTAGTGGAAACAGTGGGACTGAGGTCCCCACCCATGGGCAGTCACCACTACACCTTCACAGCCTCGAAGGTGGCTGTGCTGGGGCCTGAGTAAGAGAGCCAGGCCAACCCTCTAGTTGTGACATGCGGCCCTCGAGCTGGTGTCGCAGATCTCCAAACTCCAGGTTGAGCTTGCTACACACCACGACCCGGGCCTGGTGATGGGTGACAGGTTCCTGTCCGCGCCCGCTCCTGGGGGAGGTGAGCCCCATCACCTGAGGCAGTTCCAGCCGAAGGTGGTGCAGGACCAATGGATGAGGAGGTCCAGGGTCGGGCCCCAGATGTGCTGGTGCCCGGTGCCACGACCAGCTGAGGTGGGACAGGTGGGTCCGCTGGGACTCGCATTCCCATACGTGCAATGGTGTTTATGTTTTATCAACATATGTGGGTTAGTAATAGTCAACACATTCCAGGATTAGGTATAACAGCATGCATAGATATTCCCATTAACCCAGACACCAGATATGGAACAGTTGCATAGCAAACAGAACACATGCATATATGGGACCATAGTGGTAATTACAACAGCATGCAGGTACATTGATGGCACCATGCCACCAATGTTGGAGTATTTCAACATAGCACATGCATAGAAACAGATTTAAATAATTATCAAACAATAGGACATATGTCCCAACATTACAGTTAAGTCGTCACGTGCCAATTGAGCTGGCTATTTAGTTTATTGTTGCAGATATGGTGGGGGGGGTGTCAATTATCAACTAGTATATTCCTGTAGTTCGCATTACTTTCCTAGTCAGTACTGTTATCTGTACCTTACAAGTATTAGTACACTACCCTATTGCTTTAGTTTGGGCAGTGGTATGGCTGTCGACAACTATATACATGAACTGGTTTTACCTGCAGTATACACTTCTTATCTGGTATACCTGTAGAGGAATTGTTTAACACTAACTGTTTTTACACATGCTCCCAGATTCCAGGTTGATGTTATGTACATACCTGTCCATCTCTTTATGCACAGACTCTGGCCATGTCTTAACCACATGCTGGTGAACCGGGACATATGTAGACTATTGCCCTCTTCAACCTTTAGTGACTTACAACACTTTAATACAGGATTTTGTAGACAGTTATATTATGTAGCACAGTGTGGGTGATGGTGATGAGTGATACCTTATTATTCAGAGCAACTTCAACAATAACAATGCCATACAATACCAAAGTAAACAGTACCAGTACAGGGTATCAGTCTTTTATTTCCAGGCACAGTGTTCGTATCTGACAGACTCGTGGGAGCATTGTTCGTTAACACAACCTAAATGTTGCCACACAAAGTACCAGAATCCACATTAGTATTATGCACATACATCTCACTCTATTACTGTACACACTCTGGTCACAGCTTGACAGCATGGGGATGTAGATGGGACATACTTGGCTTATTAATTTCATAAGAGTTTGGGGAGTTACTAGAGTGACAGGTTTGTTCTTATAGATGTGTGACAAACAGTTGTATTTCTTGTTTGCTGCCTATACGTCTGGGATCATCCCACTGATTTCCCCAGGGGACCGAGTGACAGGCAGCAGATATGGGCCAATTTACTGGACATTGTAGACATATCTGTACAGCTGTGGGGTACAATTCTGTATGCAGACTACTACCACTCCCAGTATTTGGGCTGTGTGTGCTAAAAATACATTTCACATCTCTGGTGCGTGTGCTATTTGGATTTTGTTGTCTGTCTTTTCACTGTTTTCTGCCTATGTCTCTCTCAGTTGTACTAAATGACCTTTGAGAATTACACCAGTCATATACAGACATTCCTAGACATTTTATTTATGTTGCACAGTGTGGGTAACAGTGCTTAATACAACAGTACTATTAAGTGATTGCAAATCTACATTACCATATGATACCAGAATAAAATCATGCAGTCCAACAGTTAGACCTTCATTGTCAGGCTATTATGCTTTTATTTACATGCAACCTATATGAGACTCTTCCTGCCATATTCTCTGGTGTATGCAGTACTTGCCTTAAACAATATAGGTTCTATACAGGCAATTAACTTACAAATACTTTTAGATTTATTTCCTATGAAAGTACATGCAAGAGTATTACTAACCTGCCTCATGTCGCAACCTCTCCAAGTGACATCGATGGGCCTCCTGGTTCGCAGTCCGCTCACTTGCCACTGTGAAGGACATAAGAGGAATATTTAACCATACCTATCCATAATATACATGAGCTGGCAATTATTAAATAGGTAGTGGAGTGATACTTACACACAGCTAAGACCTCCCCTGTACTCTTAGTCTCTTGGATCCACTGATCCAAGAGATCCCCCTTTTGCCACTTCAGGTTGGCATAGTGATGCCTGACCTACTCACCAGTTCGGGTATGCCAGTGGCAATGTCACAGGCAAGATGGTCACAGGCTTCCGCTTTATATTGAGAACCCTGGTACTGGCCCCGCAGCAGTCTCTGCTCATGGTCTTTGACAAGGAGTCCTGCCATGGCTCTGGACTCTGGATGCCCCAGCGCTGTTCCCAAAATCCACACCCTCTCCCATCCCAGACATAGTGCCTGGAAGGGGAAGTTACAACCAGGTATGAGATGTATTCCCACCTGCTGGGTTTAAATATGGCCGATTATCCGCACTTTGCCATGATTGGACAATTTTGAAAAAGCTAAGCAATGGGCAAACCTACTTACCTAAGGTTGGCATTGTTTAAAGGGGTATACCAATGGGCAAATTGAGTTAGCTGGCCTACACATTGCTTACACCTACTAAGCTGGCCTGTGCAATGCTAAGCATTGCTTAATATTTAATGTGCATAATATTTGCTTTTTGACATTGATTTATCATTCATTACATGTTATATATGTGTCTGGTATCCATGATTCATGTGTATGTTCACTGTATGGGGTCCTTGTGTTTATTAGGGGACTTAAACACTTTATTACAATTACACCTCACATCTGGGCTTACTGCAGTATTCCAGTTCACATATTTATGTTATGTAGTAGGTTATAGAACATAAGACTGTATATAGATTCCTTTCACATGTTCAGTTTGATTTTTCTATAGTGAGGATTTGTTTGGTGATATTTCAGTCTTATGTACTGCTGTGATGGCTTAGTGGTTAACTACCATGCCTATAGTGTATAGGGTCCTGGGTTCAAGGCCGGCAAAGGCTGTTTATTTTGTTTCTGGCCAGAACAGCGACTGTTGCATACAGAGTGATTAAGGCACTTTTAAGCACTTGCAAGTGGGTTTGCTTGAGGGTAAGCAATGCTAACCTCTGGTTAAATATGCTTACAGAGCATTAGCTTCAATATTGGTTAACTTGTGTGCGCATTGCTTACCCCCATGCAAACGGGCTTAAACCCGCTTATTAGTGCTTACATATGCTTACTCCCACTTACTACTGCTTAATAGTGCTTACACTTGCTTACTAGTGCTTACTCCCGCTTACCACTCTACTAATTTAGACAGTAATGTCTAATGGTTCTTGGAGAAGGTGGGGGATTTGGAAGCTGTGAGTTATTATTCATTACACATTTCATTTGTATCCCTGCTTCCTGGATACATATACTGTATGAGGCACATGTGATTATCTGTGGACTCTGCAACATTATGACACTGACTCATATCTGCATTTAATGCAGTACTCCAGTTCACAAATAAATGTTATTTAGTAGGTTATGCAACTAAAAATATTGGTCATAAAGTGATTTGACATGGAAAATGGAATGTGCTGCAGTGGGACTCAAACCGGGAATGGCAACTCGTAATGTGAATGCTCTGCCCACTACACTATTGCTATACTGCTTCATTTGCATATATCTTGCTTTTTATCCTCTTCTGCCATTTAAGCTGCATTAACCATAGCTAAGCGATGGGCAAACCTGCACACCTACGTTTAAATTTCATCTGTTTCATAAAAAAATCTTTATATTTGTTGTTTTAACTATTGCTCTTGTACACATGGGGAGATGTTGCTGGGGGTATGCATATACCTATGAACGGCCTTGCTCATTCTTTTAGGACTTGTCTGCTCTTCTTCATTGCAGGGGCATGTATATACTGAGAGCTCTGCTCTCAGACATGCCCCCTGCACTCTTACATGCCCTGTGTAAGATTAAGAGCTCAGGCAGCGCACCTTCATTAATATGCATGACTCACTGCCGTCCTGCTCCTAAACGACCACTTCCGTGCAGGACTAAGCTAGTCCTGCATGGGAGGATAGAGAATCCGGGGGGGGTCTGTCTCTGTCTTTCTGCAATTATGCTGTCAACTTGGAAATGATCAGTAATCAATTCATTCCTTTAAATCATTGCTACCAAATAATTAATAAAACACAACAGCTGATAACTATGTAGAAACACCACGAAAAACTATAACACGAGGAAACAGCTCAAAAATTTAAAAAACTGTCATTTAGTAAAAAAATATAAAAGGTTAAGCGCTTTCAGCTAAAAAATATAGACTTCATCAGAACACCATTATAAGTCAAATAACTGTTTAAATACAAAACACCACCTATCACAGTGCATCTTAAAAATTGCAATATTCATGAGATGATGTCATATCCCCCTCAAAAAAAATATCCAATACATCCTTGCTTCAATAACAGGCTTAATGGGGGTGTGGTCATTAATACCAGGTGGGGTGGTGACATTCAGAAGTATTTGCCATCTTACTTCCTTTTCACCTAATAATGCTTTCATATTGCCTCCCTGTTGTGTGTATTCAGTACCTCTAAAAGGGCAAATTTAAAGGTGGAACAGCCACCACTGTCCCTTATGTGCCTATATAAGGCATTGTTTACATTCTCCTTTCTAATGGCATAAAGATGGTCATATATTCTACTTCTAAAATGCCTCCTAGTCTTCTCCCACATAAAAACTGGGACACCTACTACACTTGGTGAAATAGACAACATTCTGCATCTGGCAATTCCCCTTCTTGAATCTCAGTACCGTATGATCCTTGTTATCTACTACCAAGGTATTATCCTCCAATATGGCATGGTATTGACTACAACGTCCACACTTGGTCATACCACCCCTACCACACTGTATGGATGATTTAACACTCTCAAATTTCCTTTTCAAATTGCATCCTATCCTATGCACAAACTTCGGTTCATCCCCCACTAGGGCAAAAAAATCTCATTGTCACTTTTCAAGATATTCCAGTTTTTGCTAATAATCTTTTTAACCTGCCCAATGTAACCATTGAAGGGCAATACACATGCTCTACTAAAATTAGTAGATGTCATATCTTTCACTGGATTATTATCTTAACCATTTCCATTCCCAACAAAGGTTTATACTTGTTCCCCAACTCACCACTAACATATCTAACAACATCCTCAACCACTGATTTCTGATAACCTCTCTCTTTAAATAGGGTACCAATGTATTCATGTTTGTGCACCATCTCCTGATAATCTGATGTCATGCGGGTAGCTCGTATACATTGTCCCTTGACAATGTTTTTCTTTTGCCTGCTGGGGTTACAACTGGAGTACTCCAAGTAGGCATTACTGAAAGTATCTTTCCTAAAGATTCTAGATTTGAATCCCATGGTGGTTAAGGAAATGTAAGTGTCCAAATAAGATATACCCTCCCTACTGGTTGTTGTTGGGTCTTTCGGCTTTTCCCAGTTAGGGGTCGTCACAGTGGAACTCCAGTCCGCTAATGATTGGTAGTTGATTTTTACGTGCTGAGTTACCAGCCCTGATGCACAACCTTCAACGAAGTTATGCCCATTCACAAGACGCTCTAGCTGAGAATCAAAATGGACAGCATCTTACTATGAGGCGACAACGCTACCGCAGCACCACCACCATGGGTTTTATACCCTCCCTACTGGTATGATGGGTAAATTTCAGAAAATAACTGAATGTAGGCATGTAATTGATGAACTCATTTCATCCATGGTTCCATCTCATAAAATGAACACATCATCCAGGAATCTAACGTAACTCCTGATGTTTTTGATACAGTTGTTGTTGAAAATAGTCTTTTCCTCCCAATGCAACAACACTAGGTTGGCATACAAAGGAGTGCTAGCCACCCCCATTGCCACTCCCTTATTTTGCCTATAATATTCACCCTCGAAATAGATGTAGTTGTAATACAATACTCATGAATTCACTGATTAGGGTGATCTTGTCCCAATCCAAATTGCTAAATTTTCTAATACTGCTGACAAACCTCTCTGCCCCTTCCTCTCTTGGGATACAGGAGAATAAATCAACTGCATCTATAGTGTCCAGGATCAAACCTTCTTTCCAAAGTGAGGGGGTCAACCGGCTAAGAAAATCCCATGAATCCTTGACAATATGGCCAACCCTCCCATAAATTGGTTTTAGCCAACTGTCCACCACCTTTCCGAATGGAAAAGTCTTGGACTTGCTCCCCAAAATAATCTGCCTAAAGGGGGGTTTGCCATGTTTTTTGTGGATCTTGGGAATTCCTACGATGGTAGCCAAGGTGGGAAATTCAATTTGGAGAAAATTGTATAATTCCCCATCAATTCTGCCTTCTGCCAAATACTCTTCCAACAAGGAATTGATGGGTTGGTAGGCTATGTTAACCTCATTAACAAAGAAATTTAATATTTCGCTGCATCCTGCAATATTGAATGCATCTCATTCAAATAATCATTGGTGTCAAACAACACAACTCCCCCTCCCTTATCTGGCTGCATGGTCCTGATATTTTTATTATTGCATAACTCCCCCAATAGATCATATTCATTCCTGCTGAGGTTGTAATGGATCTTGTCTTGTTTACATACACCTTGGTACTGGTATAATTGGTCCAATACAACTTTCTCAAAACTGGCCAATAAGGGATTTAGGGGTGGTGTAAAAATGCTTCTTTTTTTCAGCTGTTGCTCTGACTTGTTTCTATCTGCACCCTTGAACCACACTGACAAATTAAGTTTCCATAAAAACAGTTTAAATTCTATAACATTATCAATAATGTTGAACCTAGTATTGGGGACAAACTTAATGCCTTTCCGAAACAATGAAAAATGTTCATGTTCCAACTTGTAGGGACATGTAATTGTAAATATAGAAGTTCCCTTTTCCATATTTAACCTCATTATATTGCACTATCCTATCTTCATCTTCTAAATGTACCATACCCCACTGTTTCCCCTTGTGTGGTGGTGAATAACGTGTCCATGTATTGTCTCCTCTCATCTCTGGGTTCTCCCCCCAGTATATCTCCTTCCCTAAAAAAGGCTTAATTTCATCATATCTAGTTTGGGGATGGTTGGCCTGGTCCCTGGGGTGTCTCACAGGATCCCCTTGTGCCCAGGAATTTTTGACCTCACCCTTCTTCCAGTTGTATGCTTTTCCTTCTTTATACTGTTTCAAATCCCTTTTAAGCTTGGCACATTTCTTAACAAATATTTTATTATTATTACTTTCAGCAAAATTAAATTGCTTATCATATAATGTTTTCCATTGACTGAACATAAGATCCTGTGTAATACGATAATTCAGATTTTCAACCTCCTTCAATAAATCACATAATTTACTGTCCTTACATTTCATAATAAACTGCATGAAACCGATACCAAAACCATCAAATAAATGATTACATTCACATTGAAGTTCCTCACTCATGTCAATACCCATAGGCTTCTTGAAAAAATGAAGCCCCATGGGAACAATCTTAAGTTCAATACAACGACTCAAATAAAAATTATCTAATTGTATACCTTTAATGATATTTAGCTTTTTACCAGGGTACCATCACATTGCTGATGGAAAATGCCATTCTCAGTCACCTGGGAATCAGTGAACTGAAACCCTTTAACATTATTAAGGAAACAATCGAGTCCCCTGCTGTTTCCTTAGAGTTCCCTGGGGGGGCATAAGGGAATATCAATATCAAATAATTAAACTGATCAAGAATCCATATCAAAAATCTCCTTTGCTGACAGAAATGTCAGAACATTTGGTTGATGGACTATTACCAGAACAAATTAAAAAATAAGGTTTGCTACCTCATTCCCAATGTAACTTTCACTTTGGCTTGTGGTACAGCACAGCCATACTTAGCACCACCAGTTCAGTTAATACCTGCATGGGATGAAGACCACTCAAAGGAGAGAAGATATTTTCATGGATTTCAGGAGAATGCTTTATACATTTGACCACAAATCACAAGTTGTCTTGAAAAAGATGATTTGGTGTGGTGGCCAGCTAGAACTTCAGTGCCTACTTTTCAAGATGAAGAACATATATAAGCTGTAAAATAGTTTTAGAACTGAAATCTTGCAGCTTGGAGTCCCACAAGACTCAATTCACTTCTCATTGTAATCAAATGGTTTAACCACATGCATGTTCCACCAAGGTCTAATACTCCATGTTGATGACCTACTATTTCTCTGTGATCTGGACACTTAGTAAATACAAGGCAATTAAGGTCCAAGACATTTTATGCTTTGCTAATGCTCTCTCTCATGATGCATTCCCTTCTCAAAAAGGGCAAAGAAGTTTTATCCCAGGAGTAAATGTGTGGGTTCATCTCACTGTTCAAAAAGCTGTTATAACATGGCATCTTCTCTTGGAATGGCATACTTTTTATCAACTACTGGTTAAGATTTCAGAAACACATTTGTATACCTTGTACTACCCAGCAACTAAATAAGTTAAACACTCTTTTCCTCTTCTGAACTACTGCCTTTCTTATTTGCTTTGTTAAGTACATCTGCCTTTGGGCTGATCACCCTATTGATAAGAGTTTTTCAACTTAAAGTAGTCTTTAAAGCAACAAGCCTCCTAATTATTTTGAGCTGCAGAAATACTCTCATCCAGTACCACAGTTAGGTCATTTGGCTATCACCTTGCCACAGTTATTAGCACACATTGAACTTCACCATAAATGTCAGCATTCATATATGAAGGAATCTCCATATCCTTGGTGTTTCATATCTGAATGTAAGTTCTGCACTTCCATCCTATCAACACCTGCTAATCGCACCCCCCTACAACATGTACCAGGAGCAACCACTCCTTTTGTTCCACCCTAGTTGCAGCTGTACTATATACTGTAACTTAATCAACCTGTATGTTAGAAGGTATTACTACTATGCAGTAAACAACTATAAAATTATGCAAGTTTGTATTGATCTCCTGAAAACAAAAGCTACATTTTATTTCCTTTCTTTATCTAAAGTAGGTTGCCTTCCAGCTTCAAAGGAATGGCCTTCAGTGTTGTGATGCTTGTTCATCAAACACTCATCCAGGATTATTGCTTTCTTGTTGCATATACTTTTAGTTCTAACCAAAAGTAATTCTCCCTTCATCCCCAGAAGAATAGTACCCTTATCTACAGAAGCCTAAATTACATTGCTTCAACTACTAATAAAGTTTTTTATAAAAAATTGATATACGAATAAAGTGGAATTCACTAATATCTCACCTTAGAAGGAATCAGGCTCCTTCCATATCTTTATACATAATTGTTTCAAGAGATAATTGTTATGTAACATTACAGTCTCCTCATCCTCACTTGTTGTTCAATTAAATGCAGTCAAATATATCAAATAGATGACTGACAATGTTTATCTATGATATGAATTTAAGTACACCATTCAACTAATTGAAATTAATTTCTTACATTGTATGTTTTTTCATGTCTTCACTTTATTGCTTCAATACCTTCTACCATAATATTACTTCCCAAACGTTGTGCTCTGGGAGACCTTCCATTGCTATTGCAATAATAATCAAATGCTCCAAAGGCATGCATGTGCAACGTTTCTCCCTGGGCCTTGATGAAAATGGGCTCTGTCCCAGTCAGACTTTCCTGGTAAATCAATCAATCAATCAAAACAATAAATAAATAAAAATCACATGATATAAAACTACCTGGGTTTTTTACTAATGCTGTAGCACCCAATAATCATGTGAATAATCAAGCGTACAATTAATAACTCTAACATATGCTTGATCTAAACTATTGTTAATGTTAATTGAACTATTATATTATTGATTATATACAAAATGAATTGCATGGTGTATTGCCTAATGAGCAGGATTCAAAATAATTCACTTTACACTAAATAAATTATTTAGTAACAAACTTTATTTCTGTGACTTAACAGTGAACTAAATAAACTGTATGTAACTGAACAGTAAATCACACTAAAACAGAAAACTAAGTAAACTCTATTTAATTAAAATATGAAATTAGACAATACATTTAAAGAAAAAGGTATACATCACTGATAAAGAGAAAGCTTCATCCTGTCTTCAGTCTTGACTGGGAAGCCCTGTTGCAGTCAGGCATGAATCTTCATCAGGAAAACAGTCCTGGGCAGTACGTCCACTCTACAAGTGAGGTATCTGCCTGAGTGCAGGGAGTCCCAGCTATACATAACCAAGTGATGAGAATCAGTACTTTCCCAGTGTAGGCTGGATCTTGCTAGATCATTCTGTGTTGTTGGCCACCCCAGAAGGAACAGCAATTCCTGCCAAATGCAATGAATTTGCAATTTTCAAGTGTTACATTGGAATATTCTAATGACTTTGCAAGTTTTAGTACTTTACTGGACTATCCCAGCACACATACACATACAAGACATATTTTATAATCAAATGTAGTGACTTTGCTGAAATCACTAGACTGTTTACACTGGAATATTACAATGACTTTGCAAGTTTAGTACTTTACGGGACTATCCCAGCACACATACCCATACAAGACATATTTTGTAATCAGATGTAGTGACTTTGCTGAAATCACTAAACTGTTCTGGAACACAGCATCATCTCTCATGCCTGCTGACACTTCTAGAATATATCATTACTTCATATGTCAAGGAAGAAATAAAGGAAATAAAGAGAATGTCGAGATAGAGTGAAGCAACAGTCAAATAATCACACTCGCTCAATGTACTCCTCTTTCGTATCACATTCGTCCCCTGGACTATTGACTCACTTAAATCCGACATTTAAAACTTTATTTCCCTTGTTATAAATGCATAAGTTAATCCACAATTCCTGAATGTCAATAAAATCAAAATAATCATTAGAACTAAAATTGGGTTTATTAACCAATTCAACAAGTTAGCGCCAGATGCTGACCATCCAGTAAATATGTCCCACCATTTATGGGCTGTGTCAGATCCTGTTTTCTTGGCTAAACTAACCAACTTATTCCCTATAATAATACTTGTCATGTCATGATGTTTAATACTATGAGTTACTGCCTGTAAATGTTTTTCAAGATTTTGTGTATTATTCAATACTTTCTGTAAAGAATTCAGGTTGAATATTAAATTATGATATTCCAGCTTGTCTGGTAACCAGGAATGAAATACATTAAGATAGGTTTCAGGAAAAAAGATATAAGTTTTATTATGCCAGTTCAAATGAGTTACATTACCTAGACAACCTACAAAAGGATTTCTCAAGGCATATAACAATGTTTGATTTGTCACTAAACATATGAATTGTGGTGCTATTTCCATGAACATCTCAAAAGTAGAAGGTAATATAGTTCATTTACAGATGTTGATGGAATGCTGAAGAAAACATGGTTCGTATATAGGGGAATGTTGTGCACAGATGAGTCCATCCATTGTTTCAGTACAATGTTCCAATCTGTGTATTCTGTTTGAGAAGTCAATGTAGTTTCCTTCTAAATGGGGTAACCAATATTGGAATGGATATGAAGGAGGTCCAAATATCAGTGACAAGATTACAAACTGACACATCATTTTTTTGCATTTATCCAGTAGTTGGACATACAAATGTCAACCTCCTCTCCCTCCAAATAGTTACATTTTTTTTTGGAACTCAAATTAACAGTAGAACATCCTTGTCCAGCAGGGCAGGTAAAAGTACCTTGTATCCTATTCTGTCCACTACCAACCCACCCCCCACTGAATTGCTGTTGAATTGACTCTGGTTGCTTTTACTCCTGGTGTTACGCACTTCGTCAAAGGGACTCCATACAGCACAGCAAGAACACTAGCAGTTAAGATTGCATACACTGGAGTTAGAATCTGAAATCAAAGACAAGTAGTATGATTATTCTTACAAACAACACAAATTTGCTGGTACATATCTTTATTTTTCCTTTTCCTGGTTTAATAATTAAAACAGTATTGTTATTATCAGTAGCAATAACTTTTGCTTGTTCAGGTTGTTTAATGGGTTTATGGACCCATATTTTTGCATCTCAATTGATTTTATGCATACCAGATGTTTGTTTTCTCTCAAAGGTAGCAACATGTGGTTACTGCCCTCTGGTGACTGTGCCGCCTACCACAGGTACAATAAATATTTGGGCTACCCTATCATTTTTCTGTACATGAACATTTTTATTTGAAGTATTTAACAAAATAATTTTAAGCTCCTCTTGGTAATCTGCTTCAATAACTTTATTCACAACCTGAACACCTTTCAAAGCAAGTGTTGATTGAGGCACTATTCAACCAAAATACTTTGTTGGAATTTGAATTCCAATTTCAGTCTCGATCAGTTGAACTGACCATGGCAGTATTTTGTAGGCATTCATCAAATATAGACTCAGTCCTGCAGTCTTAGGTGTGGTTCTAGTAGGAGCTAATGCACCTGCCTGAGCTTCCCAATTTGTGATTGTTTTTGTCGTTACATATGGTTTGCTCTGCAATGCTGCAGTTAACATTCTCATTAATGCCACATTTAGATTATTTCTCCAGTTTTGCAGAGTACCATTTCCTAGTTTTCTTAACTGGTCTTTTAAGTAATCCATTTATTTTTTCAATTAATCCTGCTGCCTGTGGGTAATAGGGTATATGAAATACCCATTCAATATTATGGTGTTTTTCAAAGTCCTGTACTATTCTCCTTTTAAAGTGAGAACCATTGTCACTTTGTATTTGCAAAGGCATTCCATAATACAGAATGATCAAATCTATGATTTTCAGAGTACTTACCTGTGTCGCTCATCAGCACGGAAAACAAATAAGATATTCAGAATAAGTGTCTACTACTATACATATGTGTTGGCTGCCCTTATTAGATGGTAAAGTACCAATATAATTAATCTGCCATATTTGTCCTAGTACCTTTCCTCGTCCTATATGTCCCTGAACTGTATGAGGTATAGGCCTTTGTTGTGTATGCTGACATACTGGGTACTGTAATATAACAGTTTTAATTAAATCTAATGAAAGTGCAATTTCTCTTGTTTGTGCCTACCTATAAATGGCTTTTTCTCCCAGATGTCTGTATTTCTGATGTGCCCATTTTGCCATCCCCATCTGCTCAGAATCATTTTGTGTATTAACATCTGAAATTTTGTTCATTTGTAACAGAATTAAACCATCGTTCTAGAGTGCAGAACAATGTCCATCAACATGATGTCACAGTACCTTGACTTATTTCCCAAATTGATTGCCATAATTGTTTTCCCCCAAACTTCTTTAGAATGAATTTTCCAATAATTTTTCTGCCATATAGGCAACCAAGTTGCTAGTCCATTTGCAACTGACCAAGAATCAGTATAAATATGACATGTTCCTGGCATCTCCTGTTTCACTGCTTGATATACAGCATATAATTTTACATACTGACTGCTTTTACTACTCCCTGAAGATGTTAAGATTTTCTTAGTTACTGGATTATAGACACAGCCTTCCAACAACTTTTGTTTCCCAACTATTTTGCCGATCCATCAGTAAACCAAACATGTTTGGTCAATGCTTGATATACAGCATATAATTCTGCATACTGACTCCTTTTACTACTCCCTGAAGATGTTAAGATTTTCTTAGTTACTGGATTATAGACACAGCCTTCCAACATCTTTTGTTTCCCACATATTTTGCCGACCCATCAGTAAACCAAATATGTTTACGTTGTTCGAGTGGCACCTGCACATACATTATTTCCTATTTTACTGGAGATTCACTGACTGGCACAGTTTTGTCAGTAACAGATAATTGCTGATCTATTGGTATTTGAACTACCTTTTCATGTAACTTTGCTACCCCATTAATTCCAGGTTTAGCCCTATCTTGAATATACCATTTCCATTTAATAATACTTGGTTCTTGTGCATGACCTATTCTATGCATTTTGGTTGAACCCATCACCCATTACATTATAGGAATCTCTGGTCGCAGTAGTACAGTGTGTCCTACTGTCATTTGCTCAGTATCTACATGCGCCCAATAGCATGCCTATAGTTGTCTTTCAAAAGGAGAATATCTTTCCCCTGCATCTAGTAATTTCCTAGTCCAGACTCCTAGTGGCACCCGCTTTGCTCCCTGCTTCTGCCAAAGGCTCCAATTGGCATAGTGATCCTGCATAGACACATGTAATTCTACTTCCCTGTCCTGTAGGGGCCATAAAGCTAGTGCCTTTTGAATAGCCTGTTTTGCTTGCTCAAAAGCTTTCTGCTGATCATCCTCTCAGATAAACTCATATTTCTTTCTAGTTACTTTGTATAATGGGGAAAGTATTTGACTAAGAAAGGGATATGCTGTTTCCAGAATCCAAACAATCCTATAAAACACTGTGCCTCTGTTTTGTCACGAGGGGTTGGAAATTCTAAAATCTTTTGTTTTGCCTTTGGCAAGATTTTTCTGTGTCCCTGATGCCACTGGATTCCCAGAAATTTCACTGTTTAATCTGGTCCCTGTATTTTGTAAGGGTTTATTTCCCAGCCCTTTGCCTTCATGTCATTAATTACTATTTGTAAATATTCACTCACTTTTTGCTCAGAATTTCCCTGAATTAGGATGTCATCAATGTAATGCAAAATCTGCATATTCTGAGGTAAGGTTATCTCATCTAAATGTTCTGCTACTATTTTATGCCAAATGGTGGGACTATGTAAATATCCCTGCGGTAACCAGGTAAATGTATATTGTGGTCCCTGTCAAGCAAAAGCGAACTGGTCATAATTTGTCTCTGCAATTGGTATGGTACAGAAAACATTTGCTAAATCTCTTACTGCATACCAAGTGCCCTGATCTTTCTGTACATTTTCTATTAATGTTATTGTATCTGGAACCATGGCTGTTAATGGCAGAGTGTACTTATTTAATTCTTTGTAATCTACTGTCATTTGCCAGGACCCGTCAGACTTCCTGACAGGCCAGACTGGGTTATCCCATGCCATCGTAGTAGTTTTTAAGATGCCCGCATTTATTAAGTTCTGAATTGTCTTACCTATTTCCTTATGTCCCCCAGAGATTCTATATTGTTTTAAACTAATTACTTTTGTTGCTGGAGGTAATTCTACATGTGGCATTTTGACTTTCCCTTCTGCAACTGCTTTAACCGAAAAATATAGCTTAACACCAAATTGATACTGTCCGTCCAACAAATTCAACATCAGTCCCTTTAAAATAAGAATTCCTATTATGTATTCAGAGACAGGCACTATTAAAACAGAATACTTTTTCTTTGGTAATTGACCTATTTTCATTTCTAACATTATCTGAACAGCCTTAATTTGTTTCCCACTAAGTCAAGTGATAGTAACTTGTCATCCCTTAAATAAACTTGGATTATCATAAATCAGTAAGGCCTCCACTCCAGTATCAATTAGAGCCCGGATCCGTTGTTCATTTTTACTTTTACAAAATATTGTCACATCTACATATGGTCGAGCATCTTGCTGAGCCCATCCACCCACTGGAGCTTGGCCAATTTCCTAATCAAAATATAGACTTGACAAATCAGGGTATGTTACAAGTGGAGCAGAAGGAACCACTGGATTCTGTTCCTTATCCTCAGCCTTACCTTCTGTCACATACTCATCCTCTCTTTTTACATTCTGAGCCTGTCTCCCCTTTTTATTTAAACCTTGCTTTTTATACATTTCCCACATTGACGGAGTATCTATTCCATCTATCTCATCTTTTGATACTCCATCTTTCAACAATGCAGTAAACATATCTTTTTGGGACACTTGAACTTCTTTGCGTCTATCACCTTTATTTTATCGCCTATCACTATTTGACTGTTTTAGTCCCCACTCTCCTAGCTCTCCCAACTGCCACAGTCCCTCAGTAACTTGAGAAATAGCATTTCCCACCTCAATAATTAAGGATGTCAGTATTACTGTTAGCTTAATAATCCTGTTTCTAACCGAGACTGTCAAAGCATTTTGTAATAATGTATCAGCGGTCCCTACAAGTAAAATAGTTTTCATTGTCCCTTCCTTAATTCTTTGTATAGCATCTTGTAATCTGTACCATGGCCTATCATTAGGAGGCCAGTCCATTTCTGTAGGATATTTTTCAGCACAACAATCTGCTATAATTTTAAAAAGACTTGTCATTTCTTGTTTATCATAATTTCGAAATGCATACTGCACTGATGGATCATTACTTAGACAAAACAGATACCAAAAAGTTTGGTATGTTATCTCCACTCCAGTGGCCCCAAACTCACAAAGTCTCACTAACCATGCTGCTAACGATACCACAGGCTTTTGTTTAAATTCAATCAAATCACTCATTTCCTGTTGAGTAAAATCTTCATAATGATCTTCTTCCTGCCCTGCTTGGAGCCCTTGTGCTCCATGAATCATTTGCTGCCTTCACCTAAGAATTGGGTTTACCTTTAGTAGCCCCTTTTTGCCCTGTTCTTCCTCTTTTTCAAAATTGTTATTTTTATTATCAGAATCTGCCTGGGATGGGGGATCAGAATAATACCAAATATCTTTGTCCCAATGGTGTGGGTCACAATCGAAGCCTGCTTTTGCTATTGACATCTATACTTTCTTTTTATTAATTTTGCCGCTTCATTTACGATATTTATATTTCGCTACACATACGTCAGCTTTTTCTGCTACATGCTGATACATGTCTGTTTTGTCCGCAAGTGATCTGGTCTGACATTACAAGATTATGTTCTGTTTATCTAACTCTACTATTCATTTCTCTAATTGTTCTATTTGTTCACATTTACATATTTTGTCTACATGCAATTTTCGGTATGCAGTCAAAAGGATCCAGCCTCTCCTGCATACAGCACTTAATACTTTCCCTTTTTCAACTAAAACTTTTTGTAAGCATGCTTGTACTGAACCTGGCTCAGCATCTTTTAAACAAACATCCCAATTTTCACTTAACCCTGTGCCACTTGACCATTCCAAAGCTAACGCTTTGTATGGGTCCTGGTTCCATCCTGGAATTTCTAATTCAATAGCTGCTATCTCCTTTTTACTTTTCTTTTTGAACATTCCAAATCCTGTCCATGACACCAAGATAACGCACTGCCTAATGAGCAGGATTCAAAATAATTCACTTTACATTAAAGAAATTATTTAGTAACAAACTTTACTTCTATAACTAAGTAGAAAACTAAATAAACGCTATGTAATTGAACAGTAAATCACACTAAAACAGAAAACTAAATAAACTGTATGTAATTGAACAGTAAATCACACTAAAACAGAAAACTAAGTAAACTCTATTTAACTAAAATATGAAATTAGACAATACATTTAAAGAAAAAAGGTATACATCACCGATAAAGAGAAAGATTCATCTTGTCTTCAGTCTTGACTGGGAAGCCCCATTGCAGTCAGGCAGGAGTCTTCATTGGGAAACAGCCCAGGGCAGTGTGTCAACTCCACAGGTGAGGCTTCTGCGTGAGTGCAGGAAGTCCCAGCCATATACAACTATGAGAATCAGTACTTTCCTAATGTAGGCTGGATCTTGCTAGATCATTCTGTGGTGTTGGCCACCCACCCCAGAAGGATCAGCAATTCCTGCCAAATACAATGATTTTGCAATTTTCAAGTGTTACACTGGAATATTCCAATGACTTTGTAAGTTTTAGTACTTTACTGGACTTTCCCAGCACACATACAAGACATATTTCGTAATCAAATGTAGTGACTTTGCTGAAATCCCTAAACTGTTCTGGAACACAGCATCATCTCTCATGCCTGCTGACACTTC
Source organism: Protopterus annectens (assembly GCF_019279795.1). NCBI lineage: Eukaryota > Metazoa > Chordata > Ceratodontiformes > Protopteridae > Protopterus > Protopterus annectens. Next base: position 1,068,055,851 of record NC_056745.1, on the reverse strand, counting down.
CAGAATATAGCATTACTTCATATGTCAAGGAAGAAATAAAGAGAATGTCGAGATAGAGTGAAGCAACAGTCAAATAATCACACTCACTCAATGTACCCCTCTTTCGTATCACATTAGTATCACACATGGGTATGCTTTTTGGTCTAGGTCATGGCTGATATGAGTTCATGGGCCATTTCACTTATATTTCCTAATAAATAATACAATGGAAATGACACTAGTCAGGTAGAGCAGTAAAGCCACTTCTGCATTAATTCCACCTACCCTTATACAACACACATTTGTGCTGCATTCAGAATGCCTCTGTGACTTAAGACATGATGTTTAAAATTTCAGCTTATACTGTAACATAACTGTCAATCAAAGGTTTATCCATCACTCAGTAAGTACTACTCAGTCTATGGGCTTAGAAAGACAGTAGTATAACATAAGGTTTGGGTTTTTCCAATTAGGGGTGAAGCAGAGCTAAAACTGGGTGTCATAAGCATAAAGGTCTATATTTATTCCATGTTCCCAAATTTCATCATACAAGTCTCACTCATGAAATTGATCCCCTACTGTTAACTAAGGCTACTTTTTTTATTCTGAGTGCTTTAATGTTTGGTAGCACTGGAATTTTATAGTAATGCTCCACTGCAGATTGCATTTATAACATGCTTCTTGTGGACTTTTGAAACATAAATCCTTATATATATTCTTTATGTTCACTGCATGAGTCACATATAGCTCAGAGTAACCTGGATCTCTCAATACTGTTTAGCCGATCATATCTAGAACCACTTTTTTCCTGGCATCTTGGTGTCCATGGCCACTGAAATGGTACTAAAAACAACTTCCAAACCAATGATTGGTTGTAGAATCAAATCTTCAGATAGCTGGCAAAATCTTATGCTATATGAACGAATATAAGGTTTTTGATGCTCTGACAAGACTTAATTTGAAGACAGTAATGCTTATACAAGTTGGGAAATAAATCTGCTGAGTCAAACCAGCATAATGGTCAAGGTCTTTGCCTTCAATGCATACGGTACAAGTTTTGATCCTGACCTCTGACCAATGCCTGTTTGGAGTTTGCACGCTCTCCCTGAGTCTCTGTGGGGGTTCTTTCCACCTCTGAAAAAAAAAACATGCTAAGTGTTTCCATCTCAAACTCACCAATAAATGGAGCTGTGGGCAACAGCACAGGCTCTACATGGTACCCTATGAGGGAAAAGTTGTATAGACCAACCACTTTGAGCATCTACTGTGGTGTGCAGTATCCTCAAGAAAGGAGAACATGGGTGCACTGTGGCAGGGCTAGCCACTCAATAGTGTAAAATATGGCTCTAGATGGTTTGGTCATGTTGACTAATATTGTCAAATGTGCATGGGAATTTGCCAGTGATAAGTGGGTTGAGGACCCGGCCTACTCCAACCTATGCCAGCGACCCATACTAACAGCGGGAGGGGTGTATATGCCCCCTATTTCCCAGTGTGTGTCTGCCATAAAACCTGGCTGGCCCGTGTCCAGTTAACTGAGATAGCTCTTTTGGGCGAAAGCTGGAAGTAAAACCTACCAAACATGAACTAAGAATTGCTACACTCAATGTACATTCACTGACAGGAAGGAGTTTTAAAGTGGATGACATGATGGTAATGAGTAGGCTGGACATCCTATGTATCCAACAGGCAAGATGGAGGGGTGAAGCAAAGACATTTGGCTTGGGATCCAGATTCTACTACTCAGGAGTGGGAATTGTGGTGAGAGAGAGAGGCTTCAGAGGGTAGTGAAGGATATCATCAGAATTAGCAACAATCAGACAATTAGCATGACAATCAGATTCCAGTGTAATGATAAGGCAGTATTCGTAATCTCAGCCTATGCCTCCAGCAGGGTTGTAATGGTGAGGGAAATGAGTGCATTCATGCAGCAGTTGTAAGACCTACTAGATAAAACAGGATAACAGGAATTGGTGTTGATAATGGGTGACTTGAACACACATATCGAGAAAGACAGAACAGTATATGAGGCTATACATGGGTGAGGCAACAGGAATAAAGAATGAAAGGCCATTCTAATCCTATGCCTGGTAAATGGCTTGATAGTAGCCAACATGTGGTTTCAGAAAGAGAGACCGTCACAAGATCACATGCAAGAGTGGCCAACATGCAACTCAGGTGATCACATGCAAGAGTGGCCAACATGCAACTCAGGTGGACTCCCTTCTAGTAAGGAAAGGGACCTGGCATAGAATCAGTGATTTCAAAATCATTCCCAGTGAAACAGTCTGCCAGCAATGTAAACTACTGGTTGCCACAATCAGCTACAAGCAATGGTCAAAGGGGGCTCTAAGGTCAAGAGAGACCAGATTGAAGACCCGGAAGTTTGTGTAAACCACTGGTTGCCAAAATCAGCTACAAGCAATGGTCAAATAGGGCTCTAAGGTCAAGCGAGACCAGACTGAAGACCCGGAAGGTGACTGGAGAGAAAGTACAACAGTTCAAGGAATTACTCAGTCCAGGAAGTCATCAAAAGAAAGAAAGGGTGCAGGAAAAAGTGGGAGATGGAAGAGACAGATCAGGTAATAAAGGAATACTGGCTAGCTAACAAAAAAGCTAAGAAAGGAGTTGCAACAGAAAAGAACAGGGCAGCAAAGGCACTCTACCAGCTTCTGGAAAGTGACTCAGTAGGTGCCACAAAGAAACTATATCAGGTTGCAAGACAAAGATAAAAAGATAAAGAAGATAGCCAGGCACCCTTCATAAGAGATGCCAATGACGACCTGCCCACCAGTCCACAGGACATCAAAGACAGATGGAAGGAGTATTTTCAGCAGCTTCTGAATGAAGAAAACCCATCAGAAGCTGTAGTGCTCCAGACAGAGCCAACAATGAGAGAAGAAGAGGAACCCGCACTAAAAGAAGTAATAATAGCACTTAGGAAAATGAAGTCAGGGAAAGCAACAGACACAGATGAGGTCACAGCAGATATGATAAAGATGCTGGGTGAGATGGGGAAAAATGGCTCCTAAGGGTACTCATAGCAGTGTGGAGAGAAAGTTGCATTCCAGATGACTGCAGAATGTAGAGACATGGGGAAAAGGGGCTGATGATGATTATGATGATGATTCAAACCTTACATAAATAAAAATATTCTGCAGTGACTGCAAATATTTAAAGTTGTTAAAAATATAACCTAGTTTTTACACACAATGAAGCAATATTTGGCAAATCATGTTTTTTCCCTCCTTAAAATCAGCTTTCAGAGAGTCATTGTGTTGAAATGATCTGAAATACTCTTCCAATGACTAGTTTAGATTTGTGAGTTATGAGCTGCATATTGCTTTCTTTCCAAGCACAGGGAAGAGACACATTGCTCATTTATAAAAATGCTGCTAGTTTAGTAAAGAGAAACGGTAGCGCTTGTGATTCTAATTGCCTGTTGCAAAATGGTATTTGGAAAAACCCTACTTACTCCTAACCACCTCTAGGAAAACATCACTTACATAAGACATAACTAGCCTTTTGTCCCTGTTGATAATATTTGATTAACAAGTAAGCTTTTCAAGCAATGTTGCTTTTATAACAATTTAACCCATGTATGTTGTAAGGATAGCTATATTAGAAGACTAAACAAAGACTTTTCACTTTGACATTCACTTCCAGACAGGTATTAACTTCCTTTTTTCCTTCTTTGGTATATCTGCAGATACACACGATTTTTTAAACACTTCATTTATCAAATATTCACTATAAAACCTGATCATTTTCCTCTTCTTCATTTGCTATATTCTGCTAATGACTGTAGTCATGAATGTTTTTTTTTTTGTTTAAGCAAGAAACATCATTATTAAATTATTATGTATGACATAGGCCGTGTTACTTTTATATAAATGACAATAAACCATAGCAACACAATCTCAGTTGCAAACATTGTACATTCCAAACCATGTGACAACTGTAGCTTGGTAACATTATACATCACTTTTAGCATATCCAGTCATTGTTAGTCAACTATTACATAGCTCATTCAAATCCTGTCTTTTTTAAACCTCATTCTTCATCTGCATGTATCGATCCCACAATTCCCATTTTTTCCTTTGTAATTTGCTCCTACCCTTTTCTAAAGATCCCAGTTCCAGTTGTTTAATTCTGTTATTATCCTCACTATTTCTAGTAAAGCTGGTTTAGACTTTGATTTCCATTTTCTAGTAATTGCTTTTTGGCAGCCATCGTAATTAGACTCAGGAAGGCTTTATTGCTATGTCTAGGCAATTCTGAGTTTGTATCATAGCTCAAAAAAATAATTTCCCTAGTTACTACAACTTGCTGCGGTCTGCAGGAAATCTTTAAAGACAAACTCATTACACTCCCAGAAAATATGATCCAAATCGAGCCATGAATGTTTTGACCTCATTCAAGAAAACCCCATTAGCAACAGGAAGAAAGGCTATAGTATTACTCCTGTAACTGTCAGCAGTTTAATGAATAAATGATCTACATCGGACGCATAACTATTTGATGTAGTGTGAATTGCTTTACTCTGGTCAAAGTCAGTTTCTTATTGTAAAATTTCAGAGTTAAAATACCTTCCCGCTTCAAAGAACTGGAACCTGAAATCGAGGGGTGGATACACTTCCAACTCAGAAACTACAGCAGTATATTTATTAAGTACTCCCTTAACATAACCACCTATCTTATTTAAGATTCTAGTAAACAAGTAGCTCTTCTACATAAATTTTTGTTTACTAGTATAACCAGGGACACTGATTTTTCATAAATTCCCAGACTTGTATAGGTCAGTAGAGTAATTTCTGATCATTATCCTACTGCATTACAAATTTCAATGCCTCTTAATTTATGCAGTACTAAAACAAATTTCTAGTGAAGGGCATTTGTCTCGGTCCCCTTCAATAAACACATCACACTGAATGACATTTGACGACCTTTATTAAAACTTCCATAACATAACTTTGTTCACCAAATTTATTAATTACAAGTAACCATAATATAGATGATTCTAAACACAGCATAAACATCCTTGTAATGCTAATCAGGGCAGCGTACCATCCTTGTAATGCTAATCAGGGCAGCGTACCTACTCACCCTGCCCCAGTAAGCAGTGTCCATACCTCTGCTTACTTACTTTACTTATGAAGCACCATCCTTGTAATGTTAATCAGGGCAGCGTACCTACTCACCCTGCCCAGTAAGCAGGGTCCATACCTCTGCTCGCTTACTTTACTTATGAAGCATCTTCATACACCATTCATTGAATTACCTTCCACCAAATAAGCAGCATCCTTACCTCCACTTACTTATCTGCTCAGCAAGCTTCCTCCAGTTGCTTATTTTCCTTTCCCCAGATCCTTGAAATGAACCACCAGACACCAGAGGGGGAACAGAAGAGGGCAAGCCTGTCCCTCTTCTCTGCCAACCAGCCTGACCAGGCTGTTCCCCCCCTTCTACCCAAAATTGTTCAACCAACTATCTCCCATAAAGGGAAAGGTTAAGTCAAACATCATTCGGTGCACCCATCATCTGTAAAGCATCTTATAATCCCATCATAAACCCCACACCTGACATACCATCACTGACACACACCCTAATGAAGCTAAATAAAGTAGGATTACCATTGACTCCACTGCACCATCGGAACATCCACTCCAAAAGAATACATTCCCTTTTATACCGCTTCCTTCAAGCCACTAATCATGGCTCCACCTGAACGGAATGACAACCTATAGACACAACAAATCCACAGACTATAACCCCTTGAACTCAAATCAACACACAGTCAAAGAAAACCCTGTAAAAGTCTAGAACCCAGGACCCTGTCAACTGTAGCATGTCACCTTATCCCACCAAACTACCCATTTCTGGATGTGCAGTAACCCAATTACTGTAGAGAATAGTCTAACTCCCAAACGTTAATGACCTAACACTAAGTGCCAGAAAAAACAGCACCCCTTGGCCTAGTTCCTGAAAACTCATCTATGCCCAGCAATGAAGTACTTTACATGCCCAACCTTAAACACCCCCAATTCACTCACTACCAAATGACAAACTGGACTAGCACCCAAGCCACCCCACTCAGAACCTCAAACCCCCCACTCACTTCTACCTATAAACTGTCCTAGCTAGAACACTCAAACTACTAACCATCCTTAACCACTGCTTGCCCCTGGCCTTTCCCTCGAAGGCTCTCTTCCCTTACATTACCTATACCTCTAGTAAGGTATATGGCTGCCACATCCTGCAACCAAGCTTCCTTTAAACCTTCTAGCAACACAAACACCTACCTACCATGCTTACTAAAACCCTACCTACAAATTCACCCAAACCACAAATGAAATAATCCTTGTGCTATTCTGTAAAACCTTAACCTGGTATGTGACATTAACGCTACCTACTCAAGGGACAAATTTGTCACCCCAAAGATACCACCCATTAGGAACAAACTCTGGCATCCTGTCAAACAACACATCACTGGCCCTTCCCCAACTATGGTTTAAACAACTGGAAGAGTAACTATAATCACCCTAAGGTTCCAAGCTCCTGAAAGCAAGGGTTGAACTCCGCTGGCTTGCAAGAGCCATAGGGCTTTAACCTAATAAGTGCCTGTGCTCCTATGCTTGTTGTGACTCTACTCCTCCTGTGGGATCCCCACACTCCCCATAAACCATCCCCAACAGTTTTACCCTGTCCATCCACCTATGTCTTCCATACTTGCCCCCCATACCAATGTAATAATCAGCTCCCACACTACTTGAACACAGTGCTCTAACATACCTTAATAAGGTGATTATTCAGACCCTCACTGTGTCCCATTCCAGTGAGAACATCATCCATCCTATCAAAAAGCATCACCTTTCAGATCCACTTTTCAGGCCACTACATAAATGCCTTCTGCACTTCAGCAATTTCAGCCAGTAACTGTTGCCCACTTGTGCTCCCCATGTGTAACCTCCTAACTCGCCACTGCTTCCATCATCTGAAAACTTACTGTGTAGTGCCACAACAAGTACTCATCACACCACCATCTACAAAGAAAAGGACAAAAGTAAATCCTCTAAAATGTAAAGAGAAGGCACCACCTTATACCCACCTATTCCAAATTATAGCAGCAAAAAAAAAATCTAAAATATATAACACACCTTCAAAGACATCTTCCAAGACAACCTATCCTGTGAACCTGGGAAGGAATGTACCACCGCCAAACACCATCATGACAAAGCAGCCATAACTGAAGCTATGCTTCCAGTAACCCTATTCAAATGCCTAATGTAAATTTTACTACCAGTCGAGTATGTTACAAGTAAACCCCACAAATGAAGGGACATATTAATATCCACAAACCAGGGTAACCTTATGATTCCATAACACATCAATTAGCGCACTATTTAGGCCCAAGCTAACTTATACTGTAACCATCAGGCTAGTTCTCAACCTTCCATCTCCAAATGGGGAACAGTAGCCACCATAAAATAGAATAAATGGACAAAACCAAATAAAGGCCCTGCACCAACCCAAGACTTCTGATGGGCATGCAACATGTACAGTGAGCATGCGTATGAACACTACAATGATTTGGCCAAAGCAAAATAGTATATGGCAGATGAAATGATGCCCAAATGCCTGGACACTCTACAAAATCTTGGGTAGCCAAGAGACATGCTACTGTACAGCACTGCAACTGAATAACCCCAAACTACTGCTCTTACAAACTATTCCTGACCTCCCATTAGAAAGAATGTCCTCATTATAGGTAACAATCTGAGGCCCAATTATCACTTGGCATTGCATAGTATGACCAAAGCACTCAAACTAAATGGATGTGCAGAAACCCCCCATCTGCTAAAACTTCCCAACCGTTTAAAGAAAACATTGGGGAAAAAAACACTACCCCCCCCCAGCTCTCTCAATATGAGGAGTACCTCAGTTGAGGTCCTAAGAGCTCATGTTCCTCAAAGGTCCACGCTGAAAGGGCCCATCATAAACTCAGTGTTAATAATTTTTAACTGATATCCATGGTAAATAGACAGGAATCATAACATTACTACCTGTACATTTACTAAACACTTATTTTGCACAAAATATGCACCTTCGTTTATCTTACGCTTTTAGGGTGGCTGCTAAATGTGTAACATTCCACACCAAAGTACACCACAGAGAAGTGTTAATGAGTTCAGATTCTAAACCATATATTGATAATTAATAATAATCTTTAACCCACCGAAAGGTCTAAAACTTCCTGAAGGACTGAAACGTTACAAGGCAACCACTGGAACCCTCATAAAATACGTACGCCATACAAAATGGCTGAACAGAATGCCCCCCACACACACACACTATACAGCTCAGCAAGTTCCTGCCTGGTGCCCTGCAGAGTTCTACAACAGCAGAGAGACAAAAGAGAGACTTTGGAGTGATTAAGTATAATTTTTCTGTATTTTCTTGCTGCCTTTAGCTAATTCCACCTAAAATGCAGATTTGATAGAGTTTCTATGATTTAAAAAGCTTGTTTCAGCTACGTATTGTACTTATTTTACTGTCTGCACTTTAACAAAGTCGTTTTTGTGTTTAAATTACCTGTTTAACTATTGTAGGCTATACAATCATGTGTGATAGCCATTTATGTGCATTTAAAGTGTTTTTTATTGTATCTGCTTTATTTTCTGAAAAAAACAAAAAAAAAAAACTTGTTTTCCCATCTTTCTAAGCTAGTATAGTCCAGTTTTCAGGTTAGTGCTGAATTCAGGGCTGTGTTACACGTTTCTGTGTTTGTCTGTACCTTACTTGGATAGAAGGAAGTTCCTCTGTTGACTGTGAGAGCGGGAGCTTTGAGCAGCCTATGTGTCCCTAGAGGAGTGGTTTCAGCCCAGAAATTAGTAGTTTATTGGCCATTTTGGGCTAATGTCTATCGCTTTCAGTTCCCTCCTATAAAACGCACATTTGCAATGTTTTTTTGCTACTATACAGTTCAGCAAGCTCCTGCCTGGTGCTCTGCAGAGTTCTACAGCAGCAGAGAGATAAAAGAGAGACTTTGGAGTGATTAAGTATCATTTTTCTACATTTTCTTGCTGCCTTTAGCTAATTCTGCCTAAAATGCTGATTTTCTAGAATTTCTGTGATTTAAAAAGCTTGTTTCAGCTACATATTGTACTTATTTTACTGCCTGCACTTTAACAAAGTCGTTTTTGTGTTTAAATTACCTGTTTAACTGTTGTAGGCTACACACTCAAGTGTGACAGCCATTTCTGTGCATTTAAAGTGTTTTTCTGATTCTATCTGCTTTATTTTCTGAAAAAAACAAAATAAAAATACTTGTTTTCCCACCTTTCTAAGCTAGTATAGTCCAGTTTTCAGGTTAGTGCTGAATTCAGGGCTGTGTTACAAGTTTCTGTGTTTGCCCATACCTTACTTGGATAGCAGGAAGTTTCTCTGTTCACTGTGAGAGAGGGCGCTTTGAGCAGCCTATCTGTCCCTGGAGGAGTGGTTTCAGCCCAGAAATTTGTAGTTTATTGGCCATTTTGGGCTAATTTCTATCTCTTTCATTTCCCCGCTATAAAACCCGCATTTGCAAGGTTTTTGTGCTAGTATACAGCTCGGCAAGCTCCTGCCTGGTGCCCTGCAGAGTTCTACAGCAGCAGAGAGACAAAGGAGAGACTTTGGAGTGATTAAGTATAATTTTTCAGCATTTTCTTGCTGACTTTAGCTAATTCCGCCTAAAATGCAGATTTTCTAGAGTTTCTGTGATTTAAAAAGCTTGTTTCAGCTACATATTGTACTTATTTTACTGCCTGCACTTTAACAAAGTTGTTTTATGTTTAAATTACCTGTTTAACTGTTGTAGGCTACACACTCAAGTGTGATAGCCATTTCTGTGCATTTAAAGTGTTTTTTTTTGATTGTATCTGCTTTATTTTCTGAAAAGATAAAAAGAAAAAAACTGCTTTATTTTCTGAAAAGATAAAAAGAAAAAAAAAAATATATATATATATATATATATATATATACTTATTTTCCCCCCTTTCTAAGCCAGTATAGTCCAGTTTTCAGGTTAGTGCTGAATTCAGGGCTGTGTTACAAGTTTCGGTGTTTGCCCATACCTTACTTGGATAGAAAGAAGTTTCTCTGTTCATTGTGAGAGAGGGAGCTTTGAGCAGCCTATCTGTCCCTGGAGGAGTGGTTTCAGCCCAGAAATTAATAGTTTATTGGCCATTTTGGGCTAATTTCTATCTCTTTCATTTCCCTGATATAAAACCTGCATTTGCGTGGTTTAGCACGCCGGGCAGCGCCGGTTAGCGGCTCCACAAAGTCTACTCTTCAATTTTTCCCTTGCAGCTAGACAAACTTTCAACTTAAGTACTCAAACCATTCACTTCTCATACTGGCACTTGCTCAAAACTCATAGCAAGCACTAATAAACCTTAGCACTAGACCTCCCCTATACTGTAGAGAAGGACAAGGCTCTTTATTCGAACTTACCAGCCAATCAGTAAAACAGTTCATTGTACCTATCCAGGCATGTCCAAAGGGTAGTTTCAGGTGTACTCTCCGGTTCAACTGGTGAATCTGGGCATTTTTAGGCAATGTTACAACTGCTTCATGTACACAGACAACCCTCTCCTCCTTCCACCAAACACTAATACATGCGAGAGATGCAATTATACAGCCAAACTGGAGGCTAAGCTCTCTCAACCCAAGACTGGACCAGGCAGTCAAGAGGAGAAGGGAATTATTTGCATCACACCACCAGTCTCACATAGACCTATGAAACCAACACCGGCAAAAAACACACATAAATACATAAAAACATACTCAGAGGCTCTAAATAAAAATCTGCAGAAGCAACAGAGACCTCCAAAGCAGACATCCAAGCAACCTCCATCCCCCAACACAAACCATGAAACACATACTTCACAAAACCAGTGTGCCACACAATCACAGCTCTTAAGGCAAAATAACATACCCAACACACTAGTAATAGGTGACTCTATAGTCAAGCACACGGAAGTCCCACTCACTAGGCTGAATAAGGAGAAGGTTACTGTTAGCTGCCTGTCGGGTGCCAGGATCTGCCACATAACACAAGCACTTAGGTCACTCCAGAACAAGTACAAATATGACTATGTCATTGCCCATGTTGGTGTGAATGACCTGAGCCTTACCTCCTTGGACTACATGAAAAGAGACATGGAGGAGCTCTCTGATAGCCCAGGCCAGTATGACCCTGACCCTGAGTAGCATCCTGCCCTCACCAAGAATGATACCATGGTATAAAGAAAAAAATATAAATTTCAACAATTGGCTAAGCTTCTGATGTCATTCAAAAGGGATCCAGTGTCTGTCAGCCTGGGATGACATGCTCGACAAGCCACTCTGCTTCACTAGAGATGGCTTGCACCTGTCACCCTTAGGCTTTCGAATACTGGCCAAGGCTCTTGCCACCCCATAGAGTCTTTTTTAGGCAAGGCTCAAAAGACAAACCCACCACCGTAAATAGCACAAGTAACAAAAAACTGAGGGTAATGCTACTCAATGCCAGAAGTCTAAACCTCAAAATGCAAGCACTTGAGACACTCATGGAGAAAATCGATATATGTGCAGTAACAGAAACCTGGTATAAGGCTCTAGAGAGCACCCCAGCACTTCCAGGCTACAACTCATACCATACATTTCGATCACAAAACCCGGACTGAAATACAAAAGGCAGGGGAGTATCCATATTCATCAAGGATACCCACACCTCCAGGTTAGTGGCACAGCACGATGCTTCAGAGATCATCCACGTACAACTAACAATGGGCAAAACTGCTATTGAAATTATGGCCTGCTACAGATCACCCACCATGTCCCAGAACCCACACTCCGCATTCCTGGAAACACTCAGGAACATAAAGGTCCTACCAAACACCCTGATATTGGGTGATTTCAATTACCCAGACATTAAATGGGAGAACTACTCAAGTACAAACTCCCTTGCCCAACATTTCCTAGAATTTATAAACTCAAACATCCTGCATCAACTGGTCAACACCCCCACCAGAGATGACAACATATTGGACCTGGTCATTGGTGTTCCACACCGGAGGTCAACCCGTTGCTGGTTAGATCTGACCATAAACTAATCACTTTGGATATCCACATTCCGCCACCACCCCCGGTCAAAGAAACCACTGTGAAAAATGTTTCAAAAGCAAACTTCACGTTACTTAAGACCGAGGTGGGAAGTTTCAAAGCCCCCATGCTAAAGGATAACACTGTCCAAGCTGCAAATTCCTTTACTAATGCACTCTACAGACACCTACAAGAATGCATGGATCATGCTATCCCAAACATAACCAAGACTCACTCCTCCAAGAAAAGGAAACCAGTCTGGTGGACCCCTGCCATAAACAAGCTATACAATAGAAGGAGGAAACTAGTACAGAAAAGAGTAAAATCCCAAGAAGGGAAGACATCCCTGATCAGTATCAGCAAGAAACTACGTTCCCTCATAAAATCATCCAAGGCTAGCTTCGAAAGAAAACTTGCCATGGACTCCAAAGATAACCACAAGGCATCCTTTAGCTATGTCAAGAATGTAGGTGCCAATTCTCAGATCTGCTTGGAGTTAGTACAGAATGGCACAAAATACACTGAACCGACCAATATAGCCAACATCTTGGCAGACAGCTTCAGTGCAAACTTCACCCCCAAAAGGGCCCATAACTATACCAGAAGAATGTAGTGCCCCTGAAATCACACATACTCAGGTTAAAACAGCCCTCTTCAAAGCCAAAAACACAGCATCAATGGGACCGGATGGTGTCCCAGGCTGCATCCTACACGAGCTCAAAGATGAACTAACCCCTCACCTAAACACACTGTTTAAACTCAGCCTCTCCACAGGCTACGTGCCCACAGTGTGGCGCACAGCAACGGTTATTCCACTCCACAAAGGTGGAGCCACAATGGACCCCGGGAACTATCATCCTATAAGCCTGACTAGCTTGGTCTGCAAAGCTATGGAGTGCATCATTATAGATCACATTAACAAAGACATTGGAAACCGCCAAACACTGGACCCTACCCAGTTCGGCTATGTTAAGGGCAGAGCATGCCTCCTAAACCTGGTGGACTTTTTTGAGACAGTTACCAAGGCTATAGATGAGGCAAAGTTGGTCCACACAGCCTACCTAGACCTTGCAAAGGCCTCCAACACCATTCCCCACTCAGGTATTATAGACAAGTTCACCAGCCTGAACATAAACCCCTACATCATGAGATGGGTTGCCAACTGACTCATGGACAGAACCCACATGGTAAGAGTTGTGGGAGCTAGGTCTGACTCTAAACTGGTTACAAGAGGCTTTCCCCAGGGCTCAGCCTTAGGACCCCTCCTGTTCGGCATATACTTCTCAGAGGTACAGGCAAGCACAGGAGGACAATGACTGACCAAGTTCACAGACGACTGCAAACTAGGGGCTATAATTGACTCTCCGGCTGACACAGACGTCCTCCAAAAGGGTCTCACTGAGACAGATACCTGGTGTCAAAACCATGGCCTCAAGCTAAATGCCAAAAAGTGCATAGTCATCCCCTTTGGAAAAAACAAAGTACCCACAAACTACCACATAGGTGGTAGCCCCCTAAATATGGAAGACGTAATAAGGGATCTGGGGACCCAAGTAGATAGTAACCTCTCCTTTGATAATCACATTGCCAAAGTGGTTAGAAAATCCTTCTATGTGGCCCATCTAATCACAAAAGGATTTGCATCCAGATCAAAAGAGGTCATTGGGCCCCTCTATGCATCACTCATCAGACCCATCATAGAGTACAATGCCCCATTTGGGATGTACCTTACAAGACACCTGCATCAACTGGAAAGACCACAGACGTACCTCACCAAAAGGATCACTAGCCTCAAGTAGATGCCCTATGCAACTCAACTGAAGAAACTCCAGCTGTACTCAGTTGCATACCGCCTACTCAGAGTTGATCTCTGCCTGACATACAAGGCCAAGTCCAACCCAGAATTGATGGACATGCTCCACCTAAAGAAAACCGTATCCCCCTGAGCCACAGCTCCAGGGATCTAAACCTCACCACAACAATAAATAGGACATGCTGGAGGGATAGATTCCTGTCCCAGAGACTTCCCATGCTCTGGAACAAGATTCCAATGTATATTATGCAGAGCTCCTCGCTAACCCTCTTCAAGACTGACCTTGACGAGTGGATGGGAAACAGAAAAATTATCCCCGGGATCACTTCAATGGCTCTGCTGGACAGAGGCACAGGGAACTAATCTAAGAGGGCGGCGAAAGACAACACATTCTGGCTAGGCTTATAAATGCCTTCGGGAAGACAGCCTAGTACCTACCTATGAACACACACACACAGCTTTCTCAAGCAGCCGCAAAACAGTTCAACTGTAGCAAATGTGCAGCAATGAACCTCCACAACTGTCCCTAGACCACAAAATCATTGTCCCATAAACTTTAGCAGCATTCTTAGCAAAAGGTGATATATACAAAAACCCCACCCATAAACAACCTCTCGGCCACTTGCAGCAAACCCTCTGCCCAAGGCTACCAGTGATGGAACAAGTAAACCACGGACAATCTTTAAATATCGCTCCCCAAATTTAGCTAGTTAATAGAGTAAGCCCCGTGACCAAATGTGTACAGCAGATTCCCACCAAGTGCAGTTATCTGCTCCAAAAGTATACTCTGGGTGAAAGGCCACAATGTAATGCCTCCACGATGTGAGAAAAGCCACCACAGAGTGCACACTGGAATCTGAAAAGCAAGCCAGCACACCACCAACAGCAAGAGAAACAGAATCACCTGCACCAGCGGCAGTCAGAAAACTGCAGAATGAAGAGAATGCAGCCATGCCCACAATGCATACAAATATCCATTTGCTGACAGATTGTAACTGCTATGTCCATGGACAAAGAAATACTAGATTGCTATAATCTGGTTGTTTTTTCTCTTTCCCCTTTTTTGACTAAATGTATTTTAACGGTCCAGGTAAATTACTTGTGCCTTCAAAAACAACTACTTTGTAAGACGACAAAGAGAGAAACACGTTAAACTATTACTTCTGAATATCCGTTTTACCTACGCATTTTATACCACACAAGCACTTGAAAAGATTTATTCTTGAATATACAACTACTTGCTAAATTGTTAGCTCACTAAAGCAATTATATAAGTCAGCACTAAAAATTAAAAGCACTACACCCTCACTCCCCACTGGCCCTTGTTTTCAATTAAGGATTTCCCAATATTATTCTAGCATGTCCAAAGGTCAGTTGTCAATCTCCTCTCCGGTCCAGCTGGTGAATCTGGGAATCTTGAGGCAATGTTATAACTGCCTCATGTACACAGACAACCCTCTCCTCCTCCCACATAACACAAATACTTGCGAGAGATGCAGCTATTTAGCCAAACTGGAGGCTGAGCTCTCTCAACTCAGGACTGGCAAGACCAGACAGGAGGAGAAGGCAACTACACACACCACAAAACCAGCCTCACATAATGCTACCACTCCACTGAATCAAACACATAAACACACAAAGACATACTGGAGGCTCTGAGTAAAAATTTACCTAAACAGCAGAGGCCTCCAAAGCAGACACCCAAACAACTGTTACCTCAAGACACCCAACAAGCAACACATAAACAACAAAAGCAGTGTGCAAAGCAGTCACAGCCCTTAAGGCCAAATACAACACCAAACATACTTGTCATAGGTGACTCCATAGTCAGACACACTGACGCCCCACTCACCAGGCTGAACAAGGAGAGGGTCACAGTAAGCTGCCTATCGGGCGTTAGAGTCCGCCACATAACACAAGCACTCGGGTCACTCCACAGCAAGTACAAATATGACACAGTCATTGTCCATGCTGGTGTGAACGACCTGAGACGTACTCCCTGGACTGCATGAAAAGAGACATAGAGGAGCTCTCTGATTATGTAGCCCAGGCAGGTATGACCCTAACCCTGAGCAGTATCCTTCCTTCACCAAGAATGATGCCACAATATAGAGACAAGATGATCAGCTTTAACAATTGGCTTAATGTCTGGTGTCATTCAAAGGGGATCCAGTGTCTGTCTGCCTGGGATGACATGCTTGACAAGCCACGCTGCTCAAGGGACGGCTTGCACCTGTCACCCTGGGATTCCGGATATTGGCTAAGGCTCTTGCCACCCCATAGTGCCTTTTTAGGCAAGGCTCAAATTCTAAACCTACCATCCTAGAAAACAAAATGGGAAGAAATTGAGGGTAATGCTGCTCAATGCCAGAAGTCTAAATCTCAAAATGCACGCACTCGAGGCCCTTCTCAGTATGGAGAACATCGATGTCTGTGCTGTAACTGAAACCTGGTTCAAGGCTCCTGAGAGCACCCCGGCACTATTAGGTTTTACCTCATATCATGCTCCGGCCCCAAAACCCGGACCACTCCACAAAAGGAGGGTGTATCCATATTCATAAAGGATACTCACACCTCCAGGTTGGTGGCAACATGAAGCTGAAACCATCCAGGTGCAACTAACAATAGGCAAAACTGCTCTACAAATTGTAGCATGCTACAGGCCACCCTCTCAAACTCAGGAACCCCACACAGCCTTCCTGAAGACACTGGAGGGTATAAATGTATCTCAAACACCATCATATTGGGTGACTTCAACTACCGAATATAGACTGGGAACATTACTCAAGCCCTAACTTTCTAGCCAAACGGTTCCTGGAGTTCATAAATTCAAATGCCATGGAACAGCTAGTCACTGTTCCCAGAGGAGAAAATATACTAGATCTCATTGTCACAAACATGGGGACAAAATGCTCCACACCGAAGTATATCCCTCATTGGTGAGATCTGATCATAAACTAATCTCACTGGAAATCCACATCCCGCCCCCACCCCAAACAAAAGACAATAGTGAAGAACTTCTCTAAAGCAAACTTCACACTACTCAAGACTGGTGTGGTATCCTTCAAGGCCCCTGAGTCAGAGGAAACCACAACCCAAGCTGCGGAAGCCCTTACAAATGCCTTCTATGAACACCTCCAGGACTGCATGGATCAGGCAATCCCAAATAAAACCAAGACTCTTTCCACAAAGGGCAAACGTCCAGTCTGGTGGACCCCAGCCATTAACAAACTTTACAATAAGAGGAGAAAGCTATTACATGATAGAACAAAATCCATAAAAAGTCACCCTGATCATTATTAGTAAAATTACGAGCACTCATAAAATCAACTAAGGCCAATTTTGAGAGAAAAATTGCCATGGATTCAAAGGACAATCATAAGGCCTTTTCAGCTATGTTAGGAACCTGGGTGGAAACTCACAGATATGCTCAGAATTAGTCCAAAATGATACAAAAATCACTGAACCCACAGACATTGCCAACATACTGGCAGACAGGTTCAGTGCAAACTTCACCCCTCTCCCCTAAAGGAGAGATAACTATCCCAGCCGTGTAGCCTCCCGGACATCTCAAATGCGCAGGTGAAAGCTGCTCTCTCTAAAGCTAAAAACACAGCATCAATGGGACCGGATGGTGTCCCCGGCTGTGTGCTACACGAGCTAAATGAGGAATTAAACCGCACATAAGGCAGCTGTTTAATCTCAGCCTTACCACAGGATACGTGCCCAAGGGTGGCGTGCAACTGTGGTCCCACTCCCAAAGGTGGCGCCACGGACCCTGGTAATTACCCATAAGCTTAACAAGTCTAGTCTGCAAAGCTATGGAGGATCATAATGGAGCTCATAAACAAAGATATAGGGACTTGCAGACATTGGACCACCCAGTTTGGCTTTGTCAAGGGAAGATCATGCCTTTTGAACTTGGTCGACTTCTTGAAATAGTCACCAAGGCCATGAGGGGAAAGGCAGTCCATACAGCCTACCTTGACCTTGCAAGGCTGACACAATACCCCACTGGTATTGTAGAGAAAAACTTACCAGCTTAAATGTAAACCCATATGTCACAAGATGGGTTGCAAACTGGCAAGGACAGAACCCACAGGGTTAGAGTTGCTGGCGCTGTGTCAGACTCCAAGCCGGTCACAAGTGGTGTCCCACAGGGCTCGGTCCTTGTCCCCCTATTGTTTGGCATCTACTTCTCAGAAGTACAGGCCAACATGGGAGGACTTTGTTGACAAAGTTTGCAGATGACTGCAAACTGGGCGCCATAGTGGAAAGTGCATCGGACACTGATATCCTTCAGAAGGGACTCACGGAAACAGATAGCTGGTGCCAGAGCCATGGCCTGAAGTTAAACGCCAAAAAATGTATAGTCATACCCTTCTGGAAAAACAAGGTAACCCCAAGCTACCATATAGGTGGCAATCCACTAAGCACAGAAGAGGTTATCAGGGACCTGGGGACCCAGGTTGACAGTGGCCTTTCTTTGACACTCACATTGCTAAAGTGGTTAGAAAGACCTTCTACATTGCCCACCTGATCATGAAGGATTCACATCCAGATCTAGTGAGGTCATTGTTCCCCTGTACTCTTCACTTATCAGACCAATGATCAGTACAATGCCCCATTCGGGATGTATCTCACCCGACATCTGCAGCAATTGGAGAGACCCCAAAAGTTCCTCACCAAAAGGATAAAGGGACTCCAAAATCTGTCATATGCTGCCAGATTGAAGAAACTCCAGCTCTATTCAGTCGCATACCGTCTGCTCAGAGGTGACATGTGCCTGACATACAAGGCCATGTCCAACCCGAATTAATGGACATGCTCCACCTCAAAAATCCAAATCCACCAAAACCACTAGAGCAAGCGACTTAAACCTTAGCACGGATATAAATAGGACGTGCTGGAGGGATAGATTTATCACTCAGAGACTCCCTATGCTGTGGAATAAAATCCCGGTCCATGTGAGGCAGAGCACCTCGCTGACTCTGTTCAAGAGAAATCTAGACCTGTGGATGGGAGATCGTAGGTTTACCCCGGGAATCATCTCTGGGTCACTGCTGGACAGAGGCACAACAAACTAATGGGCACAGTATTTTTTCATATAAGGGGTGGCGTAAGCCACAATAATTTGGGCTAGGCTTATAAATGCCTTAGGGCAGATAGCCTAGTATAAACCTATGAACCTATGAACCTATAACCGATCTGCATAAGGCCATAAAAGTGAACCCTACACGTAAAGCATTGCATAACCTGCTAGGGGACTTGAATGCCATGAATCCCCATGCAACCAGCACACCCCAGTGACTCGCACTGACTCCCCCAACAACCCTCATGGAGCAAACAGCAAAAATCGAACCAAACATCTCAACTGCACAGTGCCACCCCCCCCCCCAATACAACAAACACATTACTACTTAAATCAATCACTAAAGCAATCTATAGCAGACACCAGCAAGGCACCAACGAAAGGAAGAGAACAGCACCCATCATCCTCCAAGCAACATTTACTTTGTCTATCACGGAATCATTCATTAAAGTTAATACCATGGTTCCATCACTCAGCTGGGTTGCAAGTCTGATCTGGCCACACCCCACCATAACCAGCGAGCTCCCAGGATCGCCATAAAACAAATCATGAAACTCCCGCACTTTTTTTTTTTTTTATCTACCACCACCTCACAAAACTCCTTAATTCTACAATGACTTGTAGGAGAGAAAACTGCATACACATCCTAGCAAACGATACTCACTCACATACACTGCTTCTGCTGCAGCCCCAGCAGAATTCCTTCAACACTGTTACTCCATAATGAAAAGTTGTACATCACAATATAGAAGAGCCGAATGGTAATAAAATGAAATAGCAGTAAATCCCTAAGCCAAGGCAGCTCTAGCCTTCTAACCAGGGGTGAGCATGGGTGTGGAGGGGATAATGATCTTTATGGCTCAAATGAAGAAGCATGCACAGAGGTATCTATGAACACAAAATCTCTCAGCTCGTGAAAATTAGTTGTGGCTTGGAGGGAACCACACCACACAGGAAATGCTATGGAATCCAGTCCCCAGTAATGACTACTTCGCTGGGCAAAGGACTAGAAAACAAGAATCATGCTGCGTACTAGAAGAATAAGGCCCTACCAAGCCTCCACCCACCGGCTAGCTGACGTATCTCTGTAAGCATGTTTATCTACATATGAATGTATACAGCCTTTTTTAAAAATAAATATAGATATATTCTGTGGTATTTGCTATTATAAATTTCTACTACAGAGCTCCTTCCCAGAATATGACTAGCAAATTACAAAATTACTCACTCCACTGCCCAAAGTACTCAACACTGCCCACCCCCACACACACACACACATTTGAATCCTACCCAACTAGGAAAGCAGAAGACAGAAATAAAGAATTATGCTTTCTTCCCTGCATATAATTCTTAACCCAAGGCCTACCTGGTCTCGTAGTACCAAAAGGTCGTCCTGGACATAAGTCTGCACTTAGCAAGTTCACGCCAAAATGTGATTGTTAACCCAGCTACACTTGTCTAAACCTTTTAAGCCCCTCCCTACCCTTATTTCATTTTCTCCCAATCATCCCTGCCTCCACTTAACCCTTTCATCTCCCCAACCCCTTTAAGTGCCACTAATATCTATCTAACCCCTCATGAAGATGTCCCGGGACAACTTGGTTTGTTGCCTAACTTCATTTGTTTGAAAGTAGTAAATATGGGACAAAATGTGTTTTACGAAAAAAAGAGTATTCTGGCTTAAAATGCCAAATTCCATAAACTTCCCTGTTTTTCCACTATTCATGTAGTTAGAATTCTGACATATTCTTGTAACCTCCCTGTAAAAATGGAAAATTAATTTCCTTGACGTAACACTTCAAGTCATATCATATTCAGTTGTTTGAAGTTTTTAAAGAATAACTGCATGCATTGCCAAGTAAAATTAATGTTTATTTATCTAGAAGCATGTTTTTGTAAGGATTAAATAACATTATTTTAATGGTTACAGTGTGAGAATTAATTATGAAACAAAACTGTATTTTCAGCCAAAATAAACCATCTAAATGCATCAGCTAACTCATTCCACTATGAAATCTTGAGTAGTACAATGCAGAGGAACAACATCACTGTTCAAGCTACAAGCATTTTGTTTTGCAGGACAAGCCTTTATGCACCCTTATATGGAAGGCAAGTCCTTCACAACCCCCTGAACTTATATATACCAACGCGATAGTGTGAAATTTCCCAAAAATTAAAGAATTATTGGTGGTACAGACACAGAACATGCACCAGCAATAATGTCCAAAGGAATGTGGTTATCAACACTTTGAACCCTGGCATCTTGTGACTTAGGCACTTGGTGCTCATGAAATGTGAAGTCATCAACCTAAAGAGAAGCCCATCTAAGTAAGGAAAATACTCTTGTATATAAGTATTGTAAGTTAGGAAAGTACTCTGGTATATAAATATTGTTTATTAACAAGATAGCTTCTTCTTTCGGCTTTTCCCGGTTAGGGGTTGCCACAGCGGATCACCTGTCGGCTCATGATTGGCAGTGGAGTTTTACAGTGTTGAGTTGCCAGCCCAGCACCCAACCTTCCACAGAAGGCACACACATGCACACACTCACACCTAGGGCCAATTTAGAGTGTCTAATCCACCTACAGCATGTCTTTGGGATGTGGGAGGAAACTGGAGCACCCAGAGGAAAACCATGCGACCACAGGGAGGATATGAAGACTCTGCACAGAAGGCACCCAGGCAGAGGATCGAACCGGAGAACCTCTTGCTGTGAGACGACAATGCTAACCGCTGCACTACCATGGCTGCCTGTTTATTAACAAGATAGCATGAAGTCATAATCAAATATGATTATTTCAAAGCATTTAGATTAGTAATTTCTGAGTAGAATTTAAAGAGTAATAAATATGCTTTAAATCTATGGGTGCTTGACTTAATCTACGTATTGGTCTCTTCAAGTTCTACTCTTTTAAGATCATGTTTTAAAGTTTCTGAATGATGACATTCACAAACTTCATATGTAGTTGTAAAAGATAAAACTGTTTAAACATTTCAATTAAAAATAATGCTAATAGTCACCTGTTTCAAAATAATATCATAGTACTATTTTTCATGCAGAGGTATTCATTTCTAATTATAACTGTTTGTAATACATGCACATTATAAACTCATTCTTAATTTTTGTTTATCTTGCATTTGTTAGGAATATTTATTTAAAGTAATGAGAGAAAAAAATTAAGGGTGCAATTAGTGTTTGAATTATGAAAATACACACATTCTGATCAAGAAAGTTAGAACTGATATGAAGTTGTTAGAAGGTACAGCTGCAATGTTTTCTTGTATACCTACTGTGATCTATCAATATATCTATCCAGCTATCTGTCTAATACAATCAGCAGTTTGTACAGGACATGTGACAGTGAATAAGGCCATACTTTAAATAATTCCAATCGACTTAAGAAACAGGGCCGGAGTGGGCTTTCTTCTGCTTTTTAAATAGTGACTGCAGGCAGCAAAGCCTGTTCTGGACATGCAGCTAACTCTAGAGATGGCCTATCCCTGCAATCAGCTGCACCCTTGAGATACCCAATTCTTCTCTCTCCCCCATGTCACCCAAGCCAAGGACTTCATTACTTTTACAGTGATAACAAATGCACTCAGTCTTCAACTTAATGTATATCTAAAATATTTCTATATCCACCTTGGATTAGATGTTATACACTGTTACAGCATATACTATTTTGTTACTTCCTTTTTCTTTCTCAGTTACTGCAGTGCAATCAGCAGTGGTCCTGAATAATTTCTAATGAAGACTGGTACTAGTCACATGCTTAACCATATTATTGCCAGCCTGTCTTTGGTTGTTTTTTCTTTTTCTCTCCTTGCTGCCTGTTGTCCAGTAGGCTTCACTATGAGCCATTCCTCTTTCACCCTGTAAAGAGAGACAATAAATAATCAATCGTGCATGCAGACACTGATGTTTTCTCTTGAATGAGCTTAACCCCACCACTGGTGTCTGATGTGGGCACCTGTATCATCATGGGAGCATTCAGCACTCTCCCTCCGGTATGTGCATATTTTTATATATATATATATATATATATATATATATATATATATATATATATATATATATATCTATATATATATATATATATATATATATATATATATATATATATATGGTTCCCCTTCAGAAGGTCGAACAGCTGAAATCCCGAAATGCATATGGTCGAGACCATATGCTTAAAATTTGAGAAGCTCGACCTTCTGAATGGGGATCGGCATACAGCATAGAATGGGAAATTTCCCTTTCTGCTCTGTAGTGCAATCTCGGAGTTGGTATAAATAAGTAGCAGGGGGCGTGGGGGGTGCAGGGGGGGCTTGCCCCCCTGCAGAAACATTGTTTTGTGCTACATTTTTTTGTTTTCCCTTTCAGAAGGTCAAGCTTCTGAAATTTGAGCATATGGCTTCGGCCATATGCATTTTGAGATTTCAGCCATTCGACCTTCTGAAGGGGAACCATATATATATATATATATATATATATATATATATATATATATATATATATATATATATCCTCTGAGAGTTACCATCACAGGAATGGAATCACCAAGTCTACATGCCTCTGTAATAATGACATTATGAATGTGCAAGCCCCCACTTACTTGGGATTAATTGACTGACTAGGAATACCATCTCACTCCCCACAGGAAAGGTGAGTCTGTGAAAGCCACTCTCTTGCACATTACCTGCCTGGCTCTTCCACTGTCCATGCAGCTAATTAATCTCAAGTTACTTTGATTGTAGTCAGAACTTCATCTAAACACAGAAGCAGGGTCTGATGTCTTATCTTGCTGCTCCTTTTCTCTTTTTGCTCTTCATAAATGCATACAGTAAAAAAGCTACATTTGCCTGTTGCTATCATGACTGCTAAATCCACTGCACCAGAACTTCATTCATTGATAAAAAGTAATGACAAATTCATTTATACACTCCTGGTATAAAGTCTTCAGTAAGTACATAAATGCAACACGCACCACATTCCAAATATAGGTTCATAGGGTCATAGGTTCATACTAGGCTATCTGCTCTAGGGCATTTATAAGCCTAGCCAGAGTGTGTGTGGCTTTCACCACCCCTTAGGATGAGAATACTATACCCATTAGTTTGCTGTGCCTCTGTCCAGCAGTGATACAGAGATGATTCCCAGGGTAAACCTACGATCTCCCATCCACTCGTCAAGATTTCTCTTGAACAGAGTCAGTGATGGGCTCTGCCTCACATGGACTGGGATTCTGTTCCATAGTGTAGGGAGTCTCTGGGTGATGAATCTGTCCCTCCAGCATGTCCTATTTATATCCGTGTTGAGGTTTAAGTCTCTTGCTGGCTCTGGTGGATTTGGATTTTTTGAGGTGGAGCATGTCCATTAATTCCGGGTTGGACATGGCCTTGTATGTCAGGCACAGATCACCTCTGAGCAGATGGTATGTGACTGAATAGAGCTGGAGTTTCTTCAGTCGGGCATCGTATGACATATGTTTGAGCCCCTTTATCCTTTTGGTGAAGAACTTTTGGGGTCTTTCCAACTGCTGCAGGTGTCGGGTAAGGTACATTCGAATGGGGCGTTGTACTCAATCATTGGTCTGATAAGTGAAGAGTACAGGGTACAATGACCTCTCCTGATCTGGATGTGAATCCTTCATGATCAGGTGGGCAATGTAGAAGGTCTTCCTAACCACTTTGGCAATGTGAGTGTCAAAGAGGTTACTGTCAACTTGGGTCCCCAGGTCCCTGATAACTTCTTCCGTGTTTAATGGATTACCACCTATGTGGTAATTAGGGGTTACCTTGTTTTTCCCAAAGGGTATGACTATACATTTTTTGGCATTTAGCTTAAGGCCATGGCTCTGGCACCAGTTATCCATTTCTATGAGACCTTTCTGGAGGATGTCTGTGTCTGATGGAGTGTCAATTATGGTGCCCAGTTTGCAGTCATCTGCAAATTTTGTCAGCCACAATCCCCCTATGTTTGCCTGCACTTCAGAAAAATAAATGCCGAACAAGAGGGGGCCCAGGACTGAGCCCTGTAGGACACCGCTCGTGACCAGTTTAGAGTCTGACATGGCACCAGCAACTCTAACCCTGTGTGCTCTGTCCTTGAGCCAGTTTGCAACCCATCTTGTGACATATGGGTTTACATCTAAGCTGGTGAGCTTTTCAATGATGCCTGAGAGGGGTATTGTGTCGAACGCTTTTGCTAGGTCAAGGTAGGCTGTGTGAACTGCCTTACCCTCATCAATGGCCTTAGTGACTGTTTCGAAAAAGTCGACCAAGTTCAAGAGGCAGGATCTGCCCTTGACAAAGCCAAATTGGGTAGGATCCAGTGTCTGTAGGTCCCCAATGTCTTTATTTATGAGTTACATTATGATCCTCTCCATAGCTTTGCAGACAAGGCTCATCAAGCTTATGGGGCGGTAATTTCCAGGGTCCGTAGAAGCACCACCTTTGTGGAGTGGGACCACAGTTGCCATACGCCATTCTTTGGGTACGTATCCTGTAGTAAGGCTAAGATTAAACAGCAGCCTTATGTGTGGGTTTAGTTCCTCATTGAGTTCGTGTAGCACACAGCCAGGGACACCGTCCAGTCCCATTGATGCTGTGTTTTTTGCTTTAGAGAGAGCAGCTCTCACCTGGGCATCTGAGATGTTTGGGAGTCTAGACTCTGGTGGGATAGATATTTCTCCTTTGGGGGGGGAGGGAGGGGAGAAATTTGCACTGAACCTGTCTGCCAGTATGTTGGCAATGTCTGTGGGTTCAGTGATTTTTTTATCATTTTGGACTAATTCTGAGCATATCTGGGAGTTTCCACCCAGGTTTCTAACATAGCTAAAGAAGGCTTTATGATTGTCTTTTGTGTCATTAGCGATTTTTCTCTCAAAGTTGGCCTTGGATGATTTTATGAGTGATCGTAGTTTTTGCTAGTATTGATCAGAGATACCTTCCCTTTTAGGGATTTTGCTCTGTCATGTAGTAGCATTCTCCTCTTGTTGTAGAGTTTGTTTATGGCTGGAGTCCACCAGACCGGCCTGCCTTTGGTGGAAAGGGTCTTGATTTTATTAGGGATTGCTTGATCCATACATTCCTGGAGGTGCTCGTAGAAGGCATTTGTAAGGGTTTCAGCAGCGTGGGTTGTGGTTTCCACTGGCTCGGGGCCTTGAAGGATACCACTCCAGTCTTAAGAAGTGTGAAGTTTGCTTTTGAGAAGTTCTTCACTGTGGTCTTTTTGCTGGGGGTGGGGCGGGATGTGGATCTCCAGTGAGATTAATTTATGGTCTGATCTCACCAATGAGGGATATACTTCGTGTGGGGCATTTTGTCCCCATGTTGTGATGATCAGGTCTAGTATATTTTCTCCTCTTGTGGGAATGGTGACTAGTTGTTCCATAGCATTTGAGTTTATGAACTCAAGGAACCTTTGGGCTAGGGTGTTGGGGCTTGAGTAATGTTCCCAGTCTATGTTTGGGTAGTTGAAGTCACCCAATATGATGGTGTTTGGAGAGACATTCATACTCTCCAGTGTCTTCAGGAAGGCTGTGTGGGTTTCCTGAGTTTGAGAAGGTGGTCTGTAGCATGTTACAAACTGTAGGGCAGTTTTACCTATGGTTAATTGCACCTGGATGGTCTCCGATGCTTCGTGCATTGCCACTAACCTGGAGGTGTGGGTATCCTTTATGAATATGGATACTCCTCCTTTTGTGGTTCGGTCCGATTTTGGGGCCGGAACGCATGATATGAGGTATAACCTGATAGTGCTAGGGTGCTCTCAGGAGCCTTGAACCAGGTTTCAGTCACAGCACAGACATCGATGTTCTCCATACTGAGGAGGGCTTCGAGGGCGTGCATCTTGAGGTTTAGACTTCTGGCACTGAGCAGTATTACCCTTAGTTTTTCTCCAATTTTGTTTTCTAGGGCGGTAGGTTTATCATTTGAGCCTTGCCTAAAAAAGGCACTATGGGGTTGGCAAGAGCCTTTGCCAATATCCGGAAGCCCAGGGGTGACAGGTGCAAGCCGTCCCTTGCGAAGCAGCGTGGCTTGTCAAGCATGTCATCCCAGGCAGACAGACATTGGATCCCCTTAGAATGACACCAGTAATTAAGATAATTATTTGCATGCCTTTGAAATGTGGGAGGAAATCAGAGCATCTGGTCAAAACTCATGCAAATACAGGGAAAGCATGCAGACTCAACTCAAAAGTGCTACAGTAATATAAAATGAAAATATACAACAAGAATGTTAGATTTTTGAAACTTTAAAGCAAAAAATTATAACCAATATAAAATGAGAAAGAATTCAAAAATCAGTCCATCCATCCATCCGCAATCTCCTTTTCTCATGGGGTTGGGGTGTCGCTTCAACAATGACAATCATCAATATCCAAAGATCACACCACCAGGTTGCTAGCCCTGCTGCGATTGTTCTTCCATACCACACACACGCACATGTGCGCACACACACACACACACACACACACACACACACACACACACACACACACACACACACACACACACACACACACAAACCACCAATTTATACTGTTTAATCCACATATTGCATGCCTTTGAAATGTGGGAGGAAATCAGAGCATCTGGTCAAAACTCATGCAAATACAGGGAAAGCATGCAGACTCAACTCAAAAGTGCCTCCCCCCCAGCCAAGAATAACCAGAGAACCTCTTGCTGTGAGGCAACAACACTATTCACTACAAAATTCAATATTTAAATATATTACTGCAAGACTTAAATTACAGGCTGCCCTCATGCACTTCCCATAATTCACACACGTAGTACGTCTGACCTATACAACCAAGCAACAACGAACTAGGAAAACCAAAAAGGGAGGCAAACAGACCCAAATAAAACAAACTTCAAAAGAATTTATTGCGTAAGCGCTTTCGGAAACACAGTTGGTACTTTTCCTTCTTCAGACAAATTAAAATGGGAACATATTTCTTATTTAAAGAATCTTAAATCAATTAATTAGCACCTTAATTGGCAAAATACTACATCCTAATTTACAAAATTGTTTTGGAACAATAACAACCACCAAAAAGTCTTTGCTATTAAAACCAGACAATCACAATAAAAAAGACAACTCAGTTAAAAAGTACAAGGTGTTTTACAATAGAAATAACCTACAATAGGAAAAAAAACATAAACTTTAACACATCTAAAATATAAATATTAAATATATAATCTAAATTATCAATTTTAAATATAAATTAATAAGTAACATAATATAATCTAGAATTTCTTTTCCCAACACAAACGCCTATCTTTTGAGTGCTAAAAGTTTAAGTAGGCACTTGATGGAAATAGTCTCATTGAGACCTAGAGGGATATGTGAGGCTGTCCTAATCTGCCATTTTAATTCTTCCAGTTCGAGGTTCAATTGCCAAGGGCCACATCTTTCGTCAATTCTAACCTGATGTAACACAGAAAATTTGAAAGAATGCTCAGGAAAAATACCTACATGCCTGGCCAAAGCATTATTTTGGTCGTTCTTCTCTATGGTGTAAAGGTGTTCATAAATACGTTTTCTGAGCTTCCTTTCTGTTTTTCCAATGTAGAATGAATTACAGTTCTGACAGCAGGCACAATAAACAACACGTTCAGAGTCACATGAATAGAACATTTGTACTTTGTAACAAACGTCCCTTAGTTCTATTTGCTTTTCTAAGTTGAGAAACCTACATTGCTTACATCTGCCACATTTGGCCATTCCCTTCCTCTTGTTACTGTTAACAGTGTTTGAATATTGCAGTAATGTCTTCAGATTTTTACCTCGCCTAAAGGTAATACTGGGTCTATCCCCTAATATTTTATATAAAGGAGAGTCTTCCTGGATAACTGCCCAGTTTTTATACAAAATATCCCTTATAAAAGGAACATCGGTGTTGAAAGTGCAAAAAAATCTTGTTGTTGAATCATGATCTTTCATCATATGATGATTGTCATTATTAACAAGCATAACACTGTCATCATTACTTCTAAGCAACGTGTCTTCTTCTTGTCTAACTAAAAGTGGCTTAAAATAACCTGAATGTCTCTTATCAATGACTTCAAGGGAAAGAGCGGCCAAAAGAGAGGCAGGGTAACCCCTTCTTAAGAACATGGTTTCTAACAACCCACATTCTTCCAAAAAGTCTTTCTCATCTGAACTCATTCGGGCCACTCTAACCAACTGACCCTTAACAACTCCTTTCTTCTGATGGTATGAATGAGAACTGGTAAAATGAAGAAAGGAGTTGGAATAGGTAGGCTTCCTATAGATAGAACTCTTAAATCTTTTTTCTATGGTATCTTTACTTAACAAAATGTCTAAAAAGTTAATAGTGTCACTTTTAGCAGTGAAAGTGAACTCCAAAAAGCTAGTGAGACTAGAGATTGAAGTGATGAAATCATGCACATCAGCCAAAGAACCCTTCCATAACATAAACATGTCGTCCTGGTACCGTGTGTACCAGGCGACATTTGCTTTAAAAAGGGAATTTTGAAAAAGCATAGTGGTTTCCCAATAAGCAAGGACGCAGTTTGCAAAGCTGCCTCCGCAAGGTGATCCCATAGCTGTTCCCGATTTTTGCAAATAAAAATTCCCCTCGAACCAGAAAAAATTGTTAGACAGGACTAACTCTAACAATGTCTCAATAACATAAATCATGTTGTTACTAATGCCTCTTGTAAAAAGAAACTCTCTTACCCATTCAACCCCTAATGTTTGAAGAATCACTGTGTACAGGTCCCTTATATCTACAGTCAAAAATGAATATTCTTCTTTGAAAGGAATAGTCTTCAATTCTCTTAAAAAAACCCAGGAATCCTTATAAATTTGGGGTTTGTTTTCAACCAGGGGTTTGAGAATGGAGTCTACATACTTTGCACACCCATAGGTAACAGAACCACGACCATCCACTATTGGTCTAAAAGGGGATTCAACAACCTTTTTGTGGATTTTGGGTATGCCAAAGAAAGAAGCTACTCTGGGGGCTGGCATAGTTAGAAAATTAAAAAGGTCCAAATCAATAGATCTTTCGATGAACAAATCATCCAGGACCCTTCTAATTCTGCTGTATTCATGATTCAACTCATTAATGCTCACCAGTTGATAAGAGGGGCTATTTAAATGAGTCAACATAAAAGAAACATAAGTAGAATGATTCATGCATACAAGACCCCCTCCTTTGTCCGGTTTCATAAGTCGTACACGACAATCTTTAAGAAGTTTAATAAACTCTAATTCATGCTTACAGACATTAACTGCTCTTTCACGAGGGTTTACCTTCTTACTAGACTTGTTGTTATGAAAGGCCCTGAAATCTAACTCACACATTTTGCCAAAAGAGGCAATGGTCGGGTGCAGTGATGGATTAAATACACTAGAAATTCTTAAAGGTTCTAAACAAGACAAATGTGAACCAAACAATACATTAAAATTAATTTTCCGAACAAATAAC
Organism: Protopterus annectens; assembly: GCF_019279795.1. Lineage (NCBI taxonomy): Eukaryota > Metazoa > Chordata > Ceratodontiformes > Protopteridae > Protopterus > Protopterus annectens. Next base: position 1,068,025,383 of record NC_056745.1, on the reverse strand, counting down.
TTAAGGTCCATTATGGTGGTTACCAAATCCATCCAAGCGTCAGGAACAAAAGTTAAACCTAAAGAAAAAAAGTCAATGATATCTTGAGGAAAAGAAATATCAGAAAAATTATATAAGAAAAAAATCCCCTGCTGAGTTAGTTAAAACATGAGGTGCAAGGGATTTGTTCTCCCCTATCTTCTCCATTGGTTCCTTCTCTTCCGAGGACGACCCTGTTGATTGGGTGTCCTTGGATTGTTGGAGCCATTGGTCTGGCGTCTCTGAAAACCCTGAATTTCTTGCTGATGCACGTCAGCACCTGAGTTGTTACCCTCACAAGAATTATTACCATGCACCTCCTGATGGTTATAATTGATTATATTATGTTACTTATTAATTTATATTTAAAATTGATAATTTAGATTATATATTTAATATTTCTATTTTGGATGTGTTAAAGTTTATGTTTGTTTTCCTATTGTAGGTTATTTCTATTGTAAAACACCTTGTACTTTTTAACTGAGTTGTCTTTTTTATTGTGATTGTCTGGTTTTAATAGCAAAGACTTTTTGGTGGTTGTTATTGCTCCAAAACAATTTTGTAAATTAGGATGTAGTATTTTGCCAATTAAGGTGCTAATTAATTGATTTAAGATTCTTTAAATAAGAAATGTTTTCCCATTTTAATTTGTCTGAAGAAGGAAAAGTATCAACTGTGTTTCCGAAAGCGCTTACGCAATAAATTCTTTTGAAGTTTGTTTTATTTGGGTCTGTTTGCCTCCCTTTTTGGTTTTCCTACGTCTGACCTATACTATCGGTATATATATATATATATATATGGGGGGGGGGTTCTTCCAACAGGATCATTTAGTAAGTTACTAAACTTGAAATTTAGTGCAACAGAAAAACACATAAATACAATGAAAATAATAAATTAGTAAATGTAAAAACTGATATTGAACTTCTGAAGTGGAAGTAAAAAGACACACTTCAAAAGATAGTATGTAGAGACATCCTGTGCGAGTCCCCTGAGACACATAGATGAAACTAATTTCAAAAGCTTGGAACAAGAATGAATTAAGCACAGTTTGCTAGATTATTCAGAGTAAAAAAGTCTTTCGGCTTTTCCCGGTTAGGGGTCACCACAGCAGATCTCCGGTCCACTCATGATTGGCAGTAGATTTTTACGGTGCCGAGTTGCCAGCTAGATGCCCAACCTTCAAAGAAGGCATTCCCATTCACACTCGTACCTACCTGCATGTCTTTAGTGTCACTCGACCATGGGGAGGACATGCAGACTCCACACAGAAGGCACTCCAGCCAAGAATCGAATGGGAGAACCACTTGCTGTAAGGCGACAACGCTAACTGCTGCACCACCGCAGCCTATCTTGCTAGATTATTTAGAATAGACTTTAAAATAGCCAGTAGCAAGAAGTCTTTGTATATTTCAGAACAAAGGAGTAAACATAATAAGACAGGGATGTCTGTCATGATCAGAAACTTTGCTACCAAGTTTTCTAACCAGTGTAGATTTGCCAGATGAGCATCCAAAACCATTAGGTTAAAGGCATTGCAATAGTCTGCATGAAATAATACCAGTGCAAAGAATTACTGCTACAAAAGCTATAAGCAAAGAAGGGTTCCAGATAGCTAGATGAAAATATGATGCTCTGATTTCACCCACATTTGAAAGGCATGCAATAGGTGGATTAAACACTCTAAATTGGAGTAGCAATTCTATTTAAAACCAACTTAAAATAAAACCTTTAGATCTCACAGCTCCCAACTTCGATAGAGCAGAAATAATATTCTCAAAATTAGAAATCAACCACAAAAAAGTCATCAGAATAATTTGTTGCTAGATTTCTCCAGGTAGTAATATTATTACACTAGAAAATATACTGCATTGGACCTCCTATTCATTACCACAAGAAACTATCATCATGGGTGACTCTAATATTGACTGGGAAACATGCTCCCCCCAAAACCCCACAAATGTTAACTTATATGGCTTTACACAAATCATCCAATTGCCTACTAGAATAGATAAGGCTACCAAAAAAGAATCAACCCTTGACTGGATACTCATAAATATACCTACCCACTCCTTTAAGTCTGGTTGTCTCCTAGACAGCCTGAGTGACCATCAAGCAACCTTCTTACTAAGGCATAAGTCTCATCATAACAAACAATTGACTTATCATCTAATAAAAAATAAAAAAAACATTTTAACATCACCAACTTCTTATCAGCATTACAATCCTGTAACTGGACACCCCTAAAGTTACTCCCCCCAGATGAAGTAGTTCAATTCTTTAACACTACCTTCTTAAATGTCCTGAACACACATACACCTCCTAGAACCATCAGAACCAAATGAAAGACCAGTCCTTGGCTAACTATGAAACAAGGTCAGTACTAATAAACAGAGACAAAGTCTGGAAACTCTGGCATTCTGCCAAGTTCCAAGCATCTAAACAATCCTACTTAGAGCTCAGGAACAAAGCAAAAAAGAAATCAGTTAAAAAAGACAAAATTAATTATTATCAAAATATGCAAGTGAACCACCAAAAGTTCTGGGCAGCCATAAATAATATCTTTCACTCTGGAAAATCCACCACACCATCCTCATCAACCAACAACACCACTGAAAATATAGCCACCCAATTCAACAATTTTTTTTACTGAAACCATAATTGCCTTATCTAACCTTCAAAACTCCCCCAATGAACCACCTAATACAATTAATAACAGCTCCTCCACTGAACCACCCAATACATTTAATAACAACTCTTCCTTTACATTCAAACCAGTCCCCACCACCTGCATAAAAAATTACTAAAAAAACTAAAACCCACAACCCTAGACACAGACCTACTTTCAGCAGAATTTCTAAAAATTGCTGCCACTGCAATAGCCTTCCTTGTGACCATTCTTATTAATAGATCCATGTCCAAAAAGAAAGTCCCTGATATCTAGAAAATTCCCACATAATACCCCTACACAAAGGAGGCAATTCTACAGAACTGACCAATTATTACCCACTAGTCATTCTACCTCCTCTATCCAAAATCCTTGAAAGATGCATACATAAACAAGTTCTGTACCACTTACACACCCAAACTCTTAACCAACACCCAGCATGGCTTTTATCTCACCCACAGCACTACCACTGCATTAACAGCCTTCACCAATACTGCTAACCACCACAGAAATAATGGGAAATTTGTATCTGCTACCTTTCTTGACCTTTCCAAGGCCTTTGGCATGGTGTCACATAGTAAACTTATTCAAGTTTTTTTCTGAATTTAACATCAGTCAGCACTCTATCTTTTGGTTCCAAAGCTATGTATCAGGTCACCAGCAAGCAGTCCAATGGCAGAAAGACCTCTCCCGTCTCCTTCCATTTACAGTAGGAGTTCCCCAAGGCTCCATTCTAGGACCACTACTTGTTTTGCGTTTCATCAACAAACAACATACTTCCTCCCTTCGTGCCTCAGTTATCCAATATGCAGATCACTCTACCTTAATCTGCTCTGCCTTCTCCCTTCATGAACTACAATCAGTTACACAATTGGCTAACAAACTCCAATCTAATTCTAAATCCAAACAAATGTAAATTTCTGTTTAACCCAATAAAATTTATATCAGCTAGTCCCATCATTTCTCCTGTATCTCACACCAAACTTCTAGGTGTCGAAATTGACTGTAATATCTCCCAGACCATAAAAATATTCTCTACAGAAATAAACAATTCCTTACTAAACTGACAAAGTCCACCATTGCACGTACCCATCTCATATCTACACTCCGCTGTGCTTCCCCTAAACTCACAAATTTGAAAAAGACATAAACCAACAAACTCAATTCCTGCTATAATAAAAAAAGCCAAATTTGTTGCAGACACCCCCTTCAGATCACATCATTGCTCAACTCTTAAGCAACTCAATTGGCTTGAAATTCCACAATTGCTCCTTTATAATCAACTGATCTTTGCTCACAAAGTGCTTTACTAACCTGATAAGATCCCCACCCTGCAAAACTTAATACTCCCATATTCAAACAACAGCTCACTCTGGTCAAGTAACAGGCTACTACTACAGGTAACTAAAGCCAATAATGCAGCCGGTGATTCCCTCTTCTCCAACTTCATATCCAACAAATGGAACTCACTCTCCCAAAATATAGTATCCCAATCTTCCTTAACACAATTTAAACATACAACTGATAAAATATAATCAGATCCTGCAGATAGACTAGTGGTGGACCGTAGCTGGGATAGCTACTAAAGTCCAAAAAAATGACACGGATATATGAAACTTGAATTATGTCACTGATAAAACAGAACGAAAAAAAGATGAAAAAACACTCCTTTTAAATCCACAGAAACCTCACTGCTTCGCCGAATTGGCAAGATGTTGAACTAAAGTGTAACAAAAAGACTGTTACACACTGATGTTTAGCAGTTCAAAAGTAAAGTAGGACTAAATCTGTTTATATCCCAGGCATATACATTCCTATAACTCTGCCAAATGATGCAATGTAACTTGAACACAACTCACAACAGTCTGTGTGGGGAGACCACAACAAGCATAAAAAGTACCTTAGAATGTTTGTAAAAGCTGATGAAATGTTGTAGAGCAAATGCCTGGTTGCTCAGGAAGTCCTGACTATCCGTTTAGCTTGTGGTAGAGAAAACCCAATCCAATACTTTGTAGTTAGAAAAACACAAGAAGCTTCCCTTTGCAAACTCAATGGTTCCAGACTTGCAGGAAGCAAATGAAGCACTAGCACAATTGCTATGTAAACAAACTCAGAAGTTCCAAACTCATACACTGTTATACACTGATGTTTAGAAGTTCAAAAGTAAAGTAGGACTAAATCTGTTTATATCCCAGGCATATACATTCCTGTAACTCTTCCAAATGATGCAAAGTAACTTGAACACAACTCACAACAGTCTGTGTGGGAGACCACAACAACCATAAAAAAGTACCTTAGAATGTTTGTAAAAGCTGATGAAATGTTGTAGAGCAAATGCCTGGTTGCTCAGGAAGTCCTGACTATCCGTTTAGCTTGTGGTAGAGAAAACCCAATCCAATACTTTGTAGTTAGAAAACACAAGAAGCTTCCCTTGGCAAACTCAATGGTTCCAGACTTGCAGGAAGCAAATGAAGCACTAGCACAATTGCTATGTAAACAAACTCAGAAGTTCCAAACTCATAGGAAGCAAAAAAGGCGCTGTAGACTGAAAATAAATCCTTTATTACAACGATAGCATTCCTTAAGCACTAGTTGAGCTTTCATCTGCACCATCGCAGACTTCATCAGAACTAGTGCAAAACATTTAATTAACTCATTTAAAACAGTTTTTGGCGCCAAAACTTTGTTACTCAATTTAAAGAAACAGTACTCCATTTGTAACATAACTAATATTGGACCTATATAAAAAACATATAAATCTAGGTGATTTATGTATATACATACCAAAAGTAAATACAAATGTATATATCATTATAAATATTGATTTTAAAAGTCACTAAAAATAATTATTCATATGGTATTGTGATTGAAATACTAAAACATTAATTAAATTCACTATGTGTACTTACATTTCATCAAATATTGCAGCCATAAAAATATTATATATCAAGAATTAAAAATGGTTTTATACTTATAAAATCGTTAATACCTGGATTCCTGGTGGAATCAGTTAAAATCTGCCACTTGCTTTCTTTACAGGCCAGTCTTGTTTTCCAATCCCCTCCAAAAGGAAATTCCTTCACCTCATCTATTATCATAAAGGAGAATGTGTGTCCCTCACCATATTCCTTGATGTGTCTGTATAGGGCATTTTTACTATCCATTTTCCTAATTTTATAATAATGCTCATAAATACGTTTCTTTAACTCTCTTTCTGTTTTGCCTATATAATAGGCTGGACATTTTTTACACAGAGCTAAATATACTATGTGCTTGGTGCTGCAATTCCCACCTATGCTCCTAATTTTACTGTGATTAATGTCATTCAAAACAATATCACTGTTGGTGTTTATATGTGTACATTGTTTGCATCTTCCGCACTTTCTGGTGAAAACCTTGTCTTTATTATTGTTTCTGCCTTTCCCTAACTTGGAATGTTCCAGTAATCTTTTTATGTTGGGACCAGTTTTGTATACTATCTTAGGTTCCTCACCCAGTATATTTTTGTTGACATCTGATACTGTGATAATGTCCCAATATTTCTTTATAATGTCCTTAATCTTGGTGCTATGAGGGGTATAGGTCAGAACACACACTCTACCCATATTTGCTTTCTGCAAGTTGGCGTTAATCTCTTTATCAAGACCTAGCAGTGGTTTGTATTTTATTCCCATTGGGATTTGACAAATTCAATGGTGTCACTAATCATGTTGCTGGGATATCCTCTCCTTTCAAATAAATCTGCTAACAGAACCATTTCTCCTTCCATGAATTCTCTAGTTGATGACATTCTAGCACATCTAATGCACTGTCCCTTCATAATATTTTTGAAAATGTGTGGTGGATGTTCACTTCCAAAAAATAGATAATCATTAGAGAATGTGCTTTTTCTATGTATCTTGGATGTAAAACCTTCCTCATTGGAACCTATGAACACATCCAAATATGAAATACCTGAGTTATTTGTTTCACAGGTAAATTTCAAAAAATTGGTAGTTTCGTTGATGTATTCAATAAATTGTGGTATTGTCTCGTTGGGTCCCTTCCACAGAATGAATATATCGTCCAGAAATCTTACATAGAAGGTGATGTAGCTGGAGAATGCACAGTTGGTAATGAATTCATTCTCTCAATCAGACATAACCAAGTTTGCAAATATGGGGGCACAAGATGCGCCCATAGCAACTCCCTTTCTTTGTCTGAAAAATTCACCCTCGAAAGTAAGATAATTGTGATCCAACACTAGGCCCATCATATCCACGATTAGATTTATTTTATCCCAGGTCAATGTAAAAAACTTTCTAAGACTCCTGGCAAATCTCTCTAGTCCCTCGTCCTTAGGAATACATGAAAATAAGTCACATACATCAATGGTGATGAATGTACATTGTTCTGTCCATTTGTCAGGACTGAGTTTACTCAAGAAATCCCATGAGTCTTTGATGATGAATGGTACATGTGTATAAATATGTTTCGTCCATCCATCGATCGTTACTCCTATGTTATATGTTTTTGACTTTGAACCTGAGATGATGGGTCTGAAGGGTGGTTTGGTCAGAGACTTATGAATTTTCGGTATTCCTATTATGCAAGCCATCACTGGATGATCCACTTTTAGAAACCTATATACTTCTTCTGTGATGCGGTTATCAATAAAGTATTCTTCCAAAGCTATGTCAATTCTTCTAAAACCTTGGTTAATTTGATTGATTGAAACCTGTTGGTAATTCCCAGAATGGTATAAAATATGGTATATCTCAGTGATATAATCTTTTGGGGATAAATAACTGCCCCTCCCCCCTTGTCGGGTTTCATTATTCTTACGTCTTTTTTATACATATATTCATTCAGTACCGCTCTTTCTTCTTTGGAGATGTTATCTTTTGTTAATTCCTGTTTTTTCCGATATTCTCTTGTGATTTCATGGTTGAGTAGATACAGTTCTTTACATATCATTTGTTCAAATACATTCACTTGTGAATTGTACTGAGGTATAAATGTACTTTTTCTTTTTAATTCAGTGGGTATATATGTGGCCTCATCATCCTTTCCTTTTCAAATAGTAGAGCCAGGTTAAGTCTGCGACTATATAATTTGATTTCTTTGATATGATCTACTAGATTGAATTTCTGTGTAGGGATGAATTTGGTTCCTTTGCATAAAGGGAACATAATTCTTCATGAATAGGGACATCTGTGTAGTTGTACACGTTGAAGCCTTTATAGTGCGTGATACTAGGTTTTTCTTTTTCTAATTCTGATGTATCTACCTCCTGTATGTCTATTTTCACAGTTTCATCATGTCCATTATTTGAATTTTCATTGTTAATGTTGAAGGGAGATGGGACCACGTCAATCTCTCTAGAGGGAACTAAAATGGCAGGAGGAGAGACAGTAAAACCTCCAACTGTCGTTGTAAACTGACAAACTCTGGATTTTACTTGTATTTTCTGCTGCTCTGGTAATTTGTTTTTCCATAATTTTGATGGTGTCTTCCTCCCTGAAAATTTTCCTGTCTGTCCACCTGTCTTCTACCTCTTACATGTGTATATCCTTCATCTAATCTTTCTTTCCTATCTTGTGGCCAAACATATACCTTACAAGTTCTGTATAGCTCCATATCACGCTCTAATTTTATGTTTTTACTTTGCATCATTTGGAAGAGTTACAGGAATGTATATGCCTGGGATATAAACAGATTTAGTCCTACTTTACTTTTGAACTTCTAAACATCAGTGTATAACAGTGTATGAGTTTGGAACTTCTGAGTTTGTTTACATAGCAATTGTGCTAGTGCTTCATTTGCTTCCTGCAAGTCTGGAACTATTGAGTTTGCAAAGGGAAGCTTCTTGTGTTTTTCTAACTACAAAGTATTGGATTGGGTTTTCTCTACCACAAGCTAAACGGATAGTCAGGACTTCCTGAGCAACCAGGCATTTGCTCTACAACATTTCATCAGCTTTTACAAACATTCTAAGGTACTATTTATGCTTGTTGTGGTCTCCCCACACAGACTGTTGTGAGTTGTGTTCAAGTTACATTGCATCATTTGGAAGAGTTATAGGAATGTATATGCCTGGGATATAAACAGATTTAGTCCTACTTTACTTTTGAACTGCTAAACATCAGTATGTAACAGTCTTTTTGTTACACTTTAGTTCAACATCTTGCCAATTCGGCGAAGCAGTGAGGTTTCTGTGGATTTAAAAGGAGTGTTTTTCATCTTTTTTTCGTTCTGTTTTATCAGTGACATAATTCAAGTTTCATATATCCGTGTCATTTTTTTGGACTTTAGTAGCTATCCCAGCTACGGTCCACCACTAGTCTATCTGCAGGATCTGATTATATTTTAACAATTTAAACATATGTTGAAAACTCACCTGGGTGATAAATGGCTATGCTCCTGTGCCAGCCCTGGTTAATTTGCCCCATAACAGTAAAGCTAACTAAGCCACTGCATTAACTAAACTACCAAACTACTAACCCCATCCTTCTCAAACTCAGCCTCAACTCATTCTGCAACACTAAATATTCTGCAATACTGTATATACTGTAGTAATAACTAAAATCCAAAGTATAAGGGCACCTCTGACTACTGATCATATAACTCCTAAACTACTCATAAACTGTTACTTTCTGTATACACTATAACCTCAATTGCTTCTTCCTATATATATCTTCATCAGTACCTTTTATGAACTGGTTTCTCTCTCGCACCTTTTCCATCTCTGTAGTATGCATTGTTTGTTACCACATCATACTGTGCTCAAACTGTAATTGGTTGCAATATCTGTAGCTAGTACAGGGCATCACTGTAGTAGACACTATGTCATTGCTGTAATATTATTCCAAATGTATACTGGATTTCTATTTGTATCTACTTTATATTATTGCACTTGTATTTTATTTGTGGAACTTTTCTCTCTAGGCCTCCACTGAAAAGGGACCTATGTTCAATGGACTTTCCTGGTTAACACATGTAAAATAAAATAAAATAAATAATAATAATAATAAATTGATGGCTGACACCTTGGTCTGTCATCAAGTTCCATATTGTCAACAGTTTGACAGCATCATAACAGGTAGGTGAAATGTCTCTTTTCAACAAAGTTTAATGGAACTAGTCTATGTTTTTCACAGGATAAGCTACAGGTCCTACTTTTTTAAATTGAACTTTAGTCATTTTTTGTAACAACATCTAATATAACATAACTTCTAAACACAGCACTTAACTATGTAAGTAAATATTGTAGGAAGAAATATCCAGGGAATTGTTATGGCTAGGCTTGAATAGGCCATAGGGCCGATAGCCTAGTACCAACCTATGAACCTATATACAGAATTCAAATCACTATAGTTAATATTCACTTACACACTATATCACAGTCCCAGGTGTATACTTCATTGTAACAAACCAGGAAGGAGGGAGCAGTACTGTTTCTGATTCAGCTGTAGCCTAAACTCCCAAAATACCCTGGACCACTGTCTAGCTTGGGCTGAGTCTCTTCCTTTATACCTGAAAGACAGGAAGACTTGATTTACATGCTGAGCCACATAGCTTCTTGGGTTAGTAGAAGAGGAGAATAATGTGAGTCATCCCTTCCTTGGCAAAGAGGATTTCTACCACATAGTGTCTTCTTTCACCATTAAGCTCCTCAATCTGCTGTTCATATCCTCTCTTAGCCTCAAGAACCAGAATTCCTACCTTCATTGAAGTTGTCTGTCTAGAATGTTCCTACAGAAACATTAAAGCTCTCATCAGCAATGCTGAGCTCTCCTACAGCCCCAGGACATTCAGACAATCTTACATTTGGCTCACCACATTTCAGCTACCTGTTTCTGCTCAACCAGCTGCTGGGATGTACAGTACCAATTATCAATTAAATGTAGTTGCTGGTCCTGTTTTTATTCCACTAACTAAACCTCTGCAAAGCTGCAAAACTTCCCTTCCATCCTGCACTGCCAATTATTAGGCTGTCCTCTTCAGACCATAATGTACGTATCCCCATCATCAAGTGGTGAGCTCTTTTCGGCCACAAATCCTTATAAATTGTGCTACTCCCTTTCTTAACTGAGAACCACTTTCAATATTGGAGATGGACATTAGTGCTGAACCCATCCTATTTTAATATGAACCATATGACCTTCATTAGCTCAAATGCAAACCAATTATGGTATTTTAAGTTGACTTTACCCCTTAGAGACTCAAATGGCAGATTTGTTATTTCATCTAGCTCAGGCATAATCTGTTCCCATACTTTGATCCCCTTCCACCTCCATCTATCTTTAGTTTGGGGTGTGACTGATGTTAATTCCCAATGGGGTTATTCCAAATCACTTGCAATGGTCATATGCCCTAGGAACAATCCCCCAATTTCTTGGCACACATTTCCAAAGTAAGCAGCCATTCTTGTAGGGCTCTACCTACAGCCCACATCTACAGGCCCTTAATCGATATGGGACCTCCAGATAACATATTCACTAACTGAGCCAAATGAAATGCGAGGGTATATCTTGGTATATCCATTAGACCTTACCCCCATGGCATTTTAGCCTTCTGTGCTGCTAATTTTCTATTTTTGAAAACTAAAACTGCACTTTCAATCAGTTGCTGAATTGATAGTCTAGACTGACAAAGGCCTATTGACTGACTCCTGATGAGAGGGCTGGCTTTAGGACAGTTGAACCTATTTGGTCCAACAGGGATCCGCTCACTCGGATGTCTCACACTAGGCTATGACAGTATCATTATGCTATATACTGTCCACATGTGCTTGGAAGACACTATGTCAAAATGCACAGCATTTTCTCCTTATAGTTTTGCTCCCATAGTAGTTGCAAGTCGAATTAGTGGAGCAGACAGTTTGTATCATGTATTGCACTAGTGGCCACACCAGTATTACTAGTAACTCCAGCTCCACACCTCTTGTGTGGCTGCCATAGCAGTCATTTGCTGTTGCTGGGTGCTCAAGAGGATTTTCAACCCATAACTGGTTGGAGTAACCATTTGGTTTTGTGTACAACTCCAGTTACTGTCTTTAAAGATAATAGGACCATGTTTAATTTGAAAACTGCAAGAGAAGTATTGAGTTTTAATTTGCTTTGCTTGCTGACTTAGGATTTAAGATTGGTTGTTAATTAACTTTATTACAAGAAATAAATGTAAAATAATCAGTATTAGCCAGTATGAAAACAAACATTAGTAAGTATAAAGAAATAATAATAAAAGCTGCTATAATGTCATGTAACTTCTAATCACAAACTGCTGACAAAGTATTACCAATTCAACTGTATGGCAGAGAAATGCTTGCTGCTGCTACAGATGAGAGCAAAATAATCCAGGAGAAATTAAACATAAGATGTATGCGCTGAAAGGTAGGAGGCAGAGGTGCATAGCAAAATGGTTAACTTGACTGAAAATGGGGAAAAGCATAACAGCAGCAGTTTGACTCCTACACTGCAGGGCATCACAATTTCAGTGCCACATACAAAATGGGGGGAAGCAAAAACATAATAATAGAAAATAGATGAACGTGCCTGGAGAGGACTTTTTGGGGGTAAGTGCATTATAGAAAGTTCAACAAACTGTGTGAGTTATGCATATTCTCCTAACATCCACGTGGGTTTCCATAAGTCAATCTGAGTTTTTCTCACCTGCCAAAATGTGATTATCCCTGCATGTAATCTTCACTGTTGCTCTTGTGATCTGTGATATGGTTGGAAAATCTACACACATTAATTCAATTACCCAGTAAAAGAACTAAATAATTAAAATAAAAAATAAACTTTTAGAAATAGTTGTGAGTGGGATGGTGTGTGAGCAATGCCATTTCTAAAAAAAATGCCTGAAATTATTATTATTATTATTATTATTATTATTATTATTATTATTATTAGAAGGTTATCAGTTTTATGTGGTTTTGTGGAAATTACATTGACTGTAACAAGGTACAAGAATTAGCTGGATGTGGGAATTCCTACCATTGTGAGAAGAGCAGGAGATGACTGAATGCAGATGCAGGAAGAAAGGGAAATTATGAGATGGGCATGTGTAATGGGGATTAGAATTTCTTCATCCTCTCTTTGTCTCCCCAGTGTTCTCAGAAAAATTAAAAACATCTTCACTAACTCATTTGTCCAGTACGTCCTGGCATCTGAGGACATTGGACATGAGAATTGAGAGCTGGGGACTGTGAGGAGTCAAGAATTTGCCAGGTTTCATAACTTAAAATGAGCCTGCTTCTTCCTAACATGATCTGCTTGATGCTGTCTGCAGCACCTCCAAAAGATGGACCAAGGAGTCTAACAGGTTTGCGAGTCTGAGGGTGGGCAGGGGACACCATAGTGCAGCAAAAGTGAGGGCCAGCGCACGCAGCCTTGCAGCCGCACTGGTTAAGATGCTGAAGTGTGTAAGGCCTTTGCTTACAAAGATAAATTAACAAACAAACATAAATACATGCATTTAATTAATTAAAAATATATATTGATAAAAGCTGTGGTCTGCCTAGGTGATTTTCAGGCTCAGCATTCGTGGAAATACAACAAACTTTAATCAATATCAATGTAAAAGTGATAACATAAGAGCAAACATGAAGAGAGAATATAAGTCAGAATAATACGTAGCATAAACGAACATAATCGTAAGTAGATGTGATACAATTATTCAGTTACAGAGTGCAATATTAGTAAGTGGAAAAAAATAACATAGAAAGAACAAAGTATTTCCAAAACAATGGGCATGGACTATGAAGAAGAGAATGTCATGAATCAAATGAGGAGAAGAAGGGGCAAGAAGAAAGCAGAAAGAAAAAATAAAATAAAAAAAGAAGTGTAGGGAAGAGTGACAAGGGTATTGTGCAGCTATCTCATATCTAGGTTAAGGAGGCCTGTGCAGTACTAAAACAGTTTGGAAACATGTTTATTGGAACGCTAATAGGCACCCACCTGAAAAAAGCATCATGTAGACAAAGGATCTCAATGGTTCATTAAATAAGCCCCTTATAATGTGCCTGAGTAAGTTAAGTAGATCCTGAGAATGGATCTATATGAGACATTGGATCTGGTGGTAATAAGAGAGACCAATAGTTTACTTAAGTTTTAACATGTCTTATGACAAAATATAAGCTAATAAATACCATATATTCCTGATACCTAATCCAACATAGTCTTAATTCCAGGTGTTTCAGCTAAATGGCATTTCTGAGTGTCCACAACTTTTTTCTTTTACTTTTAAGTCTTTTGATGGACAATTTCAGGCCAATAAAGTCAAATCCCTCTAGCTGTGCACATGCATGTTTCTGCCTTCTTATGACATCATCAGCACAGCATAAGAGGAATGTTTGACTTTTGGAAACACAGGGTAGGCATATCCAACTGATATCCATAAAGGGTGTCTACAAAATATCCCAACTAACAAACTAAAACAATGAGTAAAAAGGTCACACAAGAAAACCAATTGGTTAAAAACACAAAAAGAAAAATCTAGCAAAGCTAGAATTTCCACTGTGTGATGTCCACAGCTAAAGAGGTTTGGCTTTATTTTTTACAAGTTAGTAATAAGTAAATAAAGCCAATGAGATAAAACTGCTTTCTTAAAAGCAAAAGCAAGCATCACCCTTGTGCCTTTTCTGACACTTATTCAGACTGCTGCAGAACCATTTAGAGGATTATTTTAAAGCATAAAGTCAAATGCAAAAAGTAATATCATTTCTTCAATACTGACTTAAGCTTCTTTACTATCATTATTTTATTTGCCAATATTTCTAAATAAAAAAAACAAATAACAATGGGGAAAGATGACACCCCTACTTGCTTCCCCTGTTGAGACACAACTTGTCAGAAAGCCCTCCCCCACACATTTTAATGTATGCCTCTGATCCCTCATATATCCTTCTAAGTAACCCTATTATTGCTATCAAGGAATGAAAATATTCCCATTATCCTTGCCATAAAATCCCAACTTACTCTGTTGAATGGTTTGTCTGCATCAATAACCACCAACAGTGTTATTTTGTTGCATTCTTCTTCCACTGTTTCATCATTGTTCTGTTAATGTTGTCAAATATTTGCCTCCCCTCCACAAAATCACATTGATCACATCTATCAATTTTGGCAACACCTTTGCCATTCCTACAGCTATCATAAACATAAACAATCTATAATCATGATGTAAAATTGAAATGGGCCTATATGAAGCCGGGACTGATAAGTATTGCAGTCACCACAGTTTTTTTCCAGGCTGTTAGTGCTTCCTGTCTAAATAAAATACTTTTAAACAAAACATTCTAGATCTTGATCACTTTCTTCCTTCCTAGCCTTCAAACTTCCACAGTGATACCATCTATTCCTGTAGACTTTCCTGCAGCTTGATTATACATCAAGTTTTTTTATCTCATCTCCTCCTGTCCTAATGTTAATTTTGAGCCTCATCTATCTCTACCCTTGGCAGACAGAAGTCTTCCATAAATATTTTCAATTGTGCATTTTATTTTTTTTTAAAAAACAAGTTTATTGTTTTTAACATACAAAATAAATATCATAACAATCTTATACAAGCAATTAAAATGTAAATAGTTGTAACATTTAATAAAACAACCAAAATATTTACAGAGACATCCACTACAAAAATTGTGCATTTTATTGATTTCCGCATTCCTCTGCTTTATATAAATGTTCATAACATTTCCAAAATGTCCCTAATACTTCTACAGGATCTCTGGTAATTTTTCTTGTTATAGGCTCCCTAAGTTTGGCAATGACCCATTCTACTTTCTGTTGCCTAAGTCTTTCTGCTAAGAGGTTTTCTGCTCTGGATTTATTATAGAAAATAGTTGCTTAATAGCAATCATTCTAAACTCATGCATATTTTCCAGATTCTCCATTATAGTCTCTTTAGCACTCTGCAGTTGTGCCTTTCTTGTTCCATGAGATTTCCCTTATTCTACAATACTTTAACCTCTGTCATCCCCCTCTAAATAAGTATTGCTACTTCTTAACCATATCTTTTTACTTTTATTTCAACCCTATCATAAACTCCACTTTAATTTTATCCTACTAGTTATAGCTTTTGAAGAAATTTCCTTCATCCTTAATAACTCTTGAATAACTTCCTCTACCCATTCCTTAAATTCTTTCCTTTTTTAACATTTAAGTGGGGAAGCAACCATGTTTCATTTTACTTCGTTACCTTACATTTCTATCTTAATTGTGATTGGCACATGATCTGAAATAATTTTTAGATCTGTGTCAAAGTTTTCAAGTAAATTCATATATTTCTGTGAAATAGAATTCCTGTCAATAATAGCCCAGCTATTGTACCTTGAGAAATAATATATAAATTATATGTTCCTACGACTAAATTCATGTGTTCCATAGCAAATATTTTCATAAATTTCTTCAGAAGTCTAACATCTTTTGTAATATTTTTTTCTAGGTCCCCCAGATACATCCTCACTGTTGCAAATCAAGTTCCATCCCCTGCTTATAAGTAATATTCCCTGCTGAAAGTTAATTATTTCTCCAGAAATTTCATAATAACAGTTTTAGGTGTAATATAAATGCATGCCAATAGCCGTTTACTACCATAAATCTACCATTACTATCTTTTTTCCTTTTCTGTCACTATAACAATATTAGTTATATGACAAAGAAAGTGTCCCACATTTTACATACTGCACTGAACACAAAAGATGATACACCCCATAATGTAAATACTAATTCTAAATGGAACCCGGACTCCAGTTTTGTCTGGTATTAGACCTAAACCCAACCTTAAAATGCTTCTACTTGATAGTCCTCCATTTTCTGAATGAAGTGCACATTTTTATTGCCCTCTGCATTCATGGGATTAGTTCCTTATGACTAAGGCATGTACCTTTAGAAGACCAGCACAAAGCAGGTCAGCTGTTTTCCAAATAAAATATTTATTATAAAATTGACAGAAAAACCAACAAAATAGAAGAATACAAAGATAAAATAAGATGTCATTTGAAGCATTCATGTACTATGCACTTTGTCCAAACAAAACATCAGTAAAACATATTTTTTTTGCATAATATAGGACAAATGTATATTTTTTCTGTGTGTGTGTGTGTGTGTGTGTGTGTGTGTGTGTGTGTGTGTGTGTGTGTGTGTTTGGTTCATGAAGCTATCTTCATAGACACCATATTGGCCTATCTGTTCCTCTTCAAAGAGAGAGGCCACCAGGCCATTTATCCTTATTGGAGGTGAGTATTTAACTTCGTGTGCTTCTGTAATCCACTGTAGGAGAAAGTGATTTTTATTTTAGGCCTATAGTCTCACTTCATGGCTGTTACTTTCATAAGTACTTACAATGACAGGCAAATTTGTGCTACCAAATTTACAGCATGTGTTTTGTGGTGAATCATACACAGGGCCAAACAAGGAAGTAGGGGTCCTCCTAGTGAACCAACCACAGCTCCTGCCTTGGGGGTTAGTACCACTCAATTCCTTCCCTCAGCTACTAGATGAACCTTGGTCATATGCGCAAAACTTATGGCTTTATTCCCCTAAGTCAATGGTGCAGATCACATTAAACATTCTTAATCATCACTTTTTATGGTTATGATTTTAATTTGAAAAAAGGTTTAATTGATATTATTTAGTTCAAACCAGGGGCTTTGTTTAATAATGCCCATCAGAAGCATTCTTTAAAGTCAAACCTTCATCACAATCACCACCATTAACATTATGATCAATAGTTCTTAATGCTTAAAATTAAAAAGTGAAGCAATTATTTGTCTCAAGTGAATGCATACACAAGTTATGAGTTAAAACCCTTTAATGCCATTCGTATTTTCTTTCACCCTTAGTTATAAACCCTTTAATGTCATTCAAATCTTCTGTCACCCTTAGTTATAAACCCTTTAATGCCATTTGTATCTTCTGTCACCCTTAGTTATAAACCCTTTAATGCCATTCCTATCTTCTGTCATTTGAAGCACTCATGTACTATGCACTTTGTTATAAACCAATTTTAAAAACTTTTTGGTGCCAAAAGTCATTCAACATACAAATTTTAAAGTGACATGGTGCCTATTTTAACCATCTTGACCATTCATATAAACCACAACACTAATGCTCATTCCCTATCCATCCATCCATAAATGTCATTAGAATTCTATAAAATTCATTAATATAGGGTCGAAATGTATAACATATATTACATGTATCAAATGTACAATATAAAAATATAAAAATGTATAAATATACATATATGAAATATATATTGATTATATAAGACTATGTGAAAATTAAAAGGCTGAGTATATCGTAGTTGAGAGGCTGAATATATATTGACCAATCATATATATATATAAAACAATCGTGGCTAACCTTATTTATACTATGTAATGTATATAACATCCCTTTGGAGTGCCTAACCTACTCATTGTCACCTATATAAGCTCACACATTTGTATATTTGTGTAAATACATACATATAAAAATTCATACATATAAAAATTAACATCAAATATCAAAACACAAAATATATATACCAACGTAGGTATATGTACCCATCATTTGGTAATTTATGAAAAATCGGTGACAAACGATATATACAAAATTTACAAACAAGTGGGAAAATTGAGATTTCAAGACAATTTATCTGAAAGTGAGAGAGAAGTGCTGGTTCAGTAAATTAATAACAAAGATATAAGAGTCATGAAACTGGATAAGGGGGGGTGGAGCAGTTTTGTACAATTCTCTAAATTATATCAATGAGTTGTACAAGATATTATATGAAACAGGAAATTACGAAACTGTTTCTATCAATGAGATTAACATAGGATATAAACGTATTGATTTATGTCTAAAGGAATTTTTGTTGGACAACCACATTACTCTTGATCTGTATAATTATTTGAAGATTGAAGATTGAATATCCTATACTTGCTAATATAGTAGGCATACCCAAAATTAATAAAAATATCAAACAGCCTCCTTTTCGTCCCATTGTGTCAGGTAGACATTCTAAAATACATCCATTAGGTGTGGTTATAGACAGATGGTTGAAACCTATATACAGCAATATTCCACATCTAATTAAAGACTCATGGTCATTCTTGGCAAAATTAACCACTAATTTATGGAAAGAAAATGTTATTTTTATTACCATAGATATAGATTTATTTTCTTGTATATCCAAACAACAAGGTTTAGAGGATTTTTGCAACAGTTTAAGAAAGTTTTCTAATTTGGATTGGGACAAGATAAATCTGGTTATGGAATTGATGTCTATGGTATTAGAATATAACTATATACACTTTGAAGGTGAGAATTTCAGACAAACTAGGGGAGTAGCAATGGGGGTGGCTTGTGCCCCCATTTTTGCTAACCTGGTAATGTTGGAATGGCAAACCACCAAGCTTTTTAGTAGTAGTTATTATGAACATGTGATTTATTACTCCAGATTCTTGGATGACATTTTTATATTGTGGAATGGAACTATGGAGAGTATTCGGCCATTTATAGAATTTTTAAACAGTTCCAGTAAGTTTTTAAAATTTACCTGTACATGTAGTCCAATAGGTATATCTTATTTGGATACATATATTTCGAACTCCAGTCATGGTTTTCAGTCCAAAATATTTAGAAAGAGTACTTTTTCCAATAGTTACTTAGAATATACTAGTAATCACCCTAGGAACATGATGAAAAACATATTTAAGGGACAATATATTAGAGCTGTCCATATGACATCTAACTATGAAGACATGTTAGACAAAATCAGTTATATTGAAACTATGTTTAGGACTAGGGGCTACCCCATTCATATGTTGAATGATGTTACCAAATATGTGGTGGGTGAATGGGGAAAGAAATATCCCCCTTTATTAGGTAAAGAACTAGATAAGAATTTGGAAACAGTGGAGAAAAATACTGTTAAACAATTTAATAGGGCTTGCGTAATGGAATACTCCCCATATGTTAATTACATAAAGAATGTAGTAAGAAAGAACTGGAATATTATTGTGGTTGATCATGAAATAAAGAAATTATTGGGTGATGCACCAATATTTGTTCATAAAATGGGAGCCAACATAAAGAAGAAAATAGAGTCTGGACCTATGGTAAGAGTTAAAAATGACCAGTGTAAATGTACTAGTAAATGTGGGTCTTGTAGGCAGCACCATTTAATACTGGACACTACGGGGGTGACTTTAGATAATGTTACTAGGACTAATATTAATTTTAGGCAAGGTAATTGCAATAGTAGATATGTGATATAATTAGCAAAATGCATGTCATGCACGGCTTACTATATAGGTAAGACAGAACATCAATTTAAAAAGAGAATACATGATCATCTTTATAGTATCAGAACCAAGGATATGAACAATGCATTATATAAGCATATAGCAAAATATGGTGATGTACATACATTTAAATTTGCCATAATCGACCAGGTCACAATAGATCCACATGGTGGGAATATAAAGGCACTGTTAAGCAGGAAAGAAATTATATGCCAAATATTAACTGATGCCGCTAGAGAACCGGGACTTAAGTACATCACCATAAAACCTATTTTGCAATTAGCTAGTGTAGTTAGGATTCACCCCACCACATTTATGATTAGTACATATACCTACGTTGATTTACATATTTTTTATTTTGATATGTACGGATGTTAATTTTTATATGTATGAATTTTTATATGTATGTATTTACACAAATATACAAATGTGTGAGCTTATATAGGTGACACCGAGTAGGTTAGGCATTCCAAAGGGATGTTATATATATTACATAGCGTAAACAAAGTTAGCCATGATTGTTTTATATATATATTTTATCGGTCAATATATATTCAGCCTCTCAACTACGATATACTCAGCCTTTTTAATTTTAAGATAGTCTTATATAATCAATATATATTTCATATATGTATATTTATACATTTTTATATTTTAATATTGTACATTTGATATATGCAATATATGTTATACATTTCGACCCTATATTAATGAATTTTATAGAATTCTAATGAAATTTATGGATGGATGGATAGGGAATGAGTATTAGTATTGTGGTTTATATGAATGGTCAAGATGGTTAAAATAGGCACCATTTCACTTTAAAGTTTGTATGTTGAGTGACTTTTGGCGCCAAAAAGTTTTTAAAATTGGTTAATGAATATTGTTAGTTATTCTGATGAAGTCCACCTTAGTGTGGATGAAAGCGCTTAATGTGAACGAGTTTGTGCTGCTTATGGTCTATTAAAGAAGTATTTTACATGTACTTCTGACATTGGCTTTCATTCAGCGTACATCTACTGCCAATTTGGTTTCAGCTTTTGTTGTGTGGATAATTCTGTTGTCGTCAGCAGTTTCCATTAATTTCTTTAGTTATAAACCCTTTAATGCCATTAATCTTCTGTCACCCTTAGTTCTAAACCTCTTAAGGGCATTCATATCTTCTGTTGCACTTAGTTGTAAACCCCTTAATGGCATTCATATCTTCTATCACCCTTAGTTATAAACCCTTTAATGCCATTCATATCTTCTGTCACCCTTAGTTATAAACCCTTTAATGCCATTCATATCTTCTGTCACCCTTATTTATAAACCCTTTAAGGACATTCATATCTTCTGTCGCACTTAGTTGTAAACCCCTTAATGGCATTCATATCTTCTGTCGTACTTAGTTGTAAACCCCTTAATGGCATTCATAGGTTCATAGGTTCATACTAGGCTATCTGCCCGAGGGCATTTACAAGCCTAGCCCATAGTTTTGTGGCTTACGCCACCCCTTTAGTATGGGGAACTATACCCATTATTTTGCTGTGCCTCTGTTGAGCAGTGACACTGAGGTAATCCCTGGGGTATATCTGCGATCTCCCATCCATTGGTCAAGATTTCTCTTGAACAAGGCCAGCGAGGTGCTCTGCCTCACATATACCGGGATTTTATTCCACAGCATAGGGAGTCTTTGGGTGATGAATCTATCCCTCCAGCACGCCCTATTAATAGCCGTGTCGAGGTTTAAGTCTCCGCCCTTGTGGCTCTGACGGATCTAGATTTTTGAGGTGAAGCATATTCATCAAATCTGGGTTTGACATGGCCTTGTATGTTAGGCAAAGGTCACCTCTGAGCAAGTAAGCGTTTACTGAATAGAGCTGGAGTTCTTTCAGTCGGGCAGCATGGGACAGATGTTTGAGACCCTTTATCCTTTTGGTGAGGAACTTTTGTGGCCTCTCCAGCTGCTGCAAGTGTCGGGTCAGATACATTCGAATGGGGCATTGTACTCAATCATTGGTCTGATGAGTGATGAGTATAGGAGACTATGACCTCCCTTGATCTAGATGAGAATCCCTTCATGATAAGGTGGGCAATGTAGAAGGTCTTCCTAACTACTTTAGCTACATGGGTGTCGAATGACAGACTACTATCAACCTGGGTCCCCAGGTCCCTGATAACTTCTTCTGTACTCAGTGGATTGCCACCTATTTGGTAGCTAGGGGTAACCTTGTTTTTCCCGAAGGGTATGACTATGCATTTTTTGGCATTTAACTTTAGGCCATGGCTCTGGCACCAGTTATCCATTTCTGTGAGACCCTTTTGAAGGATATCTGTGTCAGATGTGTTTTCTACTATGGCGCCCAGTTTGCAGTCATCTGCAAACTTTGTCAGCCATAACCCTCCTGTGTTTGCTTGTGCTGGAAAAGTAGATGCCAAACAAGAGTGGGCCCAGGACTGAGCCCTGTGGTACACCACTTGTGACAGGCTTTGAGTCTGACATGGCGCCAGCAACTCTGACCCTGTGGGTTCTGTCACTCAGCCAGTTTGCAACCCATCTTGTGATGTATGGGTTAACATTTAAGCTGATGAGTTTTTCAATGATACCCGAGTGGGGTATTGTATCAAAGGCCTTTGCCAGATCGAGGTAGGCTGTATGGACTGCCTTTCCTCATCAATGGCTTTGGTGACTGTTTCAAAAAGTCAACCAAGTTTAGAAGGCATGATCTGCCTTTGACAAAGCCAAACTGGGATGGATCCAAAGTCTGCAAATTCCCTATGTCTTTATTTATGAGGTCCATTATGATCCTCTCCATGGCTTTGCAGATAAGGCTTGTCAAGCTAATGGGCCGGTAATTTCCAGGGTCGGTGGAGGCACCGCCTTTGTGAAGTGGGACCACAGTTGCAGTGCGCCACTCCTGGAATGCGTATCCAGAGGTAAGACTATGATTAAACAGCTGTCCTAGCTGTGGGTTTAATTCCTCGTTGAGTTCGTGGAGCACACAGCCGGGGACACCATCAGGTCCCATGGATGCTGTGTTTTTTGCTTTGGAGAGAGCAGTTCTCACTTGCCCTTTGGAGATGTTTGGGGGCTGCAATCGCTTGGTATAGATATCTCTCCTTTTGGGGAGGGGAGAAGTTTGCACTGAACCTGTCAGCCAGTATGTTGGCAATGTCTGTAGGATCAGTAATCTTCACATCATTTTGAACTAGTTCTGAGCATATCTGGGAGTTTCCTCCCAGGTTTCTAACATAGCTAAAGAAGGCCTTATGATTGTCTTTTGAGTCTTTAGCTATTTTCCTCTCAAAATTTGCTTTGGATGATTTTATGAGAGCTCTTAGTTTTTACTTATAGTGATCAAGGGTGTCTTACCTTTTAAGGATTTTGCTCTATCTTGTAGTAGCTTCCTCCTTTTGTTGTAGAGTTTGTTTATGGCTGGGGTCCACCAGAGTGGACGCTTGCCTTTGGTACAAAGAGTCTTTGTTTTGCTTGGGATTGCCTTATCCATGCAGTCCTGCAGGTGCTGGTAGAAGGCATTTGTAAGTGATTCAGCGGCTTGAGTACTGTTTTCCGTCGGCTCGGGGGCCTTAAAGGAGACCACACTAGTCTTTAGAAGTGTGAAGTCGGCTTTCGAGAAGTTCTTTACTGTGGTCTTTTTTATTTCAGGTGGGGGTGGGATGAGGACCTCCAGCGAGATTAGTTTGTGATCTGATCTCACCAGTGAGGGGTATACTTCCGGTGTTGAACATTGTGCTCCCATGTTCGTGATGATGAGATCAAGTATGTTTTCTCCTCTTGTGGGGATGGTGACTAGTTGTTCATATCTTCTGTCACCCTTAGTTATAAACCCTTTAATTCCATTCATATCTTCTGTCACACTTAGTTATAAACCCTTTAATGCCATTCATATCTTCTGTCACCCTTATTTATAAACCCTTTAATGCCATTCATATCTTCTGTCACACTTAGTTGTAAACCCTTTAATGGCATTCATATCTTGTCACCCTTAGCTATAAACCCCTTAATGCCATTCACAACTTCTATCACCCTTAATTATAATGTTCTTTTTATCTTTTAATTAGGAGAATGAGATTATTGATAATGATTAAGATCACCAAGTGTTTTCCCTCAAATATGATAACTTACATGGTCCCATAATCTCATAGGCTAGAAATATCCTATTACTGCTTATTTTGTCTTTTATTATGGGTATGGCAGGAATTCATAATGAAGCCACTTGTTCAAAATCAAACTATAAAATTTAATTTGAATTCCAACACTTGGATGAAGAAGCTCATTAATTAAACAAATGTAGCTTTTGTTGATATTAAAAATAAAATTCCTACAGCAAATACTTTGCATCACGTGGATAATGTCTATTGCATATATGAGTAACAATAATGTTTCTATACTAAACAAGGGAGCCCGCAGGATTTTTTGCAGGGGGTTGCAAACCCAAAGCCCCGCCCACACCGCCCCACCCCCTCTGCCCACACAGCCCCACTCCCTGCCCACATAGCCCCACCCCTTCCATGCACGCAGCCCCACACCCCACCCACGGCAGCCATTCCAGTGTCCCATTACTTGGCTATTTCTCCCCATTTGTCATAGACACTGTTCAAATCTCTCAGTGTGCATACTGTTTTATGCTTTACTTCTGCAATGATTCCATATATTTGGATTTTATTTACAACTTTTATTTCAAATTTTATAGCACAAACACTGATAGACATTTACTAAACCTAAACAAAGCAATAGTCTTACAATGAAAATAGACTTAGCATTAAAACTTTACCTTTGAAATCCACATTCACTGAAACAGCATTGAAGCCCACATTCAAAGAAAATGCATCTGGCCAGTGGCAGGTTAAGTTTACCTTTGGGCTGTTTTCAAATCATAAGCTCCTTGCACACATTTTTAGAACCATGCAAAAGTTCTTTGATTCACCTTGCTGACTGTATTAATTATACTATAAAATAACTGAATTATATCCCTTGTATAATACAGCACCACTTGTTAGAATGTGTTTTAAATTTATAGTTCTGAACATTTTTCCTTTAAGCAATGAAAAAATCATATGAACCAATAATGACAACCTGCCCAATTCAAAACATTTCAACCATAAAGGGCCACTCAAACTTGTCATACAATCCACCAATATCAATCAATATGCAGGATCTCTGCAGAAGTAAACGTCATCTGAATAATTCCACATTAGCGAGATCTGAAACCAGTGAAGAGGTTGTTGCTAGAAAACTTTATATTTCAGTGTTTCATTTACAAATTCAGTGCCCGTTGCCCTTGAAGAATAAATTGGCTGTGCTACATTAAAATAAATGGTATATTGCAATAGGGAATGGGTGGCAGGCTGAAAAACAGGTTCATAGTTATCAGGTGCCTCATCCAAAGGAGGACATACTAAGAACTGCAGTACCATACCCCCTTAAAATACAAATGTACATGCTGTATGAATAGAACCTACAGCCCTTTGCATCAAGTTGCAAGTATGCTACCTGCTATGCTAACACTGCTTTAAAATTCTGTAGCACAATACTGATACCATTTGCTGAACAACACAGTTGCACATTTTAAGCAGACTCAGCATGAGCAGCAGTAACCTTTGCTTCCCTTGAAGCTCACAATTCCTTGAAAATGCACTTGAAAATAAATTCCACCTGTTAGATCTAACTAGGGCATTTCTCTCCCTTTGACTCTGTCACACACACACACACACACACACACACACACACACACACACACACACACACACACACACACACACACACACACCAAGAAATACATAAATAGATTTTTTCAAAGTTACAACAACTGTAAACTCTGTGTGACCATGGTGCTTGTTTGTTTTTGACAGAAAGGTATGAAGGAACTCATGGCTATGTATATAGTTGAATCTCTCTGTACTGAAGTACTCCCTACCATGATGCTGCATTAATAAATAGTGTGTTTGCATTCAGAAACTTTTACAGTTTTTATACTGAATTTTATAGCTACATGAATTAGAAAATAACCAATTTCCTATTCATAGCCTAAGCTAAAAAGTCCACTCCTTACAAGCACTGCTTCCCCTGTAAAACATCTGTATATGCATCATCACAGAGACCTAGTTCAAGACCGAGGACAGCACTCCTTTAATGCAGGATTTCAATACCTGCCACAAGTTCAGGCCTATCATCTGAGATGAAAAGGTGATGGCGTCGTGATGGCGTCTACATATTCTTAAAGAACAATTCATCTCCAGACTTCCTTGGTGAGATAATGATGTGGAATTCCTCTGCATCCAACTTAGCATTAACAAAACTCCTTACTGTGTCATACGTAACTAGAGGTCCCCTCTATGTACCCCATCAGTCCATATCTCCTACCTAACTAATATGGTGTCCTTATGCATTAAGCCAACACCAGTATTCTAGGAGACTTCAATCAACCACTCCTCCATTAACTGGGAAACTTGCATATCCATGAGTATGTATTCCCAGACAGTTCTGAATTTCATCCTTACAGGATATCTGGATCAGTTAGTCTGTACCCAAACAAGAGAGAGAAAATCCTGGACTTGGTCCTTAACAATATGGGACAACTTTGGTGTCCACCAACTGCCACGTCCTCCCTGGTTAAACTGGACCACAAATCAGTCACATTCATTAGAAGACTGAAGCCAAAAGCATCTTCCAATACCTCTGTTTTCAGAGATTATGCTAAGGTTAATCTACTAAAACTAAGCGATGGCCTGAATTATGTGGAATCCTTTACTGTCAAATCCTATGCACGTGTAAATAGCTACATAAACACATCTATCCCCGCTGAAGTAAATAGAAAGCCACATTTAAGAATAATTTCATTTAGTCGAACCCAAATATAAACAGGCTCTGTAATTAAAGAAAGCATATTGCCTACAAAAATAAATTTAACTGTCAAGATACTAAAGACACTCTTGCTAAACGTAATAGGGAGCTTGTTACCCTGATCAAATCAATGAAAGCCAGATATGAGGTAAAAAAATAACCAACTAGGTGAAGGGTAACCAGAAAGCCTTCTTTAACTATGTTAGAAACCTCAGAAACAATTTGCAGCACTGCACAGAATAATAGTAAATGATTTTAAATTCCTGGACATAGGCAATTTGCTAGCAGATAAATCTAGTTCAAACTTCAAACATGTATGTGTGTGTATATATAGCAGATTGGCTAGAATTCAATTTTCTGTGCTCAGACGTCATAAATTTTCCCATACACCACCCAGCTAGCTACCACTTAAACATATACTCAAAAATCTGCCCTTAAAACTTCAAAAAGGGACACTTGTTTAACTATTGCCACTTATAAACCATGAAAATGTTATTTTTAGTAGTGCATTTCTATCAGGTATGTATATTTTGCACTCTACACAGTTTAGTCAAATCTAACCATTCTAAACCTTAGAACATTCTAAACCTTAGAGACAATCAGAAACAATTTAAATTAAAAATTTAAAATTTTGCTTAGTGGCAATCACCAACATTGGGATCAGTCCCTTAACCCACATACTTAGTATATGACATTGATTTACTCTCTTTAGAGGTTGTCCTCTGCACCTTTAGAAGTCCTTTTGATAAGTGTTTTTGTCATCATCAATGCCCACTCTCCTTTTTAATGAATAATCTATTTGATAGATTTTACAGGCAGAAGGATACGTCTTGACACCCATGCAGATGGACAATACAGTTACGACTGCTGAATCCTACACAGATGCACTCTATAAGCACTTACACAAGTGCATGGATCGTGCTATCCCAAACAGAACAAAGATGCTATCCTCCAAAAAAGGAAGACAATCTGGTGGTCCCCTGCCATAAACAAACTCTACAACAGAAGGAAGAAACTGTTGCAAAAGACAGTAAAATCCCATGAGTGGAGGAGTTCCCTGGTCAGCCTCAATAAGAAGCTGAGATCCCTTATAAGATCCTCCTAAGCTAGCTACAAAACAAAATCGCCACTGATTCTAGGGACAACCACAAAGCATTCTATAGCTATGTCAAGAATCTCAATGGCAACACCCAGATCTGCTCTGAGCTACATCACAATGGCATGAAAATTACAGAACCAACTGATATTGCCAACATCCTGGCAGATAGTTTCAGTGCTAACTTTACCCCCCTCTCACCCCCTAAAGGGCCCATATCTATACAGGAAGAATGCAGAGTCCCTGTAATCACAACTACACAGGTAAAAGCTGCACTCTGTAAAGTCAAAAACACAACATCCATGGGACCGGACACCATCCCAGGCTGTGTTTTACACGAACTTCAGAACAAACTAGCTCCCCACCTAAGCACCATGTTCAATCATAGTCTCACATCAGGCTTTGTGCCCACTGAATGGCACACAGCAACAGTTATCCCACTCCACAAAGGGGGGAGCCACCTCTGATCCCGAGAACTATTGCCCTATTAGCCTTACAAGCCTGGTCTGTAAGGCCATGGAATATATCATCATGGAACTCATAAACAAAGACATTGCTAACCTCCAAACTCTGGACCCCACCCAGTTTGGGTTTGTGAAAGGCAGATAATGCCTCCTGAACCTGATCGACTTCTTTGAGGCAGTCACTAAAGCTGTAGACGAGGGTAAGGTGGTTCACACAGCCTATCTAGACCTTGCCAAGGCTTTCAACAACATCCCCCATTCTGGAATTATAGCTAAACTCATTATGTATAAATCTCTACGTCACATGATGGGTTGCCAATTGGCTCACTGACAGAACCCACACTGTAAAACTTGCAGACTCCAAATCTGACTTCAAACCAGTGACAAGTGGAGTACCACAGGGTTCAGCCCTGGGACCTCTCCTGTTTGGTATCTACTTCTCTGAAGTACACAGGCCTTTGGCTAATGAAGTTTGCAGATGACTGCAAACTGGTAGCCATAGTTGAGTCTCCAAATGATGTGGACATCCTACAGAAGGGCCTCACTGAGACAGATGCCTGGTGTCAGAGCCATGGCCTCAAGCTCAATGCCAAAAAGTGCACTGTCATCCCCTTTGGTAAAAACTCTGTACTCATGAGCTACCACATAGGTGGCAGTCTACTTAACACCGAATTTGTGATAAGAGACCTGGGGACCCAGGTGGACAATAGTCTCTCCTTTGATAATCACATTGCCACAGTAGTCAGGAAATCCTTCTACGTGGCACACCTCATCACAAAAGGGTTCTCATCTAGGAAAAATTAGGTCATTGTTCCCCTCTACTCGACAGTCATTAGACCCATTATAGAGTACAATGCCCCTTTTGGAATGTACCTCACAAGACATCTGCAGAAGCTGGAAAGGCCACAGAAGTACTTCACAAAGAGGATTACTGGCCTCAAGCAGATGTCCTACACTGACCGTCTCATAAAATTCCAGCTTTACTCCGTAGCATATCACCTACTCCGAGGTGATCTCTGCCTAACATATAAAGCTATGTCAAACCCAGAGCTGTTGGACATGCTGCCCTAAAGAAATCCCAATCCCTCTGAGCTGCACGCTCTAGGGACCTAAACCTTGTCACCACAATAAACAGGACATGCTGGAGGGATAGATTTCTATCCCAGAGACTTCCCATGCTCTGGAACAAGCTACCCATCTATGTCAAGCAAAGTTCCTCATTAGCATTCTTCATGAATAATCTTGATAAGTGGATGGGAAATAGGAAATACACCCCGGGGATCACTTCTGTGGCTCTGCTTGACAGGGGCACAGGAGAATAACTTTCTTGGGTGGTGTAAGCCAGGGAACCTTGTTGGATAGGCTTACTTAGGCCCTTGGGCCGATAGCCTAGTACCTACCTATGAACATAATAATTCTACACAATCTGCTTGCAGGAAGTCCATTTAAAGGGGATAATGAGTCTGACTGGAAATCTCTGAGAACTCTTGATACCCTTATATTTTATCACTCTCAAAGACTCTTCTTTGTGCAGTTACCTGTAAGGAGGAGGCATTATCACAGTGAATAATTTTGCCTAGGTAAATCATTTTGATTTTATCTCATTTGGCACATAAAACAGTCACCTTGTCTTTGAGTTTAAGAAACAGTAGATTAATAGAACATGGTACAATGATATGTGGGCTCAGTCTAGTACCATGGTATTCCTAGACAGTGAAACACAGTATTTTATAAAGAAATGAAATATGCCATTGGCTTCTGATTCTATCACATTTCCAAATATTCTAAGGTTATATTTAGAACAATATTCCAGAGATTCCATTTGGCTCAACAGTTTATTGCTCTGGTGCTGAACCGTGGAACTCCCATAAATATAAGAGACTGAATATCCAAGACAGCTACTTTACTAAATTATTCACTCATGGCAGTCTTTGTCTCAGAAGATTGAGATTCATTAATTTTCTGCATAGAAAAGAGACATAGAGGAGCTCTCTGATCATGTAGCCCAGCCTGGTATGACCCTGACCTTGAGCAGCATCTTACCCTCACCTAGAATGATGCCACAGTACAAACACAAAATGATCGATTTTAACAATTGGCTTACATTTTGGTGTCATTCAAAGGGGATCCAGTGTCTGTCAGCCTGGGATGACATGCTCGACAAGCCACGTTGCTTCGCTAGGGATGGCTTGCACCTGTCACCACTGGGCTTTCGGATATTGGCAAAGGCTCTTGCCACCCCCATAGTGCCTTTTTAGGCAAGGCTCAAAAGTCAAACCCACCCCCATAGACAGCACAAGGAACAAGAAACTAAGGGTAATGCTGCTAAACGCCAGAAGTCTTAACCTCAAGATGCACGCACTCGAAGCTCTCCTCAGTATGGAGAACATCAATATCTGTGCAGTGACAGAAACCTGGTTCAAGGCTCCAGAGAGCACCCCAGCACTACCAGGCTATACCTCATATCATGCTTTTCGGCCCCAAAACCCGGACCGAACCACAAAAGGAGGGGGAGTTTCCATATTTATCAAGGATATCCACACCTCCAGGTTAGTGGCATTGCACGAAGTATTGGAGACCATCCATGTGCAACTAACAGTGGGCAAGACTGCTTTTCAGTTTATAGCATCCTACAGACCACCCTCTCAGAGTCAGGAATCCCATTCGGCTTTTCAGAAAACATTGGAGAACATGAAGATCTCTCCGAACACCATTATACTGGGCGACTTCAACTACCCAAACATTGACTGGGAGCACTACTCAAGCCCCAGCACCTTAGCCCAAAGATTCCTGGAAATTATAAACTCAAATGCTATGGAACAACTAGTCACCACTCCCACAAGACGGGACAACATACTAGACCTGATCATTACCAACATGGGGACTCTATGCTCCACACCAGAAGTATATCCCTCATTGGTAAGATCAGACCATAAATTAATTTCACTGGAAGTCCACATCCCGACCCCACCCCCAGCCCAGAAAACCACAGTGAAAAACTTCTCAAAAGCGAACTTCTCACTTCTCAAAACCGAAGTGGAATCCTTCAAGGCCCCAGGGCCAGTGGAAACTACAGCCCAAACTGCAGAATCCTATATAAATGCATTCTACGGACATCTCCAGGAATGCATGGATCATGCTATCCCAAACAAAACCAAGACCCAATCATCCAAAGGCAGGCGTCCAGTCTGGTGGACCCCTGCCATAAATAAACTGCACAACAGAAGGAGGAAGCTACTACATGACAGAGCAAAATCCCTAATAGGGAAGGCATTTCTGATCAGTACTAGCAAAAAATTACGATCCCTCATAAAATCCTCCAAGGCCAGCTTCGAGAGAAAAATTGCACAGGACAACAAAGACAATCATAAGGCTTTTTTCAGTTATGTTAGAAACCTGGGATGCAACTCCCAGACATGTTCTGAGTTGATTCTAAATGACAAAAAATACACTGAACCCACAGACATCGCCAATATCCTGGCAGACAGGTTCAGTGCAAACTTCTCCACCCCCTCCCCCCCAAAAGAGCAGGTATCTATCCCGGCAGAGGGCTGCCTCCCAAACATCTCAGATGCTCAGGTGAAGGCTGCCCTCTCCAAAGCAAAAAACACTGCTTCCATGGAACCAGATGGCGTCCTAGGTTGCGTCCTACATGAACTACAAGAGGAACTAATCCCTCAAATAAAACAGCTATACAATCTCAGCCTCACTACAGGATATGTGCCCACAGAATGGCGTACAGCAACAGTGGTCCCACTCCACAAAGGTGGAGCATCTACGGACCCTGGAAACTATCGCCCCATAAGCCTGACTAGCTTAGTCTGCAAGGCTATGGAGATGATCATCATGGAGCTCATAAACAAAGACATTGGGGACCTACAGACACTAGATCCTACCCAGTTCGGCTTTGTCAAGGGCAGATCCTGCCTTTTGAACCTGGTTGACTTCTTTGAAACAATCACCAAAGCCATAGATGAAGGGACAGTAGTCCACACAGCCTATCTGGACCTTGCAAAGGCATTTGACACAATACCCCACTCGGGCATCATAGATAAGCTATCCAGCTTAAATATAAACCCCTATGTCACAAGATGGGTCGCAAACTGGCTCAAAGACAGAACCCACAGAGTGAGAGTTGCTGGAGCCATGTCAGACTCAAAACCGGTCACAAGTGGTGTCCCACAGGGTTCTGTCCTGGGACCACTCTTGTTCGGTATATACTTTTCCGAGGTACAGGCTAACGTGGGAGGACTATGGCTCACCAAGTTCGCAGACGACTGCAAACTGGGCGCCATAATCAACTCTCCAGCTGACACAAACATCCTTCAAAAAGGTCTCACAGAGACAGATAACTGGTGCCAGCGCCATGGTTTAAAGCTAAATGCCAAAAATGTATAGTCATACCCTTTGGCAAAAACAATGTGCCCACAAATTACCACATAGGCGGAAACCCATTAAGTACAGAGAAAGTTATTAGGGACCTGGGGACCCAAGTTGATAGCAATCTCTCCTTTGAAAACCACATTACCAAAGTGGTTAGAAAGACCTTCTATATAGCCCACCTCATCACGAAGGGTTTCACATCTAGATCAAGAGAGGTAATCGTGCCCCTTTATTCATCCCTTATCAGGCCCATCATAGAATAAAATGCCCCTTTTGGGATGTACCTTACCCGACACCTGCAGCAATTAGAAAGACCCCAAATGTATCTCACCAAGAGGATCAAGGGTCTCAAACAGATACCATATGCTGCTCGGTTAAAAAAACTCCAGCTCTACTCAGTTGCATACCGCCTACTTCGAGGCGATCTATGCCTGACATACAAAGCTATGTCAAATCCAGAATTAATGGACATGCTCCACCTCAGTAAATCTAAATCCCTTAGAGCCACACGCTCGAGGGACTTGAACCTCAGCAGAGAAATAAATAGAACTTGCTGGAGGGACAGGTACATAACCCAGAGGTTCCCTTCGCTCTGGAATAGAATTCCAGTTCATGTGAGGCAGAGCACCTCACTGAATCTCTTCAAGAAGAATCTCGATAAGTGGATGGGGGATCGTAGGTTTGTCCCAGGGATTACTCCCGCTTCACTATTAGACAGAGGCACAGTAAACTAAACCCTAAAAAGGGCACAGTATACTCAAATCAAGGGGTGGCGTAAGCCATACAGAATCGGACTAGGCCTATATTTGCCCCAGGGCAGATAGCCTAGTATGAACCTATGAACCTAAGAAATTAATGTTGAAAATAGCTGATGTTGGCCCAGACAGCTCCTAGTTTCAGCCAAAATATGCATGCTAAATCAGCAGCAATCTCAAAAGTATGAGCAACAGCTTCATTTGCAGTACCAGGTTGAAGTGCAGGCATACATTGTTTCATATAAGTTTTAATTCCAAATGTAAGAAATTTAGAAGTTATAGCCTTTAGGGAAGATTTGTCTGGAGACTAAGAAAACATACCAAGCACTAGCAGGTGTGGAAAAACAAACCAAGTAATAATAAAAACTAGTTTTTAGACCATAGAGAGAAGTAAAGCAAAACAAATCACTGGTCACTACCAGGAGTATACCTGGAATTCTCTACTATTCATGGGTTCAGCGACGTACCATGAAAAACAGTGGTAGGTAGAGAGGGGGACAAACTCTGTACAATGTCAATGCTGAATCCCAGCAGAGAATGGCATGTAACAGCTATCTACTTAAGTTGTTTCAGGATCATAAAACTGAAGTTAGTCATTCTGGGTAAAACCCATGTGGTTTCATTGGAGGTACTTTAATATTAAAACATCTTCAACCCCCCCCCCCTCCAAACAGTTGCTGTCCTTAATAATGTCATACGCTTGGCAGTACCCTTCTTCCTACAAATCGAAATGTCTGAAATTTATTCTTGTTTGTGTGATTCTGACACAGTCAGCCTAACCCATTACAGTGCATATAAATCTCAGTGGTTTCTTTACTGTATCTAAACTATATATATATATATATATATATATATATATATATATGTATAGCCATTTACTGTACCAGTCTGGCAGGTATCCATGTGATAACTTTTCTAGTGCAGAGTAGTCAGCACCTGGAAAGAATATGCATGCTTCAGTAGCTCAATGGCTGTATTTCTGATATTAGCCATCTACCTTTTTTAAATGAATGGTTTTGCCATTTCATTTATTTGAGTTTTACAGATGTAGACAGCGATTGTCCTATTAACTGCTTCCTAACAATTCCTTTGAATTTCTATGGGTTATGTTTTAAACTTTGTGTATGTGATGAAATAACCTGTATGGGAGTGGGCTGCTGTTTCATGATGACTACTTTGAGGGCCTGAATTAAATTGTTCTGTATCACTGGGCAAGGTAACTACCTCCAGAAGGCTTTGCTTCCTTATTTTGCATTGGTTTTATTTATTTGTTTGTTTGTTTTTTGGAGCATAGTACCTGCCATTCATTGTCTGGCAGTTTAGATTAGAGGATTAAGGCTATGAGCTGCTAGCAAGTTTCAACTTGTTAGTCCGTGGTTTGATTCCCTCATTCCATGTTGACTACTGTGTCACTGCGACTATGTCACTTTACCTTGATCACCCCCTGAAAAGAGGCTTGTGCTTTATGTGTTTTCTCCATTAGTAAGTAAATAAAAATATGTTTGCCTACCTCTATATATAGTGCATACCCCTTCTTCCTATTCCTTTAGCAGAATGCGTCATTGAACCCAACAATCATGTAGACTGCAATATCAAAAAGGAGATTTTTATGTCCACATATGGCTTGCTCAACCATCTCCTTCATAAGCAATTAATCAGATTTCAAAAGTGTCAGTGTGAAGTCCATCTCCCCCACCATCACGACCATAATTACTCCATATGAAAAAAACAGATAATGGAAACCCTATACAATAGAAATGTACTCCATCAACTAACGTTATGTCCCCCCCCATCCACACACACACACACACACACACACACACACACACACACACACACACACACACACATTCATTCAGAGGCCTTACTCACTCTGAAAAGCGTCCCGTCTGTTATCTTCAGTGAAGTCCTCCTCTCAGCTAAAGTAAACCCATCACAGCTCCGTTTCAGTGCTCGCTGATCTGACTCCATCTTTCCATCTTCAGTCCTTCTCCTCGCAGCTAAAGTAAACCCATCAGAAGCAGCAGAAACCGTTCGTTTCAAATTAATGCAGCAGAAACTGTCCGTTTCAGTTCACGCTCGCAAACCTGAAAATACGTGCACAGCACGATGATGTCAGCATGCCCATGGCGCAGATGTGACTGGACTTGAAGGGCGTTCTTAAAGAAGAACACCCTAAAAAAAAACTTTTTTTTTTTTTAATTAAAAGAAGATTAACTAGTCAGCTGATTCCAGGGGGGGTGCAAGTGCACCCCCTTGCATCTGTCTGCGGGTGCCCTTGATACTAAAATATCATTACATTTTATTCTTTAATATTAGTTGTTTAAAAATGTAAGAAATAGATCAGCATTGTGGATGAATTACTTTTATTAAAGCAGCACCTCATAAGTAACACAGTGAAGTTTTTTTTTTGCCATGCAAATGTATTAGTTTTGTTAACATACATTTATTTATTAACTAACCGATCGATTGATTAATTTATTAATTTATATCTGTTTCATGGGTTAGAGAAATAATCACATATGATCATTTGTAGGCTCAGTCCAAGATTCATGAAGTAACAGAAAATTATATATCAACACAGAGTTAACGTAATAAGAAACTGTGTATCTACCTATCTAAATAGATAGGCTGATAAACATAGAGGTCAATATACAAAAACTACTTGAAAACAGGAAACCATATATTTACATACAGGTTTAAATATTAGTACACTCAAACAAACCTAAAAAAATATATGTGCATAGTTATAGAAGAAGAAGAAAGAAAAAAGTTAACAATAAGAAATAGGGGAGAATAGAACGGAATGGAGGAGGATAAGAAATAGGGGAGAATAGAACGGAATGGAGGAGGATAAGAAATAGGGGAGAATAGAACGGAATGGAGGAGGATAAGAGGGAGCTGGACAGCAACTCTGAGTGCAGATCGCTCAGCCATGAATACATAGCAAACAAGTAAACCCCAGATCAGTATGTAAGGAATAAGAGTCTGTAGAGTTGTGTTAGAACACTTAGGTATTATCTAACAGGGAGGTCATCAGACAGCTGAGATTAGCTATGCCATTATAAAGCGGGTGAGAGGGAGTCTCTTGTTAGGGATCTTCTTTGTGGGAGGTGTAGTGTTGTGTGACATGTTCTGTATTCAGATAGTTGCATTTATACTGCTTTCTTTAGAAAGTGTTTGAACTGAGGTCTGAAAACTGAGTAGTCAGTGAGTTCAACTAGGCCAAGTAGAAATGTTTGACACAGTTTGGGGGCAAGTACTAAGAAGCCTTGATTAATAGAATGTGGCCTGAAAGAAGATGCTTCTACAGAAAGAATCTGCCTTGACTTCTGAGGTTATAAGTCATAGTTGCAGCAAACAGTTTGAGGAGGGCAGTCATGATGAAGTACTTTGAAAAGAAGGGAGCCAAGAAGAATGTTGGCTTGGGCACATACTGGCAGACATTAAGCCTTAGAAAGAGTAAGGTAATGATATTCATTCTGATGGGAGTTTGTTATGATGCTGCAGATTTTATCTGAAAGGGTTTAAAGGGTGGTTAAGTTTTTGGTAGATGCAATGGCAAACAAGGAAGGTAAACTTGCCTATAGCTGCTCTGGCAGAATTAGAGAGGAACTGAGTAATCTTGTTGGCCTAGAAAAGTAGGTGGTTGATCTTGGTTTGTAGTTTCTCTGTGCATTCTTGGAAGCTGAGGGATTGGTCTAGCTATATATCAGATATCTGAAGGAAGTGATAAGATTCAAGGAAATTATTGTCACAATCTGTGATGTGGAGAGGTAGTAGTACTTGACTGATGTGTTAGCTTTTAATTTAATTAATTTGTTCATTTACTCAAAGGACAAGGGGGTAGTCCTTTCAAATACTTGCTAGGCATAATGACATGAGCCAGTTCAGAGCATAAATTAAATGAAAAAGGATGTGTAAATGTAATTTAACCAGTTGGTAACCAAGCAAATGAACTGTTTGTCATGGATCCATTTCAGCCATGACAAAAGTCACAAGGTCAGTGGTAAATACTACATACCTATAAACTGGTATGGCTTCTAAAACTGATTTTATATAATCATTGAGATGTCAGAGGGTATTATGTACAATAGTAACAGAATGTTTTGGTGACAGCATTTTTGACATTGCACTTCTGAAATATTGTCTGTTATTGTATTCCTCTTTATATCTGCAAACTAAAAAATCCTTGGGGATGACATTGTATACCAAAGTACAATAAAACTGTGACTGAAGAATAAAGTAGGAGAGAATTTCAGAGACAGTGAGCAGGCTGAAATATAGGGCATCAGTAAACCTAAAAGAAAGAGACAAATTACATTATAGTACCATGAAGTTTGCATTAGTCTATCTCTGTTTCACTTGCAAACCACTAAAAGAAAGGAAAATTGAAATGTCATCTATATTTGAAATACTACAGTGCGACAGAAGTGTTTATCTACCTCACATAAGAAATGTTCTCACATGAATTTAGATATTCAGGCTAAAGAAGCAGACATATAGATCATCATGAAATTCATGTGTGTGTGTTTTATTGCTGTGACTGTTTCAGAAACATTCAGTTTATTGAATAATATCCAAAAATTAAAATCACATAATTTGATTTAGATGGAAAAATACTGACCACTGCTTCAATTCACTATTTAAATGAAACATTTTAATACTAGAGTGTAGCCTGGATTATTGCTTTTTAATACATTTTCATTTATTATGTCTAAGCTCAGCTTCAGTGTATTCCCATGTGTTTAGCAATCTTATCTAGAACACCTATAATAATGCCTCATTGTCTAGACTTGCCTGAGGGAATCAGAAAGAAGGATTAAAAGAAAAATCTAATAAAATAATGTGAAATTGCTGACAAAATGAATTATGACATTGAGCTGAAGTATTTTTTTTACATATTTGGAAAACTGTTGTGTATGCTCTTTAAGATGTCAGACATTCTGTTCTTTTTGGAACTCAGTTGGAATCATATGTTCTGTGTCTACTATTTGTTAAACAGTAGTCATTTAGCATGCAATAATGCCAAACAGAATATGTGTTACTGTGTAAATAATGCCCACCCAGGGGTGTTCTGAGGCCCCATGCCATAGACATTATTTACGCAGTAGCACACACCCTGGGGTGCATTACTGCACTTACAGAATGGGCTGTCAGTAAAACTGTTGTGTTTTAATTATTTACTTTTTATTACTATATTATCATTATTGTTTTATATTTTTGATTTAAAATAGTTCCTCTGCTAAATGTGTCAATCTTGTTCTAGTGCAGGAACATAGTGCTGGAAGAAGTATTTTATATCCAAAATTTAAGATAGTCCAAATCTATCCAGATATTTACATTATTTTTTTGATCCCTTACTCATCAAATTTGTCTTGTTTTGGCAATCATTGGGGAATGAAGTCAATAGATAACATACATTTGAGTTTCATATAGTATTTTCTACAGAAGAATACATCATAAAATAAATCATTTTATTCTAGAAACTTTCTAGTTTTGCATCAGCAATGTTTAAAATCTGTTCCTATTTTTTAGCCTTTGTTCCTCCATACCTCTCAACCTCTAAGATCAAAAATTCTGGACAAATTACAAAATAATAGGGGGACTAAGGTGCGAAATTAGGGTCAGATTTTAAATATTGCTGTTATAAACTTAGAAAGTTGCTAGAATAACAAGATTTGTGTTGGCATGCAGTCTCTAAAGGCTAAGAAGTATAAAATTCAAATGTATGTCACAATTTAGTGACTTCAATCCAGTACAGTTAGCCAGATGACCACAAATTTTAGAGGAACAATCCAATAAATAGTAGGCAAAAATCTGGACAGTTGAAAGGTATATTCCCCCCCTTTATTTTAGGCTTGTATGCATACCTCTTAAATGCTGCCATTGGTTGATCACTCTCCCTCTCTCACCCCCCCCACACACACAAACACACACACACTTCCACTTTCATGCACCTAAGCATGCATACACTCACACAAGAAGACAGAAACCTAAACACACACACTTTTCTTTACTTAAATGTTTCTTTTAATTTTACACTGGCTAAAGAGCAAAAGGTCTGGTTAACGAGTGTAAAATAATGGCTCAATCAATGTCACTCTCACTTTCATACACACACAGAGACATAAACACAAATACATTTTCTTTTTTGTTTTTAACATTTTCTAAGTATTTCATTTTACACTCATTAAACATCAAAATCGCTGCTTAACGAGTATAAAATAATGGCAACCATTGTCCAAGCTTCACAACACCTTGATATGCTGCTATGGAGCAGCAGATTCATTTTTTAGCTGGCATTACCTGTACGTAAATGCCATGCTGGAGAACATTTATTTTCCAATCGGGGTGTCGATAAACAAGTCTACCATTTGTCTAATACAGTTTATACACCTTACTTTGCAAAACAAGTACAACATGAGGTAAGCGTTTTCATTGTTAGCAAAATATGATAGTAAGTACAAAGGAACAAAGGAAATGAATGCAGGTCCATAAAAAAAGAGGCCTGGGCTGAGTTCACCATTTCTTCTGAGTAACGGACAATTGAGAAGCCTACAAACTAGGCAGCTGAGCTACAACACTAAGAAATCAGCAAAGATGTGTACAGCTCAGAACTCTGGTAAACAATTAGAAAACCAGCCTGGCCACCCAGAACATCTAATCACACTAGTAGAAACCTTCCATAGCTTCCGTAAGCCGAACAGGAGTAAAAACTTTTGTAAAACCACCAAAATAAATAAATAAATACTAAATGAATACAGGTCCTCTGATAAAAATAACCATAAACTTTATTCAAGCAACTAAAAACAAAGCAAAAAAAAACTGAGTGCTTCCAGTCAAAGTTATCCAGACTTCATAAGAGTTTGTTACACTGCAGCTCCGTATTCATTTTATAGTGTAAAAAACAATCAAATTACATCTAATTAAAACCTTGATCTCTTAAAGGAAACTACCAGTTCAATGTTAACATGCGCTACTAAAACAAACAGATCAAAATATCACCATTATTGTTAGATAAAGCAATTTAAGCCCTTGTGCCATTGTAACAAATCATATAAATCATATAAATATGTAGGATGTGCATCATAAAAACATATCTCTTGTGTAAACTCTCTAATATATATGTACACGTAATTTAAACCAGAATAAAAAATAAATAAGTGAAACAGTTAAAATTCGGGTCCTAATCCATAAAAATACACTCCAAGATACTTAATTTAAAAGTGTTTAAATATATTCCTGCTTAAAAATTTACTTAATTTATTTGCCCTGTCCTTAAGAATACGTATGATAGATACTGAATCCTTTAGTCCGGAGAGATGACATTTATTTAGTCTGAGCTGCCACATCAGTTCCTTCATTTCCAGCTTAACATCACCATTACCCCTCTAATAGACCTAATGACTCAGTCAATAATAAATCTAAATCTTTTAAAGCTGGAACATAATATTAAATGTTTACTCAAGGTATTATTAGGGTTCTGTTTTTTAATATCATAAAGATGTTCCCTCGTGCATACCTTTAATTTATGGATGGTTTTCCCTACTTAAAATGTCATGCAATTTTCACAAGTAGCTACATAAATTGCTTGAGCGGTATCACAATCACATTTACTTGGACAGGGTAATATTCAAGAGTAATTCTTGATAACTAAATAAAAGCCCTCATGTACATATGTATATAGTTTGCATCTCCCACATTTGGACATACAATGGACCTGGTTAGTAATAAAACTGTCAAAGTTTCTTTCCATTAAATTTTTAATATTGGAGCCCTTGCTAAAAAAAAAATCATAGGTCATCCCCTAATAAAACCTTCACTTCACTAGAAAAAAACAGAATTCCATAGTTGTTTAAACATACTCACATATTTTATAATTTCCTAGTTATAAGGTATCACAAAAGGTACCATCCTATCTTTATTTTGTATTCTTCCAGAATTGGAGGTCCCATGGTTTAATAAAGAAATAGAAGTTGCTTCTTCCAATAAGGGACAAAACGTTGTTGCCCTACTTTTTCTACAGATGCTAACAAATAGCCAGGGTACCCGCTATCCCTTAACGTATTCCATAAATGGAGAAGTTCTCTTTCAAAATCATTATTACTTGTTAATCCAGATAGTCATACCACTTACCCTTTTACTATTCCCTTCTTCTGATGAAAGGGGTAACAACTGTCGAAATGTAAATATGAATTAGCAAATGTCTTTTTTTCTGTAGATATTAGATGTGAATTTGTTCAATTTTTTATCTTTAGCCAACATCACATCTAAGTAGTTAATCTGGTCACTATCATAATGAAAGGTAAACCTTAAAAATTTGTAGGACCCTCCAAATAATTAATGAATAATTTAATTAATTGATAATACCCTTCCACAGAATAAGAATATCATCCAGGAATCTAAAGTAATTGTGAATCAAGAAATAAAATTAAGAATTAAAGGTATAACATGTTTCTCATCCAGCTAAAACCCCACTGGCATGGATGGGGGCACAGGCTGCCCGTATATCAACCCCTAAAATCTGATGGAAATGTTCACCTTCAAAATATATAAAATTATTAGTTACAACTATTTCTAATAGGGTTTGAATTACTTGAATCATATTCACTGAAAAACATCCTGCTGAATGAGAAAATCTGTGAATAATTCTTGTCCTTCTAAAAGGTTGATAACAATAAACAAATTAGCCACATCAATGGTGACAAACAGCAAAGGCTCCAAATATTGAACTGACCTCATGTATATTAAAAGGTGCCAAGAATCTTTTAATATATAATGATAATTATCCATGCATTTATCTACATAGACTGACAATGTATTTCCCTAAAGGTTATGTCTTCGATCCCTTCCCATCAACAATGGGTCTAAATGGGGGAGTCATTTTGATTTTTATGGATTTTGGGTATCCCAAAGAATGCAGGGACCAAAGGTTTAGGGACTGTTAAAAAGTAGAAGTCAAAGGTGTTTTTATGAATGTCCCCTTGGATGAATAAATCACCTAATTCCAATTCTGTCTTGTTATAGGCAATATTAATCTCATTCTTGGATACCCTCCTATAGGTAGTTTCATCAGATAACAACTCAAACATCTTTAGGCAGTAGTCAAAGCTTTTCATGATAAGCATACCTCCTCCCTTGTCTGGTTTCATAATTCTTAGGCTTCTATCTGTCCTTATATATTTCAAAAATTGTATTTCCTCTTGTGATAAATTGTCAAGAAACTTATCTATGACTTTATGTAATTGTCTAAAACTGTTTTCACAAGCTTTTTGTTCTTTTATGACTAGTATACAATTTTAGTTAAATTAGAATTTTTGCTATATCCATTTTAAAATTAGTAATAAAATAAAAACCTCTCTTAATAATAGACACAGCACCATTAGTCAGCATAAAGTCAGACAAATTAAATATCTTTAAATCATTGTCCATTGAATTATCAGGCTGTCCATTAAACACAACCGGTACAGTCATTAAAGGCTGAAACTAAAATCTCCTCCCCCTCCCCAGGCCACGTGGGCATCGATTGGGAATATTGATCTCGCTCAAGTTCCTGGACTGTTCTCTCCTCTTGGCAATCCTGTCCAACCTCCTCAATTGCAACTCTTCTAAAAAAGCAGTTTCAGTAGAATAACCTTCAGCCTGACTAGGACTGGGATTAAACTCATCCAATTTGTCCAAACCATTCTTTCATTGTTCTTCATTAATAATTCCATCAGCTTTAACCTAGTAGTATCAAAATGTTACAATAACTCATGTGGAACAGAATTTTCTACTAAACCCACTGGAATTTTCCACAGTCTCACCTTAGGAACCATTATCAAGCATAGACATTACATAAAATAAGAACGATCCAATTGCAAGTTCCACATCTTATTCAATTTATGCTGAAAATCAAACAACTGGCTTTTTACATTTTTGTAAGGAGCACTAGAAGCTGAATTAAATATTTAAATTTAAGTTTAAATTACAACACTAAGAAAGATAAAATCTTATTACACTTCTGCAGTTATGTTGCACTTTTTGCTATTCTCTAACCGTATCAAGCAGGCTAGCTGTGC
The DNA here is from genome assembly GCF_019279795.1 of Protopterus annectens. Classification (NCBI taxonomy): domain Eukaryota; kingdom Metazoa; phylum Chordata; order Ceratodontiformes; family Protopteridae; genus Protopterus; species Protopterus annectens. Next base: position 1,067,981,813 of record NC_056745.1, on the reverse strand, counting down.
ATAAGCAAGGCTTAATTAAGAGTCCTTGGGTCAGAAAAATGTTTATTTGAATTTGTTTACCAGGGTAGATCATTTTCAGTTTCATCCTAGGAGCATAACAATAAATAAATAAAAAAAACACATACCAGATGAGATGAGTCACATATTACAGAAAATAAGAGCGATATAAATGTGATTATGCACAATTTAAATTCAAATTATGGAGTGGAAAATTGTAAGTAAGATGAAAAAAGAAGAAAAGAATAGTGGGTGATGAGATCAGTCTTTATTGTCCGAGCTCAACCCTAAAGAAAGTTTAAATTTTAAACCTTAATCTATGTAAAGTATATATAGCAAATGGTTCTGTAGAGGAGGAAGGTCATTGTCACAACCGGTATATAAGTAATGAATTTAATTTTCAAAAATAATTGAAAAACTAATGCAGTCTTCAAATCAGTACATGAACCATTCCAGATATTGAAACAACACTGCAGTTATTATCTTTTCTATCTAATAAAGCAAAAGTCTTTGAGTAAATTAGAACCCCTTAAGCATTCAACTAACTTGACTTACAGCTTGCTTCTCTGAAAATGCTCTCTCATGATACAGTTGAGTTTACTTCCATTTAATGTTCACAAACATTTAGGGTATGCTACTCTGAGCTTTGTCAATCCATTCTTGAACAGCATCTTGTCTGACTGAACTCCCTCCAGTTATGATAGACAATGGAAAATGTAGATGCATAGGCATTTTACCATGAATGCTCTCAGGAAAGATGAAAGGATGATTCACAAATCTGTCAGTAGAGGGTAGCACAGTGCTGACAGGATATCATAACAGTAAGAATGACCTTCAATAGGATATGTGGATTGATATGAAAATACCATGTTTGAAAATTTGCTGTTATGCATTGCAGCAATATGCAGCAACAGAGGAGAACTGAGGTTGAGGAGTCTTAAACATCCCCCACAAGAGAAATGTACAATGGCAAGGTAGAAGAAGTCATCCATAACAGGCAGGGTCTCTCTGCTGAGTAAGGTATGCAGCTAGAGATAATAGGATGATGTCTATTTACTCTATGGCAAACGTATGTTATAGAGCATATCTCACTTTTTTAGTTTCTCCAAGTCTTTTGGGTTTCTAATAGCATGATGGGAATATACCCCATTCCTAAGTCAAGGTATAATTAAAGTTCATGAAATTAGTACTGTTTCAATCTTTGATGTTACCCAGAAGCGTTCTATACAGCACCCACAATGTGACCAATAATGATTCCTTCTGCAATTCGTATGGAGTTACATGTATCTGTAACATATCTAAATATGACTGCAAATTCTTTTTTATAAGACTCGTTGCTCTTACTACTACTGTAACTGTCTGGGTATCTTTCTTCCACATTGCTCTCATTTCTGCCTGCAAATTCTGGTACTTTATGACTTTGTGTGTCTCTGTACATAAGACACTGTAGTCATTGGGTATAGCGATTTCAATAATCAATGCTATTTTTGTCTTCTTTTCATGGACTACTATATCTGGTTTTCTTACATCTATTTTTTGAACTGTTGGCAATGGATGATCCCATGTGATATAAACTTCATAATTTTCTATGATGCTTTGTGGCTCATGTTTCCAGTGTTTTTCAGCTACTTCATTATTACAATTTTTGAACAATCCCCAGTGCAGCAGTCTTGCTACATTATTATGCCTTTCATTATACTGTCCTTCTGCCATTAGTATATCACAACCAGCATCAAAATGCACAGCTGTTTCTAATTCTATTTTGCAAAATATACATTTGTCTATTTCTCCTACATGTTCAATGGACTTTGTAAACCAGCATGTATGTAGTCCATTATCTTGAGCTGCCAAAATTAACCTTTCATCTTTTGGTATAAATTCATCTCACCTTAACCATTCCTCCATTTGATCCTGATCAACATAAGGTTGTTCCAAGAGTTTACTATACTTGTAACTATATTTATGCATTTTCCACATTTCTTGGCTTCTCATCTGATCCTGCACCTTATATTCTTTCTTTTGCTTTTTTCTTTTGGCACATTCAGTTGCTACCTGATTTTTATCTACTTCTGGTTTGATTTCCATTCCCAGTTGGCACCAATATGCTTCTGCTAAACTAAGCAGGGAAGTCATATTAGACTTGTTCTCTTCATGTTTTAAAATTTTCACTATATTTGGGTCTTGTGAGGTCAGCAGATATGCATGCAGTCCCAGTATCACAGATCTATACATGTAATCAATTTCAAGGAGGCCCATACCTATTTCAGAATGGGGGATATTAATTGTCTTGGTATGCACTGATTTTTATAAACCATTTGATGAGCATGAAGCATCATTCTTGTTTTCCTGTCTAAACTATCCAACACCTTTTGGGGCCAGTCAATCACTCCAAAACTGTAAGTTAGAACAGAAAGAGCAAGCTGGTTTATAGCTTGGACTGTTCCTAGATGTCAATGCTGTTTTTAGTATTAATTTAAGCCTTCTGCAATATTTCTTTCTGAGTTTTATTTGCATTTGTTCAAGTTTTATTGTTGATCCTTCATCAGTTTCTAAATATTTATACACTCCCTCTTGTTCAAGTTCTTTTAAATCACATTCCTCTCCCAAACTGATGTTTTCTTGGTGCTGCAGCTTTCCAGCTTTAAAGGTTGCTTTTGCACATTTATCAAGACAAAATTATATTCTTATATCATCTGAAAAAGTTTTGATCACTTGCAATTCTGTGTTCATTTCCTCATCTGATGAACTATGCAGTTTTAAATCATCTACAAAAAGAAGAGATGTCTTTACACTTTGTTGTTTTCTGGGAGACTAATTATAGCCATGACCTAATCTGTTAATTAGATAGCTCAATGGGTTAAGATCATGACAAAAGAGCAGTGGTGAAAGAGAGTCACCTTGGAATATCCCCCTTTGAATTTTTATCCCTGGAATAATAATTTGTCCATTGTCATGGCTTAACTGCAGAGTGGTTTGCTACTATTTCATGGTTGCTGTAATGTAGTCAATGATTGTAGGTTGTATCTTATACATTTTTAAGCACTCTTTTATCAATCAATGTGGGATACTGTCAAATGCGTTTTTATAATCTAGCCATACCATACTTAGATTCTTCCCCTTTTTATAGTTCTCCGTTATGACTTTAACATCAAATGATCCTTTGCTCCATATGACTTTCTTTTATTACCCTTTTCTTCTATTGCCATGATTGAGTTTCCTTCTAAATGATTATAAACTCTGTCAGCATCAATTCCAAAGTTATTGGTCTATAGTTTTTAGGATAGCTTGCAGGTTTGCTCTTAAGTAGGAGTATTGTTTTTCCTGTTGTAAGCCAGACTGGTGTCTGTTCACAGTGTGCATATGAATAGTTTTTACTCATGGCTAAATCTTCAAGTAAAGATGATAATACTTTTAACCAGAAGTTAGGTACTGCATCTGGACCTGGGGTTTTCCAATTAGGAGCTTTTCTAGATTTGTTTCAATTTCTCTGGCCATTACTTCATCCCATTGCATAGCCTGCACATTTGAACTTCTTATTCTTTCTTCTACTTCTTCTGTCAATTTAGCATTTTTGTTATGTTCCACCGGGTCTTCATAAATATTTCTCTGAAATGAATCTACTTTTTCTTTTTTCAATGGTGTTTCAATATCTTTTGCCTTTATTTCCCAATTCTCTATAAAACATTTTGGGTCATCAATAAATTGCTTTTTTTTTTCCTTTATATTTATCTGCATATCTTCTAAGTTGTTCTATCTGTGCTGATATTTTTAGTTTATTATTTGCAATAGTGCATGATAGATCCTGATCTGTTGTGATATTGTGCATTGTTTTTATCACATCTATCTTTATGAGTATTTTTGTTGCTCTGTTCCCTTTTCTATACTCTTCTAACAGTGACACTCCTTGTCTTAATTGCTTTACAGTTTTCTCTATTTGATACTTCCATGATAGCATTCAATTTCTCCCCTTCTTTTCTCTTACTACCATGTATTTATGTGATAGGACTTTGTTATTAATTTAGCTGCATAGTAATATATCCTATTGACTTTTGTTGTCTCACATGAATTTCTGTGGACAGTCTTAATTGCTGTCTTCATTTGTTTTATCAAACTTCTAACTTTTTGGGTTTTAGTGACTTTCTGTAATTTGTTTCTTTCACTGATCTTAATATGTCTGTCCATCTCTATTAAATCAAGCAACTCTTCTCTTAGGTAATTTTCCTCTAAACCAAGGGCATATTCTTTATTCTTCATTTCCTGTGGGCATTCTATAAGTAGCTCCAAAGCATCTTCCTGTGCCACATTCTCTTCGGTTTCATCCTATGTCATCCATTGCTCTCTTATATGAGAACTAACAGGCCTATCACCACACAACATTTGTTGCATCAAAGTTGCCACAGTTTCCTGTTCCTCCCCTTGCTGTGCAACTCCAACTGGATGCTTGCACTGGTTTCCTATATTAGACTTCAAAGTGTCTTTATCTGGCAACTGATTAGATGTTTGCCACTCCACTGGTTTTGCCTTAATTTGGGGATCTATTGCTCTATCTTGCTGTGATGTTTTCTGAGTTAGATTTTCTACACTAAATCCTTCACTTCATAGGTAATCCAGAACCTAAGTTTCTATTTCTTTAACTTCTCCATTACAAATTCTCTTTTCTACTTTTCTTCTTTGTTTTCTTATTTTTTCTATTTCAAAAGTTTCCATGTCTGGATGCCATTGCTTATATTTATATTCAAATATCTTTGGTGCTGCTCTTTTTGTTTTGGTTATTTTTGCTTTCTCCTTTGCATAAATATTACACCATATTAAATCTCTTTTTCTTTCCCATGCCCATATTTCTTCAGATGTCTCCTGATCCTACTGTTTCTCCCTAGCTTGGGGAGTCATTGTTCCATCATACTGTGCTATAACCTGTGTTAAACTTTCTACACTAAATCCTTCCCTTTGCAAGTGTTCCATACATTCAACTTCTATTTTTTTTTATTTTTGCTTTACCCAGAAGACATTTGGACTGCAGGCTAAAGACTGACTTTGTTATCAGGGATTGATTTCAGAGTATAGTCAAAGAGAAAGGGATGCAGTTAAAAATGGATAATTACTAGGCGATATAAAATATTGCACAATAACTATAGGAATCAGAGGAGGTTAGAAGAGATCAAGAAGAGAAATTGGATATGCACTTTACAAAGGAACAATGGGAGGACATATGAATGGCTCCAAAGTATGCAGCAAAGTCCAGAAGATTTAGGATTTTTCCTTGGCAGTGTTTGCATATGTATTTTTATACTCTAAGCAGACTTCAAAGAGTTTTCCTCAGGTAGACTACAAATGTTGGCGGCATGATGAGAAAATAAGAGGTAACTAGGAACATATGATTTGGAAGTGTAATGAGTAGGCAGACTAAAAATTCCCTACAGAGTACTCTCTCAGAAATATTGGGTGAGCAAATGGGTGTAACTAAGGAAAAGAATCTTTTGAGCCGAGACACAGGCTCTGAACTGTCTAGATATAGCAAGACCTTGTTAAGTTTTAAGTCTGGTGGTTGCCAAAAAAGCAATTACTTAGAAATGGAAATCAAAGTCTAACCCAACTGTATTTAGGTTCTGAGCATTGTAACAGAGATAATAATAAGAAGTGAGATCTTTAGAAAAGGGTAGAAGCAAATTACTTAGAAAGAAATGGAAATTCTGGGAACAATACATGCAGAATAAATTTTAGATGAGGAGTAAGTTTTAAGGGAAGACAGGAAATGAGCAATTTAAGCAATTCTGGATTGATGATAGATATACAAAAGAACATATGTGATGTATAATTTACATAACTGGGGACATGTTAACATGGTTCGTTTTTTTAATTCAGTATCGGTGTTAGGTGTTATGTGTTAGTGTGTGTGTGTGTATTCTGAAAATGTTCTTTGCCTTACTCCAATTGTTTTCCAAAAAGGACTTCATCTCCTAAAGAACCCCAAACAGGATAATGTGGACACTAGAAAAGACTAATGTGATTAATAATCTGGATGACTACTACACCCTAGTAGTTGTAAATCCTAGAATAATGACTTTTACAATTAATTCGCCAGTCTACTAAATTCAAGTATAATGTCCTGCACACATAATTCTACAGTCTACTAAATTAATGTAATGGTCTGTACACCTAATTCTACAGTCTACTAAATCCCATGTATGGTATGTACACCTAAAACTACAGTCTCTTAAATCCCAGTTACAATGACATGTGCACCTAAACCTACAGTCTCCTAAATGCCAGTTACAATGACATGCACCTAAACCTACCGTCTCCTAAATGCTAGTTACAATGACATGTACACCTAAACCTACAGTCTCATAAATTCTAGTTACAAACACATGTACATCTAATACTACAATCTACTAAATACTGGTATAATTACCTGCACATTTAATTTTACAGTCTACTCCAAGGTAAAGCAATGATTCACGGAAGTAATGTGTCATTAAAATAAAGGTTCAGGTTGTGAGTTTTAGTGCTTGTGGTACAGGGTTTGATTCTCTCAGATCTCATTTGTCTAGTGCATGACTTTAAACATGCCACTTAATCAAGTAATGTCAATTAAGGTTAAGTAACCTGTTGTGACAAGACAGTCAACTTCACCCTTTTCCCATCTGTAGTCTGATCTCGGAGTTGGTATATTTAGGTGTGGGAGTATGGGGAGTGCAGGCATAGTCTGGGTTTTCTTTCTTTTTGGGTAAGTGGTTGCTTACCCTGTGAAGATCTTCATAGTTCCAGTCCTTTGATGAAGTGGGCTTCGATATTTTCAGCCTTGACAAAATGGGATTTGATATTATGGCACTTTGACAAAATAAGGTGAACAAATATATATATATATATATATATATATATATATATATATATATATATATATGTGTGTGTGTGTGTGTGTGATTTTATTATTCATATAATGTGCATCTTTGCAAATATGTCTAAACTTTAAGCAATTGTAAATGTTGTGGCAGGGAGCTTTGCATATGAGGAGAAATATATATGATTTTCGCAGTGATGCAAATCATTTAAGATATATTCTGGGCATTCCCCATTTTGAGTAGAAGTCATATGGCAACCTATTACAGAGAAAGTACAGCAGAACATGTTGGACTGACAATGGAAAATGCCTTTAAAATCCTACATTTGGTACTAATAAAGGCCACATGTTAATGAAACTGGTGCACCTTGTTTGCTGTAGCATAGACTAGATCCAGGCCTGCTGAATCTAGCTTTGTTTGTATAACTTGAGCACTAATCCAGGCATTCTTTAAAGTATTCAATTGTATTTATTACTGCTTGGCAGTAACTTGATTAAAGTGTAGCTATCATTCTAAGTCTATTGGATTAAGCACTTGGGCTTCAGACCAGTTGTTTTACATTAGGAAGGTTTGTGGCCAGCACTGTGGTGGCAGGACAGGTAGCTTACATCCTTCTAAGTTGGGAACTGCTGATTGAGGGCTCAGTGTCTGTTATTCTAAAAGTGTATTAGTTCTGGTTTAAGCACTTGGGCTTCAGGCCAGTTTTTTTACATTAAGAAGGTCGTGGTCTGCACTCTTGTGGGAGGAGAGTCTGGACTCTGCCCTTCTGAGCTGGGAATTTCTGGTTAAAGGCTTATAGTGCCTGCATATTTGAACTGTTTCTTACTGAAATTGGTACACCTTGTTTCCTGTAGCATAGACTAGATCCAGGCCTGCTGAATCTAGCTTTGTTTGTATGCTTGTTGTTTGTTTGCTTGTTATTTCCCTGAAACGCTAATTCCACCTAAAATGCAGCTTTTCAGCGCTTCTGTGGATCCCTAGTGATATCTGCACTGCTTACTGTACTTATTTCCTTGTTTCACTTGAAAGAAAGTTACTGTTTGTTGGTTTTGCATTTAAGCTACCTGTAACACATTGCATTTAAGTTACCTGGCATTTGCTCACTAAGTCAGCACTAAAAAATTAAAAGCACTACACCCTCACAAACTCCCCTTGAGTACCTTGTTCCCCATTGGCCCTTTTTTTCAATTATAAAGGAATTCTCAATACTATTCTAGCATGTCCAAAGGTCAGTTGTCAATCTCCCCTCTGGTCCAGCTGGTGAATCTGGGAATCTTGAGGCAATGTTACAACTGCCTCATGTACACAGACAACCCTCTCCTCCTCCCAATAAATTCCAACACATGTGAGAGATGCAACCATATAGCCAAACTGGAGGCTAAGCTCTCTCAACTCAGTACTGGTGTAACCAGTCAGGAGGAGAAGGAAACCACACTCACTACAATTCCAGTCTCACATAGACCTACCACGACAGCAAACCAAACACATAAACACACAAAACATACTGAGGCTCTAAATAAAAATCTGCCTAAGTAGCAGAGACCTCCAAAGCAGACACCCAAGCAACCGCTACCCCAAAACAAAACACGTGCAACACATAGCTCACAAAGCCAGTGTGCCGAACAGTCACAGCCCTTAAGGCTAAAAACACACCTGATACACTTGTAATAGGTGACTCTATCGTCAGGCACACTGACGTCCCGCTCACTAGGCTGAACAAGGAGAAGGTCATGGTGAGCTGCCTGTTGGGCGCTAGGATCCGCCACATAACACAAGCACTCAGGTCACTCCAAGGCAAGTACAAATATGACTCCGTCATTGTCCATGCTGGTGTGAATGACCAGAGACGTACCTCCCTGGACTACATGAAAAGAGACACAGAGGAGTTCTCTGAGCATGTAGCCCAGGCTGGTATGACCCTGACCTTGAGTAGCATATTACCCTCACCAAGAATGATGCCACAATATGAAGACAAGATGATCAATTTCAACAACTGGCTTAAGTATTGGTGTCATTCAAAGGGGATCCAATGCCTGTCAGCCTGGAATGACATGCTCGACAAGCCACAATGCTTCGCTAGGGACGGCTTGCACCTGTCACCCCTGGGCTTTCAGATATTGGCAAAGGCTCTTGCTACCCCCATAGTGCCTTTTTTAGGCAAGGCTCAAAAGACAAACCCACCTCCATAGGTATCACAAGGGATAAGAAACTAAGAGTAATGCTACTCAACACCAGAAGTCTAAACCTCAAGATGCACGCACTCAAAACTCTCCTTAGAATGGAGAACATCGATATCTGTGCAGTAACAGAAACCTGGTCCAAGGCTCCCGAGAGCACCCCAGCACTACCAGGTTATACCTCATACCATGCTTTTCAGCCCCAAAACTTGGACCGAACCAGAAAAGGAGGGGGAGTATCAATATTCGTCAAAGATACCCACACCTCCAGGTTGGTGGCACAGCACAAAGCATCAGAGACTATCCATGTGCAACTAACAGTGGGTAAAACTGCCTTCCAGTTTATAGCCTTCTACAGACCACCCTCCCAAACCCAGGAACCCCACTCGGCCTTCCTGAGAACACTGGAAAATATGAAGGTCTCTCCAAACACCATTATATTGGGTGACTTCAACTACCCAAACATAGACTGGGAATATTACTCTAGCTTCAACACCCTAGCCCAAAGGTTCCTAGAATTTATAAACTCAAATGCTATGGAACAACTTGTTACCAGTCCCACAAGAGGGGAAAACATACTGGACCTGATCATCACCAACATGGGGACTCTATGCTCCAGACCAGAAGTGTATCCCTCACTGGTAAGATCAGACCATAAACTAATCTCACTGGATATTCACATCCTGACCCCACCCCCTGCCCAGAAAACCACAGTGAAAAACTTCTCTAAAGCAAATTTCACACTCCTCAAAACCGAGGTGGAATCCTTCAAAGCCCCCGGGCCTGTGGAAAATACGGCCCAGAACGCAGAATCCTTTATAAACGCATTCTATGAACACCTTCAGGAATGCATGGATCATGCAATCCCAAATAAAATCAAGACCCAATCCACCAAAGGCAGACATCCTGTCTGGTGGACCCCAGCCATAAACAAACCATACAATAGAAGGAGGAAGCTACTACATGAAAGAGCAAAACCCCAAAAAAGGAAGGCATCTCTGATCAGTATTAGCAAAAAACTATGAGCACTCATAAAATCGTTTAAGGTCAGCTTCAAGAGAAAAATTGCACAGGACACTAAGGATAATCACAAGGCTTTCTTTAGTTATGTTAGGAACCTGGGTGGGAATTCCCAGATATGCTCAGAATTAGTCCAAAATGACAAAAAATACACCAAACCCACAGACATTGCCAACATCCTAGCTGACAGGTTCAGCTCAAACTCCCCCCCCTCCCCACCAAAAGGGCAAATATCTATCCCAGCAGATTGCTGCCCCCCTGACATCTCAGATGCTCAGGTAAGAGCCGCCCTCTCCAAAGCAAAAAAACACAGCATCAATGGGACCAGACCGTGTCCCAGGCTACGTCCTACATGAACTCCAAGAAGAGCTAAATCCAAACATAAAACTACTGTTCAGTCTCAGCCTTACTACAGGATATGTACCCAAAGAGTAGCGTACAGCAACAGTGGTCCCTTTCCACAAAGGTGGTGCCTCAATGGATCCTGGAAACTATCGCCCCATAAGCCTGACTAGCTTGGTCTGCAAAGCTATGGAAAGGATCATTATGGACCTCATAAATAAAGATATTGGGGACCTACAGACAGTGGATCCTACCCAGTTTGGCTTTGTTAAGGGCAGATCCTGCCTCTTAAACCTGGTTGATTTCTTTGAAACAGTCACCAAGGCCATTGACGAGGGGAAGGTGGTCCACACAGCCTACCTGGACCTCTCAAAAGCCTTCGATACAATACCCCACTCGGGCATTATAGATAAGCTCACCAGCTTAAATATAAACTCCTATGTCACTAGATGGGTTGCAAACTGGCTCAAGGACAGAACCCACATAGTTAGAATTGCTGGAGCCATGTCAGACTCCAAACCAGTTACAAGTGGCATCCCACAAGGCTCAGTCCTGGGACCTCTCTTGTTCGGTATATATTTCTCGGAGGTACAGGCCAACACGGAAGGACTGTGGCTGACCAAGTTCGCAGATGACTGCAAACTGGGCGCCATAATCGACTCTCCAGCCGACACAAGCATCTTCCAAAAGGGCCTCATAGAAACAGACAACTGGTGCCAGAGCCATGGCCTCAAGATAAACGCCAAATAGTATATAGTCATCCCCTTTGGCAAAAACAAAGTGCCCACAAATTACCACATAGGTGGCAATTCATTAAGTACAGAAGAAGTAATTAGGGACCTGGGGACCCAAGTTGATAGCAATCTCTCATTTGACAACCATGTGGCCACAGTGGTTAGAAAAACATTTTATATAGCCCACCTAATCGTGAAGGGATTCACATCTAGATCAGGGGAGGTCATTGCACCTCTTTTCTCATCCCTCATCAGGCCCATAATTGAGTGCAATGCCCCTTTTGGGATGTACCTTACCAGACACCTGCAGCAACTGGAAAGACCCCAAAAGTACCTCACCAAGAGGATCAAAGGGCTCATACAGATGCCATATGCTGCCCGGTTAAAGAAACTCCAGCTCTACTCAGTGGCATACCGCCTGCTCAGTGGCGATCTGTGCCTGACGTATAAAGCCATGTCCAACCCGGAATTAATGGACATGCTGCTCCTCAGAAAATCCAAATCCCATCAAGCTACATGCTCAAGAGACTTGAACCTCAGCACTGAAATAAATAGGACATGCTGGAGGGACAGATTCATAACTCAGAGGCTCCCTTCACTCTGGAATAAAATCCCAGTCCAGGTTAGGCAGAGTCCCTCATTGACTCTCTTCAAGAGGAATCTTGATGAGTGGATGGGAGATCATAGGTTTACCCTGGGTATTACTTCTGTGTCACTGTTAGACAGAGGCACAGTATTCTAACCTCGAAAAAGGGCATAGCAAAATTAATTTAAAATGGGTGGCGAAAGACCAACACACTCTGGCTAGGCTTATAAATGCCCTAGGGCAGATAGCCTAGTATGAACCTATGAGTGTGCTTAATAACATTTTATTGCTGAATTCTAGTGATATATAAATACAAAATGTACTTAAGATTAATATGCTTGTAGGGATTTCAGTGTAACTCAGTGTACCTCAGTACTCCATTCAGTACATGAACAAATTACCTTGTTCCATATTTACTAACAATTGCCAAAAAATAACTCCTCTAACATATGTGATTTTCATGCATCTATGTCTATTATCTATCTATCTATCTATCTATCTATCTATCTATCTATCTATCTATCTATATATTGGTGTAAAAAACCTTGGAAAAAGTGAAAAAGTAGTATGTTTTTGTTTTCCTTTATATACCACTGCAAGCACACACACATATGATGTCCTGTCACCACAAACACTATACAGTTTTCATGGGTTGTTTTTGTTTGGCATTGGTAGTTTCATTGCTAGAAACTGTCTTACTGAAATCTGAACATCTGTATAAGTAGATGACAGGTGAGATCATTGCTCACTATGGCAGTATTTTTGAAAATGCTCTATCAGGTTTACCAAGCACTGTGAGTGGCTGCATCTTTTTGTAGCACAGAATGGAAACTTGCTATGCGCATTACTTGAAAACTAGCTTTGAGTACAACTCCATCATTCACGTACACAATGATATTTTATGAGCATTCTCTCATACCTGCTGTACCAATTTTGCTGCTGTATTTGACTGAAGCATTTTGTAAACTTCTACCTGCTTTCATTTTATGGACTACATTATGTCATTTGAGAATGAGTTTGATAGAAAGGGTATCACTTTTCTTTTGACTTGGTACACTGTATTGCGGCTGGCATATTTATGAATGCATAGCTGCACATAATATACTGTTACTAACATTTAAACTACCATATTGGAACTGTGGTGGCATTTATGTTCTAGTCAGCTTTACAGTTCAACAGTACTTTGTCTTCAAGTTGTTTTGGTCAAAAATACAATTTTGGCTAAAATAACATTTATCAGTTAACACTACATATGCCTTCCCAAGTACAGAATCCAACAAATGTATGTGAAGGTCCTTTATAGTTAGCCCTGCTAATCTTCTCCCATCATGCTTCACTGCCCTCACCACTGGTTTCAGGAAGACTTTGCAGCATGCACCATAAAATTCTACCTATATCTCCAACCTGGTATAATCTGAACAGTCACACAGCTCATTGATCTGTATGGAAAACTAACACCTTTTTACTGGCATAATTTGAAGCCTGCCTTCATAGAGAAAGAGTGACTCATCTCTAGATGTGTGCCTTCTTGATGTATTCAGCATATAAACATTTTTGGAGGAAATTTGTGGATGTGTTTATTTACTTTTAGTCTGAATGATTATGAAGTTTGTTGCTGCTAAAAATTGAAGAACTTCATTAATATAGCATAATGATTTCTCCTCACAAAACTATAAAGACTTTATTGAGATCAGTGGTTCAGCAAATGAGTAGTGTGGAAGATGTGTTATTAACCCTACCTCAGTTATAGGAACATGCTTAGAAATAAATGTAATTCTGAAGGAAACAGTGGTTGTCAGGATGAGATGGCATTTTCTCTGCTCGTCTATACTACATATTTGTTACTTCCTGCAAAGAATATTAAATATATATATATTAAAGAATATTTGACTGCATCCAGGTCACTTTCATAAAAAACATCCAAAAAAGGATTCTAGCATTAATGAAAAATCTGACATTTTATTTTTAATGTAAGGGCTGTCAATGAAATTTATGAGGTCTGTATGAGTGCCAGTCTCATTCCAGTTAATTTTAATTTTCTGTATGATCTGTACTGTCAAATGTTGTCAGAGGTTTACTATCAAAAACTTGAAAAAAAATCCATTCACTTGATCAAACTGACATTCTGAATTTGGTAAAGTCACTTGTATGGAATGTCAAACATCATCACCTCAACGTCCACACTCGGACAAATTTGGAATGTCAGGAGGTGACGTCAGGCCCTCAGGAAGTTGTGCTGAAACTGCCGTATGAATTGTACATCTACAGCACAAATTTTTACAGTTTTGCAGGGGACAAGCCCCCCCCATGTGGTGGGCTGTGGCCCTACACACCCTACAAATAATACATTCCATCTCTGAGATCACACTACAGAGAGTGAGAAAAAGGGATTTCCTGATCCCCACTGTAGTGCGATCTGTTATCAGAATGTCGAATGCACATTACCCAATGTACACTACCATTCGCTAATGTGCATTCGAACATTTTCAAAACGGCATTATGGAAACTGGAAAAGATGCATTTGACCATCCCAGTTTCACTAAGTGCTGCTCCACATTTTAATTGTAAGCCATTGTCAGATAATTGTATATAATGAAATAAACAGTATAGATATTATACCTGATATCTCCTGTCTCATTTATGGGTCTATATTACATGATCGAAGTTTCAAAACTTCAAATCTGAAATGGTCGACACCATATGATCTAAGTTTTGAAACTTCAAAAATATAATACAAACACAACACCCTACAACACCCTACACAAACAAACCATTTAAACTCTCTAAGCAGGGGGACAAGCACCCTGCACCTCCCACACCCCCGCTACTTAAATATACCAACTCCGAGATGGAGATCTCCCTTAAAAGATTTGAGGTTTCAAAACTTCGATCATATGGTGTCGACCATATTAGATTTGAAGCATTGAAACTTCGATCTTATGATATAGAACCCTCATTTACTACCTTAGTGCAGCTGACTTCTGCTGCAAAATGAAAAAAAATATACAGCCTTATATGTGTCACATTTCAACTACACACTGGCACTTGAAATGGCCTTTGCTTATACTCTGCAGCATGCGTATCTTCAGTATCACATGATATACCCAGCAACTCTGTAGATTAGTCTTCAAAATTACCACTCTGCGTATCTCCTCCAGAACAAGTGATATATTGGACTTATGCTTGGATACTTTAGCTCCTTTCATACAATGCTCTGAGAACACTGTGCTGTTCTTCATGAGTCTGATGATTTTACTCTTAATAATAATAATAATAATGTGATATGAAATATACAATGAACATTATCTCAGTGATACAACTATAGTTTTATTTTTTACTTATTGCATCCCAGCATTTTGTCAGATGCATGTAAATAATATGTTGTACATATGTTTTAAATCATATAGTGATGATGACACTGGATTCCCACTGTACTACTAAAAGCATACATAATTTTCTGTAGTCTACCACTGGGTAAAACACTGAAAGTGTACTGTTCTATACACTAAATGATGTTTTATCTTCTTTGTGGAATTTTTGTTTCTCTTTTTTTTGTCTCCTAACAAACTTCTCCTGGCAGTTCTGGTGGTATTAACTCATGATAGTATCTATTAAATCATTTCCTTCAAGGAATTATGATATCTAGATGATAACATTCAACAGTTATTTCTCTGTACCATACTCTCACCCACTAGAGACTGTAATTTCACTTCCTAACCAGCGGTACTGACTTACACCTGCAAACAGCTTTTCTCACCAACTGGTTCCCAACAAGCCTCCCTATAACAACACAGAAAGGCAAAGCAAAGTATGTCTATATAAAACAACTGTATATAGATGATCTTTTAGTAAAATAGTTTATAGTTCACCACCAAAACTGACCCTCGCTTTTTTGGATCTACTACCAACCATTTCTACTTCATGTTCTGCTTTCATTGCTCTACCTATTCCCCCACTGCAGCACACAACTATGCTTTTATTGTTTTTCTGCCTTACTCGCCTAGAGCTCTTGCTGCTCCTGCTAGCCCCGTTTACTCATAACTGTGTTAAGCTACATCCCTATCTCTCACTTTTAAGTTCCTTCTGTTCAAATAATACAAGTCTTACTCCTAAGTGCAATAAAACCTCTCTGGTTCTGTAACACTTTTCTCTTTTTTTACATATACTTCTGCTCTTACCTAAACTCTTCACTCACTGATTGATTTCTTTTTGTCTGAAACACCCAGTCTGAGCTTGGTGTACCCCAGCCTGGACATCCTGTAGTATTGATTTTCCCCCTTCTTTAACTGTTACGTCCTCTTTCCCATGATGCCATGTGCTATTTAAATACTCTACTCACTGTTTAGCACCCTCTCGTTCTCTTTTTATGTCCCTTAACAAAATTCGCCTGGCAGTTCTGGTGGTATTAACTGGTGATAGTATCTATTAAAACATTTCCTTCAAAGATCTATGATATCCAGAAGGTAAAAATCACTCTCAGTAAGTTGATTAACTCTAGCAATGTGATCTCGCTGAGGAACACTAGCTGTATAAAGAAAGCATTCACTGTCTGAGTTATACATACAATCGCTGCTCAATTTTACTTAAAATTCTAATGAGTACTTGCAATGCTTTGGAATTTCAAAATATCTGCAAATTTTGCTGCGGTATCTCACTAAAGGTCCATTGACTTTATGTACTATAATTCACTCTTGCAACACATATTGTATGTTAAATAATGTCTAACTCCTGAGGTGAGATCACTTTTAAGGTCCCCTGCCTGTCTATTTGAGATTTTCTCCATTGTCTTAATGTGCATTTTTGCTGCTCTGTTAGCTAAGTTTAAAGGTTCTAGTGAAACTGTTGCCTACGTATACTTAACGTGCTGCTCAGTTAATCCTTCATTTTTAAATGTTCTTGTGACTCCAATGTGTTTCAATTCCATGTTCAGGTATTGTATCTGAGAGTTAAAATATTCTAGTGTGAAACAGCTTATATTATAACTTGTGACTCAATTATTTTCATGTATAATGGTTCCTGCGACACCAGTTAGCTAAACGCTAAATTTATCAGGTCTTATATCTAGCTAAGCTGACATAACTTTATCATAAACAGTTTTCTTCTGTTTTAGTTTCCACTTTTCACTTGTCTCTGAGCAGCATGGGCATTGTCCATGCTATTTTGTTGATATTGTAGCTGACTGTTTGCTGCTATTTTCCTATATCTCCCTAGTAACAGTGTTCTCTCCTCCTGCCTTTTTTCACCCTTACTTTAAACTTGATTGCTATTCTCATTGCTGTATTCTTTTCTCTTCCACCTTTATTTTACCATTCAAACCCATATAATCTGTTTTTTTTCTCCCTTTCCTTTCCTTATAACCTGTTTTTTGCCCTCTCTTTTGCAGTTAAAATTCAACAGTTATTTCTCTCTGCCATCCTCTTCTCCAGTAGAGACTGCAATTTCACTTCCTAACTAGCAGTACTGAGTTACACCTGCAAAGAGCTTTTCTCACCAACTGGTTCCCAACAAGCCTCCCTATAACATCACAAAAAAGCAAAGCAAAGTATTTCCATATAAAACAACTGTATATAGACTATCTTTTTGTAAAATAGTTTATAGTTCGCCACCAGAACTCTCCCCTTTTTTGAATCTACTACCAACCATTTCTACTTCACATTTTACTTTCTTTGCTCTACCTATTCCCCCATTGCAGCACACAACTATGGTTTTATTGTCTTTCTGCCTCACTCACCTAGACCTCTTGCTGCTTCTGCTAGCCCCGTTTACTCATAACTGTGCTAGGCTACATCCCTATCTTTTACTTTTATACTTAAGTTCCTTCTGTTCAAATAATATGTTTTACTCCTAAGTGCAATAAAACCTCTCTGGTTCTGTAACACTTTTCTATTTTTTTTACATATACTTCTGTTCCTACCTGAACTCCTCATTCACTGATTGTTTTGTTTGTATGACGAGGCTGGTCCAAGCTTTATAGACCAACTCCATTTGCCTGAGCAGCTTACGGCCTCACTTTGCTCCCCTACCCTACCTTCATTCCCACCCACCCCTGAATACTCAAACTTTATACTCTAGCCATCCAAACTACACCCTCCTGCCACTCTCTATTTCCTCCCAAACTTTATTTTCAATCCTCTCTTCCTGATGATAAAATAACCACCTCTTTCAGATTGGACTAACCTAACCTCTCTAATATTTACACTATTAATTTCAATTCTGATTCCCAAAATTAAATCTACCATACAACCCTCATTGCACTACCTTCCAAACCAATTTGCCTTCTCACATTTTACAATCTTAAAAAATATACACCTTCTCCTAACTGCAACTCTACTTATTTTCCTCTCAGTCTCTGCCTCCTACCATTACAGTTTAAGATGCATAAACCCTTCCCCTATGCTCAGCTACCCACTTTCTCACCTTTCACCTACTCATTCATTCCATGTTGCTCCAGCTCTATTCTTTCACAATGTCACTTTTCTTCACAAAATAAAGATATTCTCTCTGCCCTCACTATATCCCAAAATTAGGACAAAATACTTATTTTTATACTAAACTATTCATGTTCAAATCTCCCTATAAAATGCATTACTCTCTGGAGATATACATCCCAATCCTGGACCTACCTCTAGGTCCTCTCTCCCTACAAATCTCATACCCCCACCATCTCCCCTGTATTCTTCTCCTCTCAGACTTACACCTCCATATCTACTAGAAACTTAACTGTATTCTCTCTCAACATTCAAAGTGTTCCAAACAAAGTCATTGAACTTCACTCCTGGATATCTTAACACACCCCTGATATCTTCACCATCTTTGAAACCTGGCTAAAACCACATATACCTGACAGAGAAATCTTACCCCCATGGGTGCAATATAATTTGCCAAGACAGACTCACAAAAAAGGGGGAGGTATAGCTGTTCTGTACTCAGATCAATTCACCATCTGCCCTCTATCTTTCTCTCCACCAAATTTTCACCCAGCAGAAGTCGTCATACTAAACTGCAAACTAAACAATCACAAAAATATTTCCATTGCCACCATCTATATACCTCCAGGAAAAAAAACATACTTATCCTTGAAAACTTTCTCTCCTGGATCTCACAAGCTATCTTCTACAAAACTATTATACTTGGTGACGTCAACATTGACTGGAATGGTCTATCCTTTGTCCCTCTAAATAGCAGCATTAACCTTTATGGCTTCTCCCAACATATTACTACCCCCACTTGCCTTAACAAACTTTCTAACACTGCCACTACAATACACTGGATTCTTATCTCCAACCCCCACCTATACCATAAGCCCTCCACACATCCTGATTCCCTATGTGACCATCTCCCTACCTCTACCCATAGATAGCCCTCATTGCTCAAATCCCAACATTACAAAGACTGATGCAAACTTTCTAATTTCAAACCTGACACCTTTAATTATATAAGTTCCTCTATTAACTAACCCTTCCTTCATGATCTCTCTCCCTAGAAGAAGCTGTTCCAAAATTCAATAGCATTTTTCTTAACACCCTAAACTTCCTGGCCTCCACTAGGAAAATTAAAATTAAGTCCAGCTTTGCTCCCTAGATAACTCAAGACACTAGCTCCCTCGTGTACAAATGGGATAATGCCTGGAAAAATTGATAAAAAAACCCTCCAATTTTCAGTGATACAGAGAACTAAGTAATCTAACTAAAAACAAGACAACTGAGACAAAAAAAAATGTTATCTCAAGCCAAAAGAAATTCTGGAATACTGTCAACAAGCTGTTACACTCAAGTAAGCCTTCTATACCAAATCCCTCCCCTAACAGTACTGCCTTGGACAATGCTACACTTCTAAACTCCTTCTTCATTGACTCCATTCAGAAATAAACTAAAAAAGACACAAGTACTTACCCCTCTATTTCTGTCCCCCTTCCTCTCTCACATCATCCTTCTCCCTTAAGTCGGTCTCCACTGCTTATATGAGATCACTTCTCAGCAAATTTAAAACATGTTCCCCTTCCTCTGATAACTTACAGCCTCTTTTCCTTAAACTAGCAACAAAAGCTATCGCATTTCCCATCTTCATACTAATCAATTGATCAATTCAAGAGAACATAGTTCCTGATATCTGGAAGAAATTCTATGTTATTCTCCTCTACAAAGGAGGACACTCCCCTGACCCCTCTAATTTCAGACGTATTGCTATTCTATCTCCCCTATCAAAGATTCTTGAAAAATGCATCCATAAATAGCTCCTTGCTCACCTGCTACTGCAAAACCTCCTCACCCCTACACAACACAGCTTTCGCCCCAACCACAGCACATCTACAGCACTGATATATTTTACACAGACTATCTCTTGATCTCATGACAATAAATTAGACACATGCCTATTCCTTGACCTCTCTAAGGCCTTTGACACTGTCGCCTATAATTTACTTCAGTCCAAACTATCTAGCCTTAATCTCTCCAACTCTGCTATTGCCTGTTTCTCTAGCTACCTCTTCAACTGACTGCGGTCTGTAAGATGACTGTCTGCATCCTCTCCTTTTCTCCCAGTCAAAACCAGGATTCCCTTAGACTCCATTGTTGGATCCCTACTATTTAACATTTTCACTAACAACTTTTATCTCTCCTGTCTTCACTCCTCTTTAATACAATACGCTGATGACTCTATAATAATTTCCCCCTCTGACAATCTCCCCTACCTACTCTCCCTTACCCAAGATTCCCTGCACTCATTCAAAAAATGGCTAACATCCAACCAACTCCTACTTAACCCAAACAAAACTAAAGTGCTCCTTTTCCTTCCTAAATCTCTCCAACACCTCAAATTTACCTTCACTGTCTCCTCCCATATTAATACAACTATCAGGATTGAACCCCCCACCTTAAACTACTAGGGCTCATTAGTGACGATCAAAAAAGCCATATCAAAATCTAGGCCTGCTTTACAGAAATAAAAAATTCCTCACAAATGAAACTAAACTCACATTAGCTCATGGCTATCTACTGCCCTCCCTACTATATGCTGCCCCAGTCCTTAGAAACCTTCAGACAAATCTCTTGACTAAACATAAACACATTTACAATAAAATGTATACATTTGCCACTAATCTACCCCACCACTTGTACCACTGCCCATCTCTAAACACCTACACTGGTTAGAACTACACCATCAACTCCTACTGCCTCCACTACACCTGACTCACTCCATCTTAAACCAACCCCAATCTTGTCCTGCTCGCTCAACACTCATCACCCTCTACACTCCTAAACATACACTCTGCAGCTCTGACCAACTCCTCCTCCAAATCTACAAACCCAATAAAACCATTGGCAACTCCTCCATAATATGGCAGTAGACAATGCATGGAACAAACTGCCGCTATCTTTAAGATCAATCTTTAACTTAAACTGTTTCAAAAAAACTTTAAAAAGACTATCTATATAATTCTTGGACCTGTTCTTGCACTGATCCAACCTAATTTACCTCTCCGCTTTCCTAACCTCTCCTTCCTAAAAGTCTATTTCTCTCCATCTCTTTTTCCTCCATTGTATCCTAAAATGTACTATAATAAAACTCTCTCATCCTGGTAAACAGTTGCATTTTTATTCCTTAACCTACTATCTGCATCATAATTGCAAGAAACTGTATTATTCACTAGTTACTGGAAGAAACTGTATTGTTTTTATTGCTATACTGTATGTCTATACTTCCACTGTGACTATGTTTTAGGATGAAACTGTTAGTAATTTACTGTTCAACTATTTGTTAGCACCTTTATACTTAATGCATTATTTAAATATTATTTCAATTTATCTGTTGGAGCTATTTTCATTGGGTCTCCACTGAAAGTGGGCATCTGCCCAGTCGGACT
The DNA here is from genome assembly GCF_019279795.1 of Protopterus annectens. Lineage (NCBI taxonomy): Eukaryota > Metazoa > Chordata > Ceratodontiformes > Protopteridae > Protopterus > Protopterus annectens. The sequence goes on along the minus strand of NC_056745.1, from coordinate 1,067,960,253 downwards.
AACCCAGTCAACAAATGTAAAATAAATAAATAAATAAATAAAAGGAGCCCTCAGTCCTACTAACAAGTAAAACTTTATACTCCACTTTGAGTACCAAAGGAGTCTGATAATCTGTCGCAGTGCCCCTATGTTACTTAGTGTTTAACACATTTTCATACCTCTCAACCTCTTAGACCAGGACATTTGGACAAAGCCATAAGAATTGGGAGGACAAAGGCTAAAAAGAGGGACATTTTTTAAATATTGCTCTTACATCTCAGAAAGCTGATAGAATAAAAGGTTTTGCATTAGCATGAATGTCTAATGGGTATGAAGTCTGAAACTCAAATGTGTGTCATTACTTTCTGGATTAAATCAACAATTAGCCAGTGATTTGCCAGAAAACCAAAATTTTATGAGGAGCAGACCAAAAATATAAGGCAAAAACATTCTGTGAAAATCTGGACAGCTGAGAGATATGCACATTTTACTGACCTCTCTGTCACAAACAATAATATATATACTCACTGTCTGCAATACCTTTATTTCAAAGTGTTTTCAAGCAGTGTAATTCCATTAATATTTTAATGGAAATCCTTAACTCTGTCAATACACATTTCAATTTCCATTCACACACAAACACACACACACACACACACACACACAAAAATCCCATATGGAGAAAATGGCTGTGTTATTCATAATAATACATGCCTGCTGCAGTGTTATCAGTTATTGTAGCTTTGTTAATATTTTCAACATGGAATTCCATAAATCTGAACACAAACCACTTTTTTCCTATCACATATAATGATAAACATTTCTTCAGTAGCAGAAATACCTGGCTGAAACAGTATTCTCAGACAATGTGTTATTGTTACATTTTTTTATGTCTGTGGAATTTCCTATATAACACTATCCTATTTTCCAGCCACAGATAATGTTGTAAATTCACTCACAGAATGTCTAACTGCAACTGCATTGTCATAGGTTCGTAGGTAAGTGCTAGGCTAACAGCCCTTGTGAGTCATTTTAAGCCTAGCCAATTTTCCTTAGAGGTGAGAGTCAAAGCCAGTCAAACCCTTTACCTTGTGTCTTTGAGATGAAACACCTTAACCATTCTGCCTAACTAATTTCCCTTTCAAAAGTAAGAAATAAAATTCTGCACCTTGTGATTGTGAAATAAACACCTTAATCATTATACCAATCCCCAACTTTTGTCAAGCAAAATCACACTATTAGGATACTTTTTTATCTAAGACAGTCCCATTATCAAGACAAGAAATATTTTCTGCTCACAAATAAATCCTTAACGCATAATGGTAGTTTTTGTCATAGTAACATATATTATCTGTTACAGTTTTCTCAGGCAATGTAATCATATATATATATATATATATATATATATATATATATATACACTTCTGTGTCATTCCTATTATCTGAACAAAAATAGTCATTAAGAATAATGTCAGCCTGGCATGAGTTACTCAGGGATGTTAGCAATATATATATATATATATATACACACACACACACGTTCATAGGTAGGCACTAGGCTATCTGCCTGAGGGCATTTATAAGCCTAGCTAGAGTGTGTCGGCTTTCACCGCCCCATGGATTAATTAACTAATCCTCTTTCAAGCGGAGCCAATGAAGTGATCCCAGGGGTGTATTTTCTGTTACCCATCCACTCGTTAAGGTTTCTCTTGAAGAGTGTTAGTGAGGGGCTCTGCCTGATGTCATTTGGAATTTTGTTCCAAAGCATGAGGAGTCTCTGTGACAGGAATCTATCCCTCCAGCATGTTCTATTTTTTGTTGTGGCGAGGTTTAGCTCACTAAAGCGTGTGGCTCGCAGTGACTTGGATTTCTTTAGGTGGAGCATGTCCATCAATTCTGAGTTGGACATGGCTTTGTAAGTCAGGCAGAGATCACCTCTGAGTAAGTGATATGCCACTGAGTACAGCCGGAGTTTTTTCAGTCAGGCTGCATAGCACATATGTTTGAGACCAGTAATCCTCTTGGTGAGGTACTTTTTGGTCTTTCCAGCTGTTGGAAGTGTCTTGTGAGGTACATTCCAAATGGGGCATTGTACTCTATGATGGGTCTAATGAGTGATGAGTACAGAGGCACTATAACCTCTTAATTTCTCGATGCGAACTCTTTAGTAATTAGATGGGCCACATAGAAGGATTTCCTAACTACTTTGGCAATATGATTGTCAATGGAGAGATTACTATCTACCTGGGTCTCCAGATCTCTTATTACCTCTTCTGTATTAAGGGGGCTGCCACCTATGTGGTAATTCATGGGTATTTTGTTTTTCCCAAACGGGATGACTATGCATTTTTTGCCATTGAGCTTGAGGCCATGACTTTGACACCAGGTGTCCGTCTCAGTAAGGCCCTTTTGGAGGATGTCCGTGTCGGCCAGAGAGTCAATTATGGTTCCCAGTTTGCAGTCATCTGTGAACTTGGTTAGCCATAGTCCTTCTGTGTTTGCCTGTACTTCTGAGAAGTATATGCTGAACAGTAGGGGTCCCAGGACAGAGCCTTGTGGGACACCACTTGTGACTGGTTTAGAGTCTGACCTGAAGCCTGCTATTCTTACCATGTGAGTTCTGTCTGTAAGCCAGTTGGCAATCCATCTCATGACGTACGGGTTTATGTTCAGGCTGGTGAGTTTTTCTGTAATACCCGAGTGGGAAATGGTGTCAAAAGCCTTGGCAAGGTCAAGGTAGGCTGTGTGAACCACCTTTCCCTCATCTATGGCCTTGGTGACTGTCTCGAAGAAGTCAACCAGGTTTAGTAGACATGATCTGCCCTTAACAATGCCGAAATGGCTTGGTTCAGTGTTTGGAGGTTCCAAATGTCTTTGTTAATGAGTTCCATGATGATGCGCTCCATAGCTTGCAGACCAGGCTAGTCAGGCTTATGGGGAGATAGTTACCAGGGTCAGTTGTGGCCCTTCCTTTGTGGAGAGGAATAACCGTTGCTGTGCGCCATTCTATGGGCACGTAGCCTGTGGAGAGGCTGAGTTTGAACAGCGTTTTTAGGTGGGGGGTTAGTTTGTTCTGTAGTTCATGCAAGACACAGCCTGGGACACCATCTGGTCCCATTGACGCTGTGTTTTTGGCTTTTGAAAGGGCTGTTTTCACCTCTGCTTCTGTGATTTTTGGGACACTACACTTTTCCGGTATTGTTGTGAGGGGGGTGAAGTTTGCACTGAATCTATCGTGAGAGGGGGGTGAAGTTTGCACTGAATCTATCTGCCAGGATGTTGGCAATGTCAGTAGGTTCAGTATATTTTGTGCTATTTTGCACTAGTTCAGTGCATATCTGCGAGTTGCCACTTAGATTCTTAACATAGCTAAAGAAGGTTTTGTGGTTATCTTTTGAATCCTTGGCTATTTTTCTTTCAAAGTTAGCCTTGGATGATTTCGTGAGGGACCTTAGTTTCTTACTGATACTGATCAGGGATGTCTTTCCTTCTTGGGACTTGCTTTTTTTCTGAACTAGTTTCCTCCTTCTATTGTATAGCCTGTTTATTGCAGGGGTCCACCAAACTGGTTTCCTTCTCTTAGAGGAGTGAGTTTTGATTTTGCTAGGGATGGCACAATCCATGCATCCTTATAGGTGCTCATAGAGTGCATTTGTAAATGTTTCTGCATCTTGGGCAGCATTATCCTTTAGTGTGGGGGCTGTGAAACTTACCACCTCTGTATTAAGTAAGGTGAAGTCTGCTTTAGAAAAGTTTTTTACTGTGGTTTCCTTAGTTGGGGGTGGTGGTGGGGTGTGGACATACAGAGTGATTAGTTTATGGTCTTATCTAACCAGTGACGTTTATATATATATATATATATATATATATATATATATATATATATATGTTGTGTCTTGTTGTTGTCTCTTTTGGCTTTTCCTTGTTAGGGGTCGCTACAGCGGAACTCCGGTCTGCTAATGATTGGTAGTTGATTTTTACGTGCTGAGTTACCAGCCCTGATGCACAACCTTCAACGAAGGTACACCCATTCACGCATGTCTCCACACAGAAGACGCTCTAGCTGAGAATTGAACCGGACATCGTCTTATTGTGAGGTGACAACGCTACCGCAGCACCACCACCGCGGTGTATATATATATATTTTTTTTTTTTTTTTTTGTGCTGGAGTTCCCTATATTTACACAAGCTCCCTTTCCACTAATGCATAAATCCCATATGATCGAGGGTAAGAACAGTACACGTCTGCTAAAGTATTCACAGACACAGTAGCCAGTATTTGTTTCCTTTGGAATTTTGTATATCAACAAATGCCCCCTTCTTTAGTCATAAGACAAAGGTTTTCAGCATAAAAACATTAAAAAATATATCTGCCATGATATTCTAAAAGAATGTAATTCTACCAAAGCCACTGAGAACAATATCATACGAACATCCCCATGTTCAGAATGCAGCCTCTACTTTCCCATTAACTACAAACAGGAGCTATCGGGCACACTTGTCAACATAAGGAATGTTTTATGGACTTTTATGGGAATTTGCCCATATTTTTTGTTGTTGCTAAGAAATATGACCACCAACAGCCAGAATTTAGCCTCTGCCTTTTGTTATCTGTAGGACATATCTGTGTGAATATGTATTTCTTAAAAAAAAAAAACAACAACACTGACAACAGATATGATCAGTAATTTCATGTGTCACTGATAATAGAAAGAATTTATAGCTCTGTAATGGCAAACTTGGCAAACAATCATGCATGCATTTTCAACATGAGATCAGATGAATGTAAACAACTGCTCTCAGTATCAGACATAATAACAGGGTATGGACTGGCTAGCCATGGTCTATTGTTATGTGCTTTGGAAAGAAGGGATATGTAATGTCAGTGAATATTATGTAATCTCACTTCTGGATTCTTTTCTTCATTAATTTCAGTGAAAAGATAATTAAATTCCGTTAGTCCAATTAGTGTGATAATAAAATAATCATGCCAAAGGTGTCCTATTGTTATGAATGTGCTTTTATTTTAATGCTTGTTTTATGACTTTTAAATAAAAAATAGTGAAACCACATTATTTCAGCTCCTTCAGTTTGTGCCATATCCATGGGAGGCTGAGATAAATTATTTAACCGAGGGATTAATTACATTCATTAAGTCTTACCAGTCACACTGTTGCTCATTTCTCCACTTGTGCCAAGTCCCATCTTATCCATGCTGCTCCATCATGCATCTAATGCATTGTACGTATCTTTCCTCCAACTACAAAAAGGTATACATCATGCACAGCCACTCTTTACTGTTGCTTTAAAAGTAAAAAGATAGGCTTAATCTTTGAAATGAATTGAATTGTACATTACTTATGTCCACTTGCTTTACAATAATGCTATACTTTCTTCATATACACCATCATCTTAGCCATGCTGCCATTTTGAGCCTCTCAACTGTATACATTTGTTTTTTGCTCTCTTATATTGTACAGTGTCCCCATCTTGTTGAACTTTGAGTATACACATGAAGTGTTATTCATTAATCTGCTGTGGTGGTTGACCACGCTAAAACATCTACCTACCATTTTAAACAGCAGCAATCCCTGTTCTAAAAACTCCTGGTTTCAATGCATTCATGAATAATCAAGTCACAGAGGGTGATTATGCATGACCCTAAACAATCTACCAAACATGTCTGTATTCTTTAAAGGTACACTTACAGACAAATTAGTCCAAAACACTGGAAAACAAAAGAAAATTTTAGCATGTAGTTACATACAAATGAATCCTAAATATTGGAGCACAAAGGAAAACTCCAACATGATATATATATATATATATATATATATATATATATATATATATATATATATATATATATATATATATATATAGTTTTAATCTGGATAGAAATTACAAGATTACAAGACTATGAATACCTAATAGTATCATCTAGAAATAATATACTCTATATCAAAAAAGTAATTAAGAAAGTAGCCAGCACCCCTTCCTTCACTTGGCAAAAAATGGAGTGCAAAGTACATAAATCATATCAAAACAAATGTTAGCTACAAGGATGGCATGGTGTCCCGTCAGAGTTTTCAGCAGCACAGCTTTGATGATGTCTTCCAAAAGTGAGAAGGATTGCTTCAAGAGCCTAATTTCACCCACCTATTATTATTTTTTTTATCTTTTAACAAGGAGTCCTAGTTCATTTCTGCCTCCAGAATAAACGTACCTAAAGTAAAATGAGATATTTTTGGTTTACAAGTTGCATTAGTAAATTTATTTGCATTTAAAACACAAGTTTTGATAATACTGTAGTACAGGAGAAAGTACTGTATGATTGATAGACAAATCCATTAGTACATGAAATGGATTTAGTCTACAGTACTTTCATCATTAATGGTATCTTTCTCTAACAATATGAAGGCATTTCTACCTCTGAGTGTTGCTTTAGATTTTATGCCACAACGTGTCAACTATTCCTTAAAATGTGTTATAAAATTTTCAGGATGTATTATCAACATTGTTGGATGAGCTAATTAAAAATAATGTGACATATAATTTGAAAAAAAAACGTCTGTGGGGCACATTGTAATATTTAAGGAACTAGAGATATTTTAGTTCTAAACCCTTTTGTAAGGTCATAGACATGAAGACATAGTTTGTTCCAGAATGGCAAGGAAAGCAGAAACAGAACATCTTTTTGTTTGCTATCATATACAATTCCAGCACTCAAATGACTGCTTACTCTTTATGGATTTCGAAAGCATTTAGTGCCAATTAGAAGACAGTTTGAGTTTTAAAAGTCCAGTCAATGCATCCATCCATGAGTCTTTTTAGAAGAGTTGTATAAGAACATATCTAAAAGAGTTGCTTAAAAGGTTTTGCAATAAAAGTCATAACTTGTGCTTAATTGCAGGCATAATTAACAATACTAATAGCAATGGCATTTATTCTGTAACAGATATGATGATGCATATTTCACAAACTGTTGTTAAAAACTATCCAGTATAACTGATGTGTCTTAACTCTGATTTTAATTCTGTTTCTGTATACCAATAAAAATGCATAGATTAGTATCATATTTGTATTTGATTTTTGCACTGAAAATTTCTACAAGTCTTTGTTTTTTTTTCTTGTTACTGTAAATTTGTATGTGGAGCTTTTCTGCTGCAAAGGTACTCATTTCAAGCCGAGCCTGTTTTCAAATGTTTCCCTCTGGACATATCACATAATCCCCCACTCTCCCCTTAACCAGTCAGGCACCTTTATCTTCCTCAAATTATTTCCCTCCACTAATATGTGACATCTCTTCCACATTGTCTGCATTGCATATAGTTAATTTCTGCATGTCCTTTCCTTATTGCTGCTATGTTTTACATGTTAAACCCTTTCCCTTCACTATTTCATTCACTTCTTCTTCCCTCCTTACTCTAAACATCCCTTTCTTTTCTCCCCTGTACTGTGTACATTATTATTGTTATTACTGTTATTGATTCATTGCTATCTTCACACAACATTTAGTTTGTAGTCATAATACGATTGTTAACTTCCTTGCCTACTGTCATTTATTATTTGTCTAGGCTGACACTGAACTATGTCTATTTGGATAATTGCTCTACTCCTGTTACCAAAATGAATAAACAAATAAAAAATAACTGTAATTAGTTTTTAAACAAATGCAATTGAATCTTGTTTATTACTGATTTTTTATATTAAACCTGGTATACCTAACATACCTATACAGGATAGCTAAGAACAATAAATCTAAAAAAAGAAAATCTATCAAACTCTTAACAATATAAAATTAGCTGTATCTGAGTTTAGAGTGTTTGAGTGACCCTAAAAGTTTCACACCCCAATACCAATCTCTCCACCAATCTCTTGATTTGTAGTGAAACCCAAATGTAGATCTTCTAACATCAGTAGTTTGTAAAGACAGATTGTCCTTAAATTACCATCTACTCTTTTGTATCAAGCATTACATATACCAATTATCTGCAAAAATGTTTCTAAAACCTCCAACCATTCCCGTAAATTTATTTTATCTTTTTCACTGTTATTATACAAGTAATTTCAGTCTACCAGCACTACTAGTCCAGAGTTCCCTAGTATTTCTTTCTATAAGTAGATACTAGCAATATTTTATTTCCACTAATACCACCTGCTCTTTGCAATACTCAGTTTCAGGGGCTCCATAACCATATCTCCCTCTATGCAATATGAACTTGGCACATCAAAGTATTCTCTTTTATATGAAACCCAAGCAAACAGCTACATTCCAGTTGCCCAAAGTCTTAATTCTTCTCACAGTCCTACTGTGTGAAAATATACATTTATAGAAGGCCCAGTTTATTCACTTCTAACAAATTTACAAACAGAACATGCCGAACATAAAAATAAAAATTGCCAATTTTGGCTCTTGGTTTAGCATTAAATATATGACTTCAGAGTCATTACCAAATCCTGAATCAAACACTTTGCCTCCTCATGTGTCACTTTATCCTGGAGCACCAGTACTCTGGTACAGCAAAAAAGCAATACTCCTAAGATATCTCAAAATAAATGCCAACTAACTGACTAATGCGTTTTTGTTTTCAGCCTAGGATCCACTTGCCTGCAGTCAGAGAAATCTTTCTGACTGTAAAGAATTTTGAAAACAACTTACATAATGTAATTATTTCATCCCTCTGCCACCATGTAAACTTTTCTGCATTCCTCTTTGTTCTCTTATTGAGATTATTCAGAGCATTAATGATGTTTTTTTATTTCTTATATTTGGAATTCAGGATACAATCCATTGTAGCATAAACATGCTTGCAAATGTAAGCATTGTGTAATGCATCCAGATTGTGATGTTAGAAATCATCCTGTTTGTCTAATCCTGAAGAAGATTCTGTTTTCATTGAAACTGAATTGTAATATGTGCAATACATGTATCCTGCTGCACTACTTATAATTGCTGTTAATTTACTTGTGTCTTTGATGTCCTCTATTTAGCAAAAACAATGAGAGTTTTTTTTTGTTTACATTTCCAACACAACTATCAGTTCTTCTCTCCCATTTATCCAGTCAGTCCATTCAGTCCCCCTGAAGATGAGAACCCTATGTGCATTTACTGCCCTAAAAGGCAAGAGTCAAGTGGCAGGAGCAAAGTTATCATCAGACATGTGGGAACTGAAGGGTTTTATTAAATGACCCTAACAGTCGCACGCCCCCCTGCCCATGCCTGCTATTTCACAAGGGATGGTATACAGCTGGTATAAACAAGGGGCAGTATACTCCAATCACATGAGATATATCCTCTCAATGACCCTTCCCTTGAAAGTGAGCCCACTTTGGTTATCCCCATGCACCAGGAGGATTTCTGAATGCAGTCTGTACCTCATGCATATTCCCCTCAGCCCAACCATCAAAAAGAGGCAAGCATGCTGAGTTTCATCATTCATCTCCCTCCCTGGATAGTTCTTCAAGGATGAAGGTCACTAATCAAACCTGAGTGATGAGAATCATTCAGGCTTATAATTTTTCAGTGAATAAATCACAATATGAAATACAGCCTCTGTTGAGCTACATTTTAGCAATATGCATTCAACAATAAGGCTGCATACATATGTTGAACAATAAAAAACAGTCAGCATAAAACAGAATGCACTCTAAATATTAAAAAACAATTAAATTAAATTCACCACAGTAATTTCCCTTCTGTATAGTAGCTAGCAAAATAGAAAGACATAGACACATGCAAATCCACATTAATGCTAATGCATTAGCACATGTCTGAGCATGTTTGAACATGACAGTCTCATCTGATCTAAGAGGATACAATGTTTGTTGTTTCTCTTTTCTTATGATTTATCAATGTTTGCATTGTTTTAGAATGTTTTAAAATTTTGTTGTTTATCTTGCAATTTTATCTAGTTCTTGTATGTTTGTCACTACTTCTGGTAATTAAAAGTAGAGTCACACTTCCTTGGTAAAAATCTCCCCCTCCCATTAATGAACTTTCCTTAAGACATAATTGATGACCTGCTCTACCACAGTTGTTTGATCACTATACTTTGCTTTACATAATTATTAATTGTATCTTACATCTCCATCCCTCCAACAGAGAGTTAGATTAAATGCTCTGTATTTTATATAACTGTAAATAAAATGCTTGTTCTGTTATCCTGGCTGTATCTGAAATAAGTGATTTTCAAATCACTAGTCTGTTCCAAACAATAACTTGTAAATTAATACATTAAATAATTTTAAAAAGTACTAGTAGTAAGTAATATTCTAGTTGCAAAATATCAAAACAAAACCACTTCAGTTTTGTTGCTGTTGACTTAACTCCATCCTGGATGTGCAATGCATTCTAAGACTTCAACAAACATGCTGGCAGATGAGTGAGAATGATTTTGTGTTTCTGTACTTTATAAAGTCCTCATGAATGATGCTGCAGACAAATGCTTCAAGGAATGCTCGGGGCTATGAAGAGACAGACACTTTAATATAACAAAACCATGCTGGAATGACTATGGAAATGAGCTGCAAATGCTTTTCTGTAGCGAATACCAAAATCTGCATGTTTTTCTTTTGTATGAATGCATACAATACTCTGTTAAGAAAGAACAAGAGACCAAACAAGCTCATCTGACTCTATTATGAAATCCTGATCTACAAAATGGCATAGTAAAGAAAATATTCTCTGCAGTACTATGGGATGCATGGTTGCCTCTGGCAGATGCCAATTATATGCCAGAATGCTGAAGACAGATATTATTGCTTAGAACCAAGCCTGTGTTTTTCAGTACTTCTGCGGACTGCTTTGCATGCAATGTTTCCATATGAAACAAGAAAAAAATGAAATCATCCTTTTCTGTGCTTAATGGACTCTGCCCTATATCATCTGTTATCATATTATTAATATAATAAGCCAAAATTGTATACATTTTGTGGCATACAATATGCTTGCAATATCATTTGAACGAGTTGGTAAATGATTTTGATTCATGCACTATAGTACTTTTTCTTTTACTTAATTTAATTAACAGCCATATACATATCACTTAACAAAGATCAAATTATTTCCTGAGCTGAGTCTGAAAGTGATCCGTCTGGATCAGTGCTCTACCCTGGTAAATAAATAAATGTATTTATTTATTAACATTTGGTGACCAGGAAAGTCTGACTGCAGAGGCCCAGGGAGAAAATCTCCATCAAAAAAAAATTAAAGATACTAACAATTATGCAGTTGCAGCTAGATATTGCATATGTTTCAAGATTTGCAGAATTAACAAAACATACATTATTTTCTAGGCCTAATGCAAATTATCATATAAGTGAATTAAAATTCATGGTAGATTATAGCTGATTTAAGGGGCAGATAAATAAATAAATGTCAAATTTCTTATGAGAGTGACTTGCATCAGAAAACAGATGTATGTTACATTTACAACTTGTACTCAGTTAATGGATGAATAAAATATAAGACAAGTGTAAGCATTTTTAGGACAGATTTTTATACTTCTAAGCAGCCAAATAATATGACTTGCTCTGCAGACATATTTCACTGGGAAAGAGAAAATGATTTAAGCAATGGGTAGTTACATGAACTAATGCAATTGTCAGTAACCTATTCTACATGTAAATAACCTATTCTACAGGCAAATATGAGTAGACTTGAAAAGCATCTAAACTTGATAGTAGGTTATTGTATCAGATAAGAAAGATTCAAAACTAAATCATGTAAAAAGTACACGTGTGGAAAAAATAAATACATAAGTGAGAAATGTAGAAATTAAAGAGATACTTCGAAAAGCAAACTTTATAGAAAATGTTGAATTTCAAAGTAACTTAACAGTTAAATGGTGAAGAAGGAATGAAAACATGAGTATGAGGGTGATGTAATGGAGAGCTGTAGTGGGCAAGATTTGGGGGTGCAAACGAAGGGCATAGAATGACACCAGTTTCACATAAAATGAAAGCTAGAAGGTTAATGTGAATGAGTAAAAAGGAGGTGTAGGTGCTGCATGAGATAAGGTGCAGTGAAATCCTTGTGAGAAAAGTGTTTGCCAAAATATCTAACAATCAAAATAACCAAACTCAATACATCAAAAAAGAAAACCTATTTTATGCAGGGGGTAAGCCCCCACATACCCACACTGCATAAACTTATATATAGCAAATTCAGGATTGTACGGCAGTGAAAAAGAGCAAATTCCAAGTTTTCGATATGATGAGTTTTAGATATTTTGTGCCATAGACAGCTATTAGATATTCTGACTTTAAAGCAAATAAATATCACCCATATAGATAGATGGACAGCTAGGCAAATGGACAGTGACAACTATATATGTATAAAAATACACACACACACACACACTTACATATATATATATATATATATATGCATGTATAAGTATGTATATATAATTATACACGTAGGTGTGTGTGTGTGTGTGTGTGTGTGTGTGTGTGTGTGTGTGTATATATGTGAGTTAGGGTTGGGGTCAGGGATGAGTAAAGGATATGTGTTGTGTTTGTGTATGTTTGTGCGTCTGAGTCTGTCTTAAAAAATGGGTAGTCTAACTGACCCAATCCAAGGTCTGTCATCACTCTCCAGACCTCCCTAGACATACCTTCCTCATGGGATGTATCTTGTCCAACATATGACTCTGAAAAATATGGGGCAGCTGCACCTAACCTCAAACTAGAGATCCCTGTCACACCCTTCTCAATGTCACCAGCCTTATATGCCCGGGTGGTAAACCTTTCACAAAGTTCTCCCAACTCATGGGCAAAGCCTACATTTGAGGGATTATATCTAGACAGGATACATCCCATTTTTTTACACCAAGGTTGTTGGACAGATTAAAGACATCATCAGGGCTCATTGGGATGTATTGATGGTTGACCCCAAAGTCAGGGAGGTTGCAGGTGATGTCCCTCAATTTGTATATAAGATCAAGCTGAACTTAAAGAGGATTCTATGTTACCCAAATAACAGGTTTGGTTCACAGATGGTTGACATCCATGGGACTTTTCCTTGTGGACGATGTAATTTTTGTGAGTATATTGACTGTAACAATGTTTGCATTCATCCTTCTGATTAATCTAAGTATGTGTTTCGAGTATCTGCCGATTGTATGTCTGAAAATGTTGTTTATCTTGCCTCCTGTGAGATTTGGCAGATGTTCTATGTGGGCAAGACTAATTGGAAGCTGAGGGATAGGACTAGTGAGCACCTTTATCAAATTAGGATTAAGTCAACTATTAATGCCCTGTCGAGACATATATTAGATACTGATGTCACCCATGCCTTTAGATTTAGGGTCATAGAGAAGATACACCCTTGTTATAGGGGTGGGGATATTAGGACTTATACTGACAGTCAGGAAGTCAAATGGATTGTGAGATTTAGGTCGGATCAATATCCTGGCCAAAATGACAAATTGTCTATTAAACCTTTTTTGAGGTTGAGAAGGCTCAAGATTAATTAGGAGTGTACTAGGTTTTTAAGCATATTTTTAATGTTTGAATGTGATATGTCATAGATGCAGTGTACATGTTTATGTATTTCATGCATGTATGCCCATATTATTTGTATACTGTTTTTTATATACATTGAATGACATGAATCAGTTCAGTATATATTTTATACATTTATATGTATATTGTATAGTATAGTTCTTATATGTTTATGTAATGGAGGTCTATCACTTTAAGAATGTGTTTTTTTCCCCACCAAAGATGGTATTTAAACTTTTTGTACTTTGTGAATTTCTATGGTTTGAAGAAGAAGCCCTATCGGGTGAAAGCGTTAACCTCTGTCTGTGAATAAACCTGTTTTGTGTTATGATTTGGATGTGGTTTATCCTATACAGCTTTGTTTCATTCCAGCATCCGTTTATTGGATTTATCGTTATTGGATTGGCTCTGGTTGCTGGTTTGTTTACCCTGTGTGAGCACCTTTTTGGTGATTGGTTTTATTGCTTCTGGTGTTATTTCCATGGGGACATGGCTGAAAAGGTGGTTGATTCATTGGAAATACCATATACCGTGAAAGATACCAAGGACCTTTGCATTACTTCGGATAGATTTATTAACTGTGTATTCAGGGGTGTTAATTCCATTGCATTGTATGAAGTTACGAGTGATGACACCAGTTATGTGACGTAGGCCTCTTTTGATCGAGATGAACTACGTGCAGCAGTGGAGAAGTTGGAAACTGACTTGTTTAAACTGAAGAGGCTGCAAACCCAACGGCAGCATTTTGAGGTTTGTCTTCAACATAAGAGTGTACCGAGAGGACTTAGGGTCCTCAAAATGCCTACAACCAGGACACAATACCCAGAGCTGTTGTACAAATGGCAACAGCTCAATATCGAGGTAACCCTGAGATATATGGTGCTATTGAATGGGTATTTTACACCAGAGGAAGATATTTTGAGGTTGGATATTAAGGGACAGCAGAAACATTTATATGAGCGCTTTACTGCTTGTTTTGTGGATAAATTGATTAATACAGTCTTGGATAATGTATCGTTTTATGAGAGACGACTGTTCGAGCAGACGAGATACAAGCTGCAGACAGACATTAATGATTTTCAACACGGCCATGTCTTCACATGGCCTAGGTTAAATACTGTTGGTAGAAGGGTTGATAATGTAGCAGGACAATTGCCTACTTTCGGTACAACTCGGCAAGTGTCTCTGGATGGAGAGAATCACTTTACCATGTAAACTGTTCATACTGTGCATGATAACATGAATGCTAGGGCTCATGATTTAACCTCTGGTAATGATGAAAATAACATTGTTTTGAATGGACCCAGTGTTGGTGATCATGTTGCAGGGTCCGATAATGTTATTACAGCTGTGTTGAAAGATGTTGTTGAGAATTGAGCTGGGACCAGCTCAGATGTAGTTACACATTGACACCTTCAGCTATACAAAATATTGATGTTGTTGTAAGAAAGAAAACCAACTGTACCTCAAGCCATTCTCATGAGGGTGGTAAAGAGGTTGTGAATGGCTTTAGCACTTACCACCCTTTCCCTATCAGGTTGGAGCAAAGGGAGGGGAGGACAAGATCAATGAGCAGAGGCCAGAAATGGAAGTTATCAGCCAATTCTCTCCCAAACCACAATCTCAAGAGAATGTGGGAGAGAACAGGGAAGAGTTGATATGTAACATTTCATCTTACATCTTAACTCCTGACGAAATTGAGGTTTTGTCTAAAGGCCTCACTTTCATTCCTACTTCTTATAGTGATTTCACTTAGACCATAGTGGATTTTAAGCTGTTCATCAGGAATTTGTCCCTGAAGATTGAGTTTAAAGGGAGACCAGAGAATCTTGGTCCCAGGGAGTTTAGGAAACCAAGTCAATATGTACCAGTGAAGCACCCTTTAGTGGCAGCATTTAGTAAACTGGTTGAGAATGACCTCTATAAGAGGAGGTCTATGGGTGGTGCACGGAACTTGAGGAGAAGTAATCTTACATATGCACAGAAAAGTGCTCTGACACAACTGCGTAATAATCCTACCATTGCCATAAGGCCTGCTGATAAAGGTGGTTGTGTTGTGGTCATGGATATGACACTCTACAATGAGTCCATATCAATGTTGAGTGACGAGAAGTTTTACTGTCCTATTGATAGTGGCACTGTATTTGAACATGTCAACAGGATTCATTGTATGTTAGAAGATCTGGTGAAGAGTCAGATTATAACTGAGGGACTTTTTTGAGTATCTGACAGTTGATGACCCTCTCATACCAATGATTCAGGGTCTCCCCAAAATACATAAGAACAGGGAGAGACCACCGTTGAGACCATTTGTCTCAGGTAGGGGATGGTCTACAGAGCCCTTCTCTATCTATATTGAGAAATTCCTTAGACCCAGAGTGGATGCTAATAAGTACAATTTGAAGGATGCCAAGCAGTTTTTGCTTGATTTGTATACGTTTATGAGACAGGTTCCTAGTGACTTGATGTTTCTACTAGTGACCATGGATGTTCAATCACTCTTCACTTCATTCCCAATAGGGAGGGAGTGGAAAGGGTGTATGGCTATTTGATGGATTGTTCATCACTTGCTGGGTCAGTGATTGATCTTATTATGACCTTTTTAGAGGTAGTACTGGAGAATAATGTGTTTTGTTTTGGTACACAGTGTTATTTACAATGAGATGGCCTAGCTATGGGCACTTCGTGTGCCAATAGCTATGCCAATCTCTTTATGGCAGCTTGGGAGAGAGAATTCTTGTTTAAGACATTGGGTTATGTGTCGTCAGTGCTTTTTTGCAGGCGTTTTGTGGACGACCTGTTTTTTATCTGGACTGGTACCTCAGATGAGTTGGTTGCCCTCGTAGATGAAGTTAATATTAGTGCATACTTGAAATTCAGCTATGAATTTTCAGACATTAAAATTCCTTTTTTGGATGTCTATGTGGAGAGACTAGATAATGGGATGTTGAACACAGGTGTGTACAGGAAATCTTGCCATAGGAATGCTCTCCTGCATAGACATAGTATGCACCCTGGCTACATTTTCCAGAATGTGGTCAGGGGTCAAGCCATGAGGGTTTCTAGATATAATCCCTCAAATGTAGGTTTTGCCCATGAGTTGGAAAACTTTGTGAAAGGTTTACCGCTCGGGCATATGAGGCTGGTGACATTGAGAAGGGTGTGACAGGGATCTCTAGTTTGAAGTTAGCTGCAGCTGCCCCATATTTTTTAGAGTCATATGTTGGTCAGGATACATCCCATGAGGAAGGTATGTCTAGGGTGAGCTCTATAAGAGGTCTGGAGGGTGATGACAGACCTGGGATTGGGTCAGTTAGGCTACCCATTTTGTTACACCAAGGATGTTGGACAGATTAAAGACATCATCAGAGCTCATTTGGGATGTATTGATGGTTGACCCCGAAGTCAGGGAGGTTGCAGGTGATGTCCCTCAATTTGTATATAAGAACAAGCTGAACTTAAAGAGGATTCTATGTTACCAAATAACAGGTTTGGTTCAGAGATGGTTGACATCCATGGGACTTTTCCTTGTGGACGATGTAATTTTTGTGAGTATATTGACTCTAACAATGTTTTCATTCATCCTTCTGATTCATCTAAGTATGTGTTTCGAGTATCTGCCAACTGTATGTCTGAAAATGTTGTTTATCTTGCCTCCTGTGAGATTTGGCAGATGTTCTATGTGGGCAAGACTAATTGGAAGCTGAGGGATAGGACTCATGAGCACCTTTATCAAATTAGGATTAAGTCAACTATTAATGCCCTGTCGAGACATATATTAGATACTGATGTCACCCATGCCTTTAGATTTAGGGTCATAGAGAAGATACACCCTGGTTATAGGGGTGGGGATATTAGGACTTATACTGACGGTCAGGAAGTCAAATGGATTGTGAGATTTAGGTCGGATCAATATCCTGGCCAAAATGACAAATTGTCTATTAAACCTTTTTTGAGGTTGAGAGGGCTCAAGATTAATTAGGAGTGTACTAGGTTTTTAAGTATATTTTAAGCATATTTTTAATGTTTGAATGTGATATGTCATAGATGCAGTGTACATGTTTATGTATTTCATGCATGTATGCCCATATTATTTGTATACTGTTTTTTATATACATTGAATGACATGAATCAGTTCAGTATATATTTTATACATTTATATGTATATTGTATAGTATAGTTCTTATATGTTTATGTAATGGATGTCTATCACTTTAAGAATCGAGAGATATGTGTTTTTTCCCGCCAAAGATAGTATTTAAACTTTTTGTAGTTTGTGAATGTCTATGGTCTGAAGAAGCCCTATTGGGTGAAAGCGCTAACCTCTGTCTGTGAATAAACCTGTTTTACATTATAGTTTCGATCTGGTTTATCCTATACAGCTTTGTTTCATTCCAGCATCTGTTTATTGGATTTAAGGTTTTAATGATGTTAAAGTGTAGAGTTAGAGATGGGCGAAGCGGCAGCGTTAGGGTTAGCACACATTACTAAGGTGGTGCTGAGGGGACATTAAAACCTTCCCATAACACTGCCACTCTTCAGACATATTTGAGGCTAGTGCTATGGGACATTATAGTTTTAATACTGGGAGAGGAAGTAGTTTTCCTCACTCAATATTATTGTTTTTTTTTTTTTTCCTTTTTGTGTATGACCAAACTTATTTTGTTGGTGTTTTGCATTCAACATTAATGTGGTTTGGTCATATGCAATAGACCCATATATATACATATATATATATATATATATATATATAGAGAGAGAGAGAGAGAGAGATATAAAGATAGATATATTAAGATATATAGATGTATATACATATAATATATATATATATATATATATATATATATATATATATGAGTGTGTGTGTGTATATACATATACATATATATATATATATATATATATATAGAGAGAGAGAGAGAGAGAGATAAAGATAGATATATTAAGATATGTAGATGTATATACATATATATATATATATATATATATATATATTATATTATATTATATTATATATGTATATGTCATGCATATATTGCTTTGAAGAAGTACACCACATATTTGTTAAATTACCGATTTTAAGAACCTTTATTGTTCTGGAACCAATACTTAAGCGTATTCTTTTCTTCCATGAGCACTTTATGTAACTTATTTAATTTCTTTGTCATTCAAAGAATGTTTCATCATAAGTACTACAAAAAACATAGAAGTGGCTCAGAGAGATAAATTACATTTTTAAGGACTATTATTATATAGGACACAGTGTACAGATGTCTGAATGCAAACAAAGCAATGTAATGAAGTAAATCACACGATTATTTGCAAAATGTCTTGCCTGGTCTGATATGCAAAGCAAATGAGAAAGAATGAAAGAGAATACTAAAAATGAAGACACTGTCTCCTGAAGCAAATGCCTTTACAAACTTTTTCTAGCCTAGTGATAAAATGATTTGACATATCACATTGTTCTGCTGGCAGTCTCATCTGCATTTTGTAACAATGAAGCAAATTGTAGATGATCTGACTAACATTAGCATTACAAACCTGCAGCAACATAAAGGCTTTGTATTTTATATACATAACAGTCACTGTAGTGCAGTTTACATACACAGCAGTGACTGTGAGCTACAGCAGCAATCCGAGGGAGTGGCAATGAAGAATGTTTACAATGGCAAAGTTTGGCCTTAGTAATATCTTCACAGCTGAGAGTGAAATACCAGTATTACAGTAGGGTTGCACAGATTTAGGGCCAAAGTTTTTAAAAGTCCAACTTATTAACATGTAAAATTAATGGATATTATACTAGGATCACAAAAATGAGAGTTGATTAATGGCTGAGTGTCATTATGCTAAACTTTCTTATAACCCTTTTGAAAGAAGACCTGGCAGTGTGCACTGTTGCAAAAAAACATAGTTTAGCTGTATTTGTTAATTGGGGTAGAGCTCTGATCCACACACATCACTTAAGACTCATCCTAGAAGCACTATTGGTTCAGAGATTTGCTCAAACACACACAGTAGGCAAATGGAGGCTGAGAGAGTCAAACTTTTGACTACAGGAAACAGCTTGTTAATAATTTATAGTCTTAACACCTTGCAGTAATTGCCAGACCCTGCAGTAATTATTTAACTAGAACAAAACCAGAAGCCAGTTAAAGCAACATAACAAAGGTAAAACATAACAAAACCCTCTTCCATCAATTATACTTATACTTCTTTTCCCTGTTAGGGGTTGCCACAGTGGATCATTGGTCTGCTCATGATTGGCAGTGGAGTTTTACAGTGTCAAGTTGCCAGCCCGGTGCCCAACCTTCCACCGAAGGTACACACACACACACACTCACACCTAGGGCCAATTTAGAGTGTCCAATCCACCTACAGCATGTCTTTGGGATGTGGTAGGAAACCGGAGCACCCGGTGGAAACCCACGCAACCACAGGGAGGACATGTAGACTCCGCACAGAAGACACCCCAGCCGAGAATCAAACCGAAGAACCTCTTGCTGTGAGGTGGCAATGCTAACCGCTGCACCACCGTGGCCGGCCAAAACATTTCATGTTCTACTGACAGTAATGCACTAGTAGATCATCAAAGTAATAGCTATGCTAAGGCAAAAAATGATAAATGTGTTCAGTCTTTCAATATATAAACATTTAATTAAAAAAGAATGTTTATTTAATGGAAGAAAATACTCTGCACTTCATTCCTGAGGAAGAAGGCTATCACACATTATTTAAAAAAGTTATGATTCCTTGCTGCTACTTCCCACTATGCTCCCTACTTTCCCAGTGTCCCTCAGTAAGGCTAGCAAACCACATTTTAATGTCTTTATGTGTTAATACAGTTGAAACCAATAATTCCCAAAATGAGCAGGGATAGCAGTATTAAGTGCATTTTGATTTATACAAACTAGCTATGCCCATACACTCATATGAAAACCACAAGAATGGAACGAGTAAAACTGTGGAAGTAAAGTGTTATTTTTAAAAATGCAATTTGCAGTTGGAATGATATTATGTCAGTATCCCACACATTTATCACTCTTTCTGTCTCTCTCTGCCTCTCTCTCAATCCGTCACACAGACACAGACACACACACACACACACACACACACACACACACACACACACACACACACACACACAAGGACATGTAAAAAAGATTAAAACATTGTCAAATGCACATTCCCAGCTCAGTTTTTTAACCATGGTTTACTGAAAGTAAATACATCAACAGATTCTGACTGCAAAATCCATGCAGCTAAGGGAATTTGAAGTAATATGCCCAACACATGTTTCGTGATGACTGAACAGCGTAACAAAGTAATGATTTGTCAAAGGAACTGGCTACTAGAGGATACTGTTTTGATATTTCAGCTTTAAGGAATGCACATTTGATGAAGTGATTTGTAGGGATATCAACTGAACAGCAATCAAAGATAAAACATTTCAGGTGTGTGCATTCCTCATTGCAAGCCCTATGTTGCCTGTAATGGTGGACTTTTAACAATGGAATCGATGAAAGAAGGGACACATGGTACCCCTGTCTGCCCATACACATATACTCTTCTAAGTTCTGTGGCATGCATCCAACTACAGTTACAGTATATGCTGAAATATATACCTTTTTATTCAAGCTGCTACTGTTCCACGCCAGATATGCCTGGAAGGACAAATATGCATGTAAGCCTTAATTAGTCCTTCCCTTCAAACATGCCATGGTGTGTACTGTACTGTACTGTAGGGTCATTACTAACTTTGTGTTTTGCCAAGTGACAAATGAGTGCTTAGCTCCAGACCAACTCATACATCAGAGACACTCACATATATAAAGCCTTATCCCCCATTAGGTGAGTGAGACCAAATTCTCCTTAGTGTCCATGATCTGCTTCAGTGTTGGTGGTTCTTCCCCTCTGGTGGACCTGACTGGTGAAATGTCCCATGCCTTTTCCTTTGCACAGTGTTTCATATCAGTAACCTTAAGGCCACCAATAAAATTTACATCCTGCATTATGTCCTAGCTAATCCCTTTCAAGACTGGTCATGCTTGTCTGTGGCACCTTTGCCAAGGAGAAACATGAGATGTGCAGATGGCCTGAAATAGCATTGCATCTTCTTAGTTTGTGAACTTTTCTAGCCATTGTTTCCCCCAGGTGATTATGCCAGTGCATGTAAACCTGTAGATGAAATGTGGCAGTCAGTGATGTGCATTGCATGCTGTGGTATGCCCATACCTATGGCCATAGCCCCCATGCACCTGGTTATTATATGCGGTTAGTGTTGTGCAAAGCTCCCATATTTACAGAACACCATTAATGCATCAGATTATGGTCCTGAACCCTATAAGTCCTTGTGACATGTCCCTCACAAGATTTCTGTTGTGCACAGCTGGTCTCCAAACAGCTACAAGCAGATGGTGCAATGTCATGTGTTATGGGTTCCTGCTTTGCTGTCACTGACATTCTTCACAGGGTTTACTTTCCTTGACAAAGCTATTTTATTAGGCAGGATTCTGAAGCTTCCAGACTAGAGAATCTTTACTGAAATTCCTAATTTCCACACTTATGTGGTAAAGAGTGGCATTGCAGAAAATCTTGCTGATGCTTTATATGAGGCCAACAAGGACTAATTAGCTTGTTGGCTACACTGATGAAGCTAGTTAGCTTCACTGCCTGTGAATTACTGCATTAGCATATTGTGCTACAGAAACATGTTGGTGCTAACAGTGCACATCATGGTAACTATGAAACAGGTGGTCTGTATGCTTGTGCATATGGTATGTGTATGTTTGCTGTGCCATGGTGTACTGCTATATCCATTCTTAATGCCATAGTGCAGTGTTACAGGTATACAGCGTCACCACAGATCAGCACTACATTGTGTAATGTGAGTCACAAATGTGGTGTTGTGAAAATGGGGCTATCCATTTGCTGTTCATATGAGGTGAGTGAGTGTCCATGGCTACATCATGCACTGTGAAATGCATGGGTTCAGTATGATGTATGCCAAGACAGCAAGACACTTGTGTTCTTCCTGCATAGGAACTTTAGTGAGCATCTGCTGGCAAGTAAGGACCACTATGGAAGATGGGTTGCCTGACATGAGCTTGCTGGGTTTTTGAGTGATGTCACTAATATCACCCATTCAGGCGAGCTGTGCTAGCAACACTACAGTGATCTAAGGTGTTGTCTCCCTGTCCTGCTTCTTCAATGGAAGCAGAGATTCAACAGAAAGAGCCTAAAATATTCTGCAAGCATTTATTCTGTACTATTGCCTTGTATCTTAACTGTTGTACACCTGCACTTAGGAGGGCATACTATGTTTTTCAGCAGTAAAGGAGTGACAGCTGAACATGACTGGGTGCTGCGGAAGACAGTAGCATCTCTCCTTGCAGCAAAATGCATATGACATCTGTGTTAGTCCATTGTACAACTGAAATTGTGATTGCAATAATGTTGCCCCAGTTGTTTTGTCCTTCTGCAGGAGGAGGAGGGGAGGCTGTGCTCACCTCAAGCTGTGCTAGCTGATGTCTCTGCAGCAGTGGCCTTAGGTCAGCTGGTGCCCTAGGAAAAAGGGCTCCATTGCGCCCCCATGCACCACCCAGCTGCCCCCATCCTGGTCTACCTACACCAAATAAATAATGGAAAAGCACCCCTGCTACAGAGGTGCCCTATGCCTGAGGCCGGCAATGTGTCTCTGCTGTTGTTTTCATCAGTGGCAATCAGCTCCATCCCTGTAGCAGATAGCGGACTATGTACGTGCTAGTTTTCAAAGCCTGTTGAACAACAGGAAGAAACAGACAAATGCAGGTTCTGTAAAAAAGAACTGGAAACAGTCACACATCATGTCATTACCAATTTATCTCTTCCCCTACCCGGCTCATTCTTGCCAAAACCTACCTAATCCTATCCCTACTATATGGACCCTCTATCCTTACCAACCTGCAATCCTCCCTCAAATCCAAACTCTCCTCCTGTTACTGTAAGATTGCAAAATTCGCAACTGGCCACAGATCCAGCACCCATGACTGTACCTCCCTCACCAACTGAAATGGCTTGAACTCCCCAATTATCTTATCTACATACAACTTATCCAAGCACATAAACTTATATTTCGCCCTTCTCTCTGTCCCTCCTTCATCTCAGCCTTTAAAATGCATCTTCCCAACAGATGCCTGTGACCCAACCAACAAAATCAAATTGAACTGTATAAACCCTCTCACCCACCTGGCAAACAGCTTCTTTCCTTCTGCCTCGCACACCACTGGAACTCCCTCCCACCTCTCATCCATACCACTAACAGTCTCTCTATCTTCAAATCTCTTCTCCACTCTCACCTAATATCACTGTGGGAATGCTTTCGCTCTCATCCTACATAATATTTCTATCTATATCACCTCTTGCTTCAAACACTTCTGCTGACACCTTCTTAACAAGCTGTCACTTTTTATTCCTCCTTAATGCATTATATGGGGTCCTATGCACTACCTTTTACAGCTGGAACTAACTTGATTATTGTTAATACTGTGATACTTCTCTACCCTGACATTTCATTATCATTAAACTGTGACACTTCATCTACTCTGACATTTAACACCGTGATACTTAATCTACCCTGACATTTGATTATTGTTAAAACTGTGATACTTGACCTACTCTGATATTTTTATTTTCTAAATTCTCTTTAACCGCTGTAGATTTACAGCTATGACTTCTTAGTAGCTCTGTGTAACATAAAATTTATTTTATTTTATTTTTACTTTTCTTTAATTGTATTGTATTTGTAATACTGTTACTTTAACTAGTTGTAACTTGGAGCTTTTCTCCCCAGGACTCCATTTGAAAATGGGCTCCCCAAGGCCCAATGGACCACCTTGGCAAACAAACTGCAAATAAATAAATAAAATAAATAAATGTTGCTGGATGTGATACACTCATGGCAGACGGCCTGTATAGTGAAAGGCACAGTAATGTGGCAAGACGGTTGCACTAGAAAGTATAAACACTACAGTACTGAAGTAGTTAAATTAAAGCATTGGAAACATAAACCACAAAGCATTGTCAAAAATGATGAAGTTTATATCACATGGGATCACCCGTTACTAACAGTTCAAAAAAATAGATGCGAAAAAAAAACATATGCAGTAGTCCAGAAAAAAATGGCAAAAGTAGCACTGATCATTGAAATTGGTACAACCAGTGATTACAGTGTCTTACATGCAGAGAATAATACAAAGTCATAAAATACCAGGATTTGCAGGCAGAAACAAGAGCAACGTGGAAGAAGATACCCAGGCAGTTCCAATAAGAGTAGGAGCAACGGGCCTCATAAAAAAGAACGGTACTTTCATATTATCGCAACCAGATTTGCAAGGGACAGAAATTCATTATGTTTGGCCAAAGTCATCAATGGTAGCCTTACAACGGGTGTGTTTAGTAGTATTAGTGTATCAGATTGTGTGCGACTCAGGAAGAGGAATAACGGTCACATTTTCAGTTTCTCCTAGATGTACTTTTCCAACGGGAGTCAGTGTGACAGTAAAAAAAAACCTGTTGGTTGATTCACACTCTTCATAATGCAATGGCAGACTCCTTGCATGCCACTGTGACTGCTTGGTTGCATACTGTTGGAGGCTTCTTAGTAACAGCATGTGTTATGGACATTTTCTGTTATTATTCCACAGTGACATTCATGGTTTTATGCTGGTTTTTGCATACCATCATATTTACATGCACAAAGTTTCTCCTTGTATTTTGAAGCAGTGAATATAGCGTATTTGGTGGACAGGGATTCATTTAGTACACAGCATTTTTTAACTGTACTGTTACTTTGATTTATTCCCTGTAGTGCATACTTTCTCTGCATAAAGTGTATTTTACGAAATGCTTAGTCAAAATGTTGACCAAATGTAAGAAACAAAGTGGTCTTTCTTCACAGGACTCACAAGCAGCAGGCGCTACCCAGGAAGAGGAATTTTGCCTTTATTCCTCTTCCACACATATAAACAATGTGATGCAGTAGAAATTAACACTTCAGGTGACCCTTTTCAGGTTAACATTCATACTTCCTCCAAAACATTACACATTTCTGTCCGTTTCAAATCTGGTTGCAATAATACATAAGTACCAAAATAATTTACAGTCATATTTAGATTATGCTACCAGTTCATGTAACTCTCTATGAATTGCAGAATGAGTCAATTCTCGGCACAACGTGGGTCCTGCAAAATGCACTTTTGGCTAACATCAAAGACTGAACACAATACTAAGTTCATGAACTTTTTTTATACCCTGACTTAGGAATGGGATCCATTCCCATCATGATGTTAGAAACCCAAAAGACTTGGAGAAATTAAACAGTAAGGCTATGGTTCCACTCATACCTCTCAACCTCAAAGAGCAAGAAATCTGGACAATGCCACAAATAATGGTGAGACAAAGGCCCACAAACAGGGGCACTTTTTCAATATTGTTCTTAAAAACTTTGAAAGTAAATAGAATTTTGCATCTGCATGCATTTTCTGAAGGATAAGAAGTCTGAAAATCAAATGTCTACCATTATTTTCTGACTTCAGTCCTCAATGAATTGCCAGTGATTTGCCAGAAAACCACAATTTTATGAGAAACAGACCAAAAACATAAGTCAAAATCTGGACAATCTGTGAAAATCTGGACAGTTGAGAGTTATGGTTCCACTGCTGAAGATGACCTAAAATGTTAATTGATGACTGTTCCTCAAGGGGTTGGGGGGGGGTCATCTGACCTTGTCTCCTGATGTCAGATGTAGAAGCTTCTGGTTGTGGAGGAGCATCTGTGTAATATGGGGTAACATCTAGCATCTCTCATGGAGTCACCCTACATGCAGGCATTACCCATATCAGGCCAGTGAAGGAGGTACTAGATCATAAAATCAGTCCCTGTGCTGAATGCTGATTAGGCTTGTCCTCTAGATCATCTGGCATCTAACAAAACCAGGACAGTACATTATCCCCATCCTAGTCTTTTCCCTTCTTTTTGTGCCATTGGCTATTCTTGTTCATCATTCAACCTTCTGCATCACCATTTGTCCATCCTCTGTATGTCTGTCCCCATTCACTGCCCACACCACATTTTGTGTGTATATCACCCCTGTCTATTTGGGCTGTCTCTGTGTTTGTCTCACTCTCCATGCTACCTGCTGTTTTCCTTCTGTACTATCTGAAGCCATCCTACACTGCCTTCACCAGCTACTGTTATTGTGCATCTATTACAAAAGGGACTATTTCCATGAAAAAAAGAAAAATACCCTTCCTTTCACACCTTCTCATACCTTATGGTTATGCTTATGTTATAAATTAAGTTATAAATACAAATACTGAAAAATACACAGTCAAAATTAACAGCTTTGTAATAATACAAAATAGGACTATATAGGCATACAAATGACTAAAAATATCTTCGCTGCCTTTATTACAACATCTGTCACATCTGTCATGCGCCTTATTGTAGCACTGCTCCAGTCACAGTACAAGATAGTGCAGCCGCTTCCCCTGTTAGGCTGATGCATCTCTTTAATTATACAAGCCATTGTTCAGTTTGCAAGCACCATTCAGTACCTAACACATGCCTGATTGGCTATGAAGATCTTTACAAAGTGACCTCCTTGAAAATTAGCATATAAAAATCCCAGCCCTGAGGTATGAAAATTGGTTTGTAAAGGCATCTCCAATTTGGGGTCAGTGAGGAAAGGAGAAACTGTTTTGTGGGATGCTTGTGGTGTCGCTACTTCCATTCTTCATAGCCTGCTAGTGAACAGTATGACTATTCAGAAGGGTTAAAGACAGGTTCATTTATATTTATTAGCTATATATTCCATATAGTCTTAGTGTATGGTATTTTGCCTGTTTTAATTTACTGGCTGCTTTTGATTTTACTTTTAATATGGCATATAATGTGATACCCTAATATACTGTCAGGTTAGGGAGTTTGTTTCTCAGCAATAGTAAGGAAAGATGGCCCACATTATTCAGACACTGTAGCAAATAATATAGTCATCTTATGTATGTATTATTTTGTAATGGCTGTAAAAGACAGCTGAAAACTATAGACAATGCGTCATTGGTATAAAAGGAACACACAATGACTAGGGTCTGTTATGAATGTGTTTTAAAATAATTTCACAAGGATTCATGTGGTGATTGTAGAAATCTGTCAAGCTGGAAAATAAATATCTCTGCAAGGAAGAATTATTAACGAATCTATCTTGCAATGACAGCTGTAAGTAAATGGCAAGACATGTAGATCTTTTAATATAGTTATGTAACAAAAGGTCTAACCAAAAAATCAGGAGACTTAAGACAGAGACTTAACTCTAGGTCAGAACTAGGAATGGATCACCACCTGTTAAAAGGAAAGATCTAATCTGATTTAACAAATTATGTTTAGCTTTTAAGACAGCCTGCTGGCTGGGGGTGGGGGCATGATACATTCCTTTGCTACTAGCAATCTGACATCCATTAACAGCTGGGAAGACAAAGGGCTGGCTATGGGGGGCAGGGATAAACAGCCAAGAGTTGACCCATTTACCTTGGTGAGGTGGAAGTGGGATCACTTATGGTTGTATTACTATCTGGTGGTGGACCATTGATATGCTTGTGAGTGTATATACTTGCCATCATGTCCTCTATACTTTCTACCTGGAAATAATCTGGAACCTCCAGGGGCAGGAAGGGCCAGAGAGTGAGAATGGTCAATAGTAGGCAGAATACAGTCAAAGCTGCTTGGCTCTATAGTGCAGAGGAATAAAGTCTTAACTGTGATCCAGGCCTCAGGGATTGATTAGCAACTCTGGCACTGGAGAAGCCAAGCATGGAGTAGAAGAGTGAAAGGACATGAGTATTTGCCTCTCCCAGACAGAAGGTAGGGTTTCTGTGCACATAGAGACACATATGATGGTGTGATCTCATTGTTGGAGTCTGGAGAGACCACTTTCATGATGTGAGGGGGATCGGACCGCTCAAAGCTAATGCCTCTTGCAAAAGTGTGGGAATGTTTTCCACAGACAGTCATTTGCAGTCTCCACACCAGTGTCTAGCTGGGTGCCTGCAGTTTAGGGTCAGGGAGAAAAGCAGAAAAAAGAGACCTACTTTGAACCACCCATAATGGCTGATAGATCAATAGAGGGTCTAGTAGTTAGCAGGGAAAAATATTGCAAAAAAAAAAAAAGGTATGATCAAGACTGTCACAGATGCATAGGTTCATACATAGGTTCATAGGACATTACTAGACTAATGGCACAAGTGCCTTTACAAGCCTAGCCAATAATACCCAGGATATGACAACATTATGTCTTAATTTCCTAGATATGGGATGGGTAGTGGTTCTTTGGGTGCTGCAGCCCTGAAAAATTGTACAGACTGACTTTGTCCATAAGGGACATGAGCAGTGCCCTAGGAGGGGAATTTATGGTTCCCCATCCATGTATCTAAATTCTTTTTGAAGACAGTGGAGACGGGCTTTATTTAAGAAAATGGGAAGTTTATTCCATAAACGTGGTAGCATCTGGGATACAAATCTGTCTCTCCATCAAGTACTACTGGAGTCACAAATAAGGCTCAGGTCCATGGAACATGTAACCCTTGTACAATTTTTCTTGTAAATAAGTAATATTTTCATCAGAGCCTGATCAGAGAATGCCTTGTAGGTCAGGCATAAGTCCCCTGTCACTTAATGGTATGAGATGGAGTAAAGGGATAGGGCATTTAGTTGCTCTGCATAAGACATGCATAAGACATTTTTTTTAGTGAGAAACCTCTGGGACTGCTCCGATTGGTATAAGTGCCTGGATAGGTGCATACAGAAGGGAGCATTGTACTCAGTTATGGGCCTAATGAGGGCATAGTACAATGGCACTATGACTTCCTTTGATATTGATGCCATGTCTTCACTTATAAGCTGAGCCACACAGAAGGATTTTCTCACTACCATAGCTACCTGGTGGTCAAAGTTTAGGTTGCTATCTATCTGTGTCCCTGAAGACCTCAACACTTGGTCTACTTTTAGGGGTGTGCTATCTATATTATAATTTCTAGAGATATCTGAGTCACCAAAGGGTATGAGTATGTATTTTTTAGCATTTAATCTCAGACCATGTTTTTTGGCACTAGTCATTTGCCATTTTTAGGCCTGTTTACAGGATGTCAACATCATTTGGGGATTCAGAGATTGTGTCCAGCTTACAGTCATCAGCAAACTTGGTGATCCAGAGGCCACCAACATTGGCCTTCAATTCAGAGAATTATATACCAAACATGAGGGACTCCACCACTGAGACCTGTGGAAAACTGCTAGTAACAGTTTTTTTTTATCAGATGTGGATTCACTTTTCTAGACAAAATGTGTGCTATCAGTGAACCAGATGACTATCCATCTGATGATGTAGGTGTTTATACCTACCTCAGTAAGTTTATCTATGGTTCCTAAGTTGGGGATTGTGTCAGAAGCTTTGGCCAGGTCTAGATAAACAGTGTGCACCATTTTACCCTCATCCATGGCCCTGGTGACTTTCTCAAAGAAGTCCACCAAATTAAGCAGGTAAGACCTCCCTTTAACAAAGTCAAATTGGGTCTGGTTCAGTATATGAAGTGTTTGTATGTTTTTTTCATCAGGCCCATGATAATTTTCTCAGTGGCTTTGCAGATAAGACTGGTCAGCTTATGGGTCTGTAATTCCCTGGGTCAGTTGATAGGCCCCCTTGTGCAGAGAGACAACTGTTGCAGTCCTCCATTCCTTAGGGAGGGAGAAAGCCTGTCTGGAGACCATGGTTAAAGAGGGTTTCTATTGGTCCTGATAAATTCTGTTTTAAGCTATTTAAGTAGCATCGTGGAAAGTTGTCTGGACCCATCAAGGTTGTGTTTGTGGCTTTAGCAAACACAGTAAGGACCTGTTCCCTAGTAATGACCAGTAGGGGCATGGTTGCAGGTGTTTCTTTGGGTGTGACAGGAGGTGATGGGGGGGGATCTTGAACTGAACTGGTCAGCCAGCAGGTTTGTTATAGTTTCTGATTGGGTGTAAGTGCTGCATTTCATAATTGACAGAGCACATTGCCGAGCATGTCCCCTGATGTTACAAACATAATTTTAAAAAAGCCTTATGGTTATATTTCACCTGGGAGGCTATCTTTGCCTCATAGTTTGCTTTGCCAGATTTGACCAGCTCTCTTATTTGTTTGTTTAGACTGGGAGTGTCTTTTTGCACTGTCTTGTTTGTTCCTTCTTAGCTCTGAAGATCTTTTATATTTGTTGAATAGCCTATTTAAGCTACTGATCCACCACTGTGGTTTATTTTGCCAGTGGTCATAGGTTTGACACAGATAGGTACTGCCTCCTCTATGCAGCTATGAATGTGACTTACACTGCTTTTGTGTAAAGATCACACTAGGCCTCAGTGTCATCCAGGTTTGGAGGGGCTTGGTAGTTTAATAAGCTGTCACTTAGTTTGAGGCAATTGTCTTTAGCAAAGTTCTTAACAAGTTTGGAGTCTGATGGTCTGAGTTCTAGGCTAGTTTTAATACTAAAGGAGATCATTTTGTGGTCAGATCTTACATGGGAGGATTTAATGCACAGGAGGGAGCAACAGACCCCCCCCCCATGTTCATGAGAACAAGGTCTAGTTATATATGTGTACCTCTAGTTGGGCTTTTCAAGCTAGAGCTTAACCCATTATGCTACTTAGGTTACAAATTTAACAATATTGTTATTAGTACAGTTTAACGGCTTTATCAATGATTTTGTTGTGTTCTTATTTATTTGGCAGTGTGCTTACTTACCTCATGACAGAAGAAAAAAAAAGAATGGTTTTAGGTTTCAAAGAAATTTAAATGTTTTTATTTGTACAATTTAATTAGCTCATCAGTGATTTTGATGTTTGCTTATATATTTGACAGTGTGCTTGTTTATCCCATGATTGGATAACAGAGTCAAAAATGACTTTTTCAGCAATGACTTAGACAAGAAAGTACAAATACAAACCATGCTACATAACAATTACATTAAACTACAAGGCAGGTTGGCTGTAGTAGCCCAAGTGATATTACCTTCAGAAAACCTAACCGCATACAAAATATTTACTAATATTTTAAATACAGGTACATACTAAGGCTAAGTATATATCCATTTGCAATGAATCCAGGTATACAGTAACTCAGCTACCGTCATTAATGCATACAACCACAACATGATATAATAACAAGTGAAATTAAGAAACAGTTATAAAATAAAATAAATATTGGATGTAGATAAGGTGATTACCCTAGAACAAGGTAACATACAAGTTAATGATCATACTGAATTTCTTAAGGTAGAACAGGCATGCTCTTTTGTGCATGCAGACCAACGATGTTTACTATACTGATACTGAGAGCTTTTAAATGACTAAGTACAATGTTTTTGTACAGAATAAGCAGCTGGACAACTGAAGCTTGAAATAGTTTACTCTCACAGAGAATACAGTTAATTACGTGAATCTTTAGGTGTACATATTATTCATGACATAAAATTTAAAGAGATGACTCAGGAGAATTCCATACAGGTATGGCAGGAAAGCTAATGATAAAAAAAAGAAACTTGATTTGACTTGGGAAGGTGTGTAACTCAACTACTGTCTTTATAATGGACGTGAAGCTGCATTCTGAAATAGATGCCAAATTGTTTAGTAGCCTGGAAATGAACAGAGATAACAGTAATGCTGATAAGCTCTGTGAGGGAGTTCCAAAATGCTAGAACTGCTTTAAAATAGTTTTTCTCTGCATTTTGTGGGTAAAAGCTGGCACTTTCATTGTCAGAGTACTGTGATAATGGGCTCTAAATGGACCTAAAAGTGCATTGACTTTTACTTGCTTTTTTGTGAGAGATAGAGAGTGCACAAGAGGAAGTTTAAAGATTCGGATTGCTTTTAACAAAGATGTACATTCTGTGATAGGAAGACAATTTTTCTACCTGAAGGGAAAGACACAGGTATTATCTAAATTCTACTAATTTTCATTTTTTTTTTTTGTTTTTGTTTTGCATTTAAGTAGACTGCACTACTATGGCACATTTACAGCCATAATTATAATAGAAATTTGTGTAAAACAAGCAGCATAGCCACAGATAATAGTAAAACTAACAAATGAGGTAACCTAGTAATACAAAAGTCATAAACTTAAATGATGTCCTGTTTTAGGATTGGTCCAGAGCTGGATTACACTTTATGCTCAAAACATATGGAATTCTGTAGAGTCCACTGTGATAAATAGGGTCTATATCAGCATTTTGAAAATTTAATAGTTCGAATTACAAAATATCGAACTAAAATGATTGAACTATTAAATTTTCGAATGTGGATATAAAAAAGTAAGAAACAAAAAAAAAACTAAAGGGTGTAGGCAGGGGGCAAGCCCCCCTGCACCCCCCACACCCCCGCTACTTAAATATACCAAGTCCGAGACCACACTATATTGTAGTAAATGGAAATCTCTCCTTACGGAGATTTCCGTTTACCCATTCAATGTTCTGCACTTTCGGCATTCTCGCAACAATATCACATTCGATATTGTCAACATTCGAGATGCTGGTAGGAACCTGATAAATATTAGTTGTGCAAATGTTACAAGAGTATTTTACATCTATACCACAACTGATAGAATTCAAATGTAACCCTATATGGTGGTAAGACAATAGGGCAAATGCAATACACCCCATATGGTCCGCTAAGACAGTGTGCGGTAGCACACTGGTTTGTAAACAGTAAGTGGCTCTGCATGGTGTGTAGAGCTGCGCAACCATAGTAAACCCCGTGGCATGTTAATTACAGCATAAGCAACTGAATTATATGTTAATCAATCTATCCACGATGGAGGAGCTATTCAACAAGCTATAAAACAACCATGTAGACTCAATGCTGTATTTCCCTGCGAATTAAAAAAAACTATTGGATTACAAGCCATGGAAAGGAGTCTACACAGAAAGAATGTTAAGGGCTGCTGTGTTGCTTTAATTTATGCATATATGCTGTTGCTGCTAACAGACCACAGCCAAGAAGGAGAAGAGTTTTCAGACCTGGTTAAGTTTTCACAATTTGCATGAGGTGGATATTGTAGAGTGCTAAAGGGTAGATAGAAACACACTATAGGAAAAGTGACAGATACAGGAATAGAAACACACTATAGGATCTCTGCAACCTCTGTCAACCTCAACTCAGACTCAAGACAAACTGAGGGGAAGCGATACCAGTGGAAACAAAGATATGTGTAGCACTTAGAATTTTAGCTACAGAAACCAACAGAGGATATGCTGGGGTGTGTTATACGCATCAGCATCCAGGATCCTCCATCAGTTCCTGAATGCTATTCTCCAACATACCAGTGACCATATATATTTTCCCAGTACTCCTGAGGACAGGGCCACAAATATGCAAGAGTTCTAACCTGTAGCGCACTACCCTGCAGTACTTTGTGCCATAGATTGTAGACATATAGAAAGCAAGGCACCATCTGGGGGGAATAGGCAAGGGTCTACATAAATATAAAGGGCTTCCCCTCCATTAACTATCAAGTCATGTGGAATGCTAAGGGAATTATCTTGAATGTGAGTGCTGACAACCCACGACTCACATGTCTGGCACACCTCTCAACTGTATCAGATGTTCACTGGGGGTCATATCCAACAGGTCATTTACTGAGGGATGCAGATTATGCATTGGAACTGTGGATGATGATGCCCATCACAAATGCACACATACCCGTTGAAGAACACTATAATGAGGTACATGCTGAAAGCACAAATATACAGCATGTGTTTTGGCAGCTGAAGTCACAGTTCTGCTGCCTAGATACATCTAGTGGAGCCCTGTAGTACAATCCACATACATGTACTGAAATCTACACTGTCTGTGCCATGCTTCATAACATCATCCTGAGAAAACAGCTTCGGCAGGATCAACAAAGGGAAGGGACACACATTCCCACCACCACTGGCAAGGTCACTACAGCCACATGCAGGTGAGAAGTCAGAGGGGTAACCAGCAGCTGCGGTGTAGGGAGACATAGGTGTGCTGAATATGCCCTCGCATTGGCTAAGATCCAATGCATAGGACAATCACCCACCACCTAAGGGGCTAAAACCTTCACCCTATACACATACATATAGTAACATTGATGCCAGGCAATGCTCAAAAGCTTTACCTACCCATGTAATGACTGTGTACTCCTAGCATCAGACACACTCAGCCCTGAACAAAAACTGTAATAACTGCTGGATTTACAAGGTAAGTGTTGAATCGGGAGTATTTATACAGAACTGTGTAATAATAGAAGTGAATGGCATATCCTTTTCTTTTGTTACTTGCTAATGTAAGTAAGTAAAAGATGGTGATTTATGCAGCAATAACTTTAACATGTGACAGCAGAGACTTATGTGCATACATGTCCTCTATCAAGTAATAGGCCTCAGGCATCAAAGATTCACACATTCATACCTCTCAAAAGTACTGATGGTCACTGAATATCCTCAGTTTGCTCTCATACTTTTGTACTGGAAATTCCTTAAAGGGAGAAGTTAGAAAGCAATGAAATACATTTCAGTTTCAGACTTCACATTCTTAAAAATACTGATGCAAAAAATGTTTTGATTATATCAACTGTATAACTTTCTAAGACCAAAATATGTCAAAAGTACAATTAGGAAAACAACATCACAAACACAGATTTACTAAGCATTAAGTTAGCTATGTGCCCTGAGCATCAGACACAAAGCTTAATCCTTGAATCCAAAAGATACAAAACAGGGATATGGCACAGTTATCATCACTTGCACAGGGTGTTGTGGGGGCGGGGGGGGGGGGGGTCTGGCTCAGGAAGCCTAGGCTGACACAAAAGATAAGTGAGTGCATGTGAGTAAGAAAGAGATGCAGGCAGAAATTTGGATAAAGTAACAAATGACCAGTGAGACAGAATGAGCATTAAACTTCACAGCTGAAACACGTAGTTGTTATGCGTGTATTTGTATGGGCCCTCCAGGTGAAACTGGTGTGTGAGTATCTGCAAGAACACAGTAAAGCTCTGTGCAAGCTCTATGTCTTGGTATGCTGGCCAGGCATGAGCCATGCATGGTAGAGGTGGCAGCTCATCACTGTCATACCTGACCATGAAAACTGGCTCTGCCAGTAGTTACACTGGCACATCCATGGCTACAGTCAGATGCACTGTTGAAACCTGAACATGACTGATGTCTGCTAGTTGGGTCCCCCTCATGAGGACACCCAGGACACCAACCCCATGGCCTGCTATGTCTGGATGTAGACACCTCAACCACTGATGGCCCCATTATGCTCCCATAGTAGCATAGTGCTATGAGAGCATAATCGGGCATGACCATGTCAGTTAACATCAGATGATGTTGCTGACCCATGCCCATGTGGATGCTGTCCCCCTCCCAGTAGACTTGCCTTCACAGACACCGCCCATTCCAATGTGTCATTAATCCAATCCATTGAATCACCAACACTGTGGAGGCAGTCACGAATGTCAGCCTGTGCCACATCTACAGCCCTAAGCATTTCTCTGGAAGACCAATTGGAACATGCCTGCGCCTCCATGTTGACCCTAAACATACTTTGAGGTGCATGAGAAGACACACCTGGATCAGGTGGAGGATGGACAGCAGGCTTCCTCTGAGCACCCATAACAAATCTTCTGTGTGGCACCTCACCCACACTTTGGCTATGGCCAGAGTTTACAGGCACTAAAGGCCTATTGGCTGTGTCCGACGGAATTACAGGAGATAGCTGAATGACAGCCTCAGCATCAGATTCAACCTCTGCAACCCCTGCCTGTGCCTCTGTTTGGTCATCATTATCATCAGAGTCTGCTGATACTCTGACATTAGGTGGTAGGAATCCCACATTTCTACTGTCAGGATCACCCTGTGATAATATGCAACAAACACAGGAAAAGAATTAATACCTACATTACTATAGTCCAATATGCGCTAACAAATTAAAATTGGTGCCACTATTACAAATAATACAGCAATACACACAACAGTCCTGACACCCACATCACAAACTAAATATTTATTTGAACTGCTCATCAGTACTGACATAAAAATGTTTGGCTTTCCATGTGCTGATGATTGTAGGTTCCCTATAGTGGATAGTCCTGGTAGAAGTTAAGCAAAAGGTAAGGATACCATCATTACAATGAACAGTAATTCAGGGGGTTAAAACTTTTTGCCCTTTATATGTCAATTAACGATACTTTTAACAAGAACTTGGATGACACAACCCCAAGCCCATGTGTAATCAATCTGAATATGTTGTTAATTGTATCAGTCTACAGCTATTCCCCCCTACCACAAAAGAAATTTAATGTTACACAGCACTTAAGTATTTCTATCAATATTTTACTATACAAGAAGTATTTAATAATTGAGATAGATAAGCCTACCTGAAAGCTCCTCATGGAACATACTTGCCCACCCTGAAATAGTAGCACCAACATCAATAATATACAGTCATGCACTTTCCAGTGAGCTGCCTGGATCCCTGACAGTAGACAGGAACTCTTCATTTGGTGTCAGTCATGACTCTGTAGGAGGCCACCCCCCCCAGTAGCCATCCATTTGTGAGCCACTGCAGCTGTTCTCCTCCGGGCCGATGAAATCATGTCAGTGGCCCTATGGCGCACCTGATCATATGTCCTGCTCTGGCCACCTACTGCATTCAGATCAGCCACTATTTGCTGCCAAATTTTCATTCTGCCAGTCATATTCCCATGTCCCCTCTGAAGCAGAAAGGTACCATGTTGCCTTTGGGACACCTGGGTGCCATAGTCCTAGGTGACATAAAACACAAAAGAAGGATAATATGCATAAATGTCACATAAATAAAATTCCTGATTAGATATAACACATAAAAGGGTAGTATTTCACTATTGCCACTTGAGAAATATAAAACAGTCAATATATTCAAAAATAAAAAAAGGAATTGTGTGGCTGTAACATATTGCAATGACACACAAAACAAGGTTAGATCCAAAACAAGGAGATCAACAATAGCAAATTTTATTTGTGCCGACACAGAAATGCAGCTTGGCTCCCCCACCCACAAAACAACAGGCAAATTACTCATTTTGCTAACAAACCATCAGTGAAATGCTAAAAGTGCTATCAAATAAACTGTCCCTGAAACATGTGCACACATTTATCACAGAACATTCCATTTTATGAAATTGCCAGTCATGTCTACCTGTAGGCAACACTTCTCTAGAGGTGTGTAGGGGCCATCCCAGAAGGCTAACATCCCTGTGTTATTGATAATATAGGACATTTACATTTCAAGCAAATAACAATAGAACAAATTAAAGAGAAAAACAATTGTAACATTAGTACTCATAATGGCAGTTAATAAGGCTGTGCATCTGAGAAAATAAAATGCCCTGACAAACATGCCTATGCCATCAGTACACTGCTAAGAAATACATGCAGATAAAAGTAGCATTATATATATATATGTTAACAGATTTTTCTTACTGACATTTCAGCATATGCAGTATATAGCTGAAAACTGCAAGCATGTCTTATTAAGATCAGTAGTCTCCTCTAATATCTTCTTCTGTGTTATCCACATAAACAAGTCTCCTCACCTTCATGTTCTCTAGCTACACAGTTCCCTTTTTATAGCATAGATTCAGGGCTGTGAGTATGGTAAAGATGCAAATGAGGTGTGAACTCATTAGAATTGCTGAATCCCAAATACTTAGCTCCATGTTGCATATGTAAACATAATGCAGGCATTCACTCAGTGTTTGCTGCTAATGGATTGCAACTGTGAATGATTACTTGTAGGGAGAAGGAAAATACAACAGCAATTCAGACTCCCTTACCTCCAGTGGGAGTGTCAACCAGGTTAGATTTACAAAGTGTAGATGTAATTATATTAAGGTTTTAAATGTAAGTAAGCAGTACACACTGCACAGATTCTATTCAGTAACATCAAACCACACCTTTATTTCTTGACAACTGTATATTACTGCCATTTAATATCCTCACATATTTTAAGGGCAGAATGCCTTACAGACTGCATGTCTCAGATTATTGGTTAGATAAGACAAGAGTGAATAACAAGCACAGAGAGATAAATCAGAGCTACATTTATGCAAGCAATAGTCATAAATGGTTGTGTAATCACTCAGCGCACTACATCTGAAATTAATAAACGTAGAAACAACTGCACCATGGATGATGTTGCAGTTGGCTATATGCATAATGATTTTCATTCTCTGCTACAAAACTGTTTCTGTGGCAAAAAGGGATAAGCCATCCTTACTGTGTTTTGAAGTTTCATTTTAATGAGAGTTCAAATACAGACCTGTGTAAAAATATTTCATGTGTACTAACATAAATTTTGTAGTGTTGTTTATTTAATAGACTTCTTTCCTTCATTTGTCCTAATTTGCCTTTTTTCTTTTCTTTTTTTTAATGTCGGTGTTTGCTAGGTGTGCAGCTTAGCACAACAAGGAAAATGGAGAAACACAATAAATGTCATGTTTAGCTGTCTTTATCTCACTTGCACCATGCTTAGCAGTGTACAAACCTGGACTAGTGGCCAACACAGGAAGCAGACATAACACCTGTAAACAGGGCAAACACAGTGTAAAGGTCAAAAAGGATACATTGCTGCAGTTTTTGCTTTTCATATTAACAAACTTCCCCAACACCTGCAGCCATCGACCACCTGCAGACAGTCAAAAATTTAAAAATGAATAAATTGCGTTAATTCTGATAGGCACCATGCAAACATGGTATGCAGCATTATGTGGTGGTTAACACACAAAACTTAAGAAGGATAGGAAATTGTGCAACTGTTATTTACCCATTCCTATGTCAGCTGGTATAAGTGTAGGGCTGTAATACAGATGGCCCTGGGCTCTAATACAGGAAGTGCAACATATTTTTACTGTTGTAACAGTCCAGCTTATAGTAATGAACAGGAAAATATAAAAGTATTATTTCAATATTGCTGTAGCAAAAGCTGTAAGTGTAGAGCTGCCATACACATGGTCCTGAGTTCTAATACAGGAAATTCCAGACATTTTTACCGTTGTTTCATTTCACATTATATTAAATATCACTTATAATACTTTATACATAACCATAAATAGCGGAGCTGATATGGATTATATGCATGAGGGATAAGACACCTTTACTGTGTTTTGAAGGTTCAAAAGTATGACTGAGGGTATATTGTCTACTATGTTTCTATAAGTATAATACTGCTATCTGGACATTGATGGTCTTCACACTTAAATAAGGCACATATACAATACAAGGACCTTCTTAGGTCACACACATATATGGTTAACACCTCTGTCTGTCATTTGTATTTATGAATGAGTCATGACTACATCTGAGAAGCACTTCTTCTGTGTCAAAGATGGAAAATCAATGCTGTGGAAGAAAATGCTTGTCGTTTACACATAGGTTTGAACCCCAGACTGTAAAAATCAATTTTAGCAGCGTATAAAGCCAAATAATCGTATGTCATGTTAGGACATTCATGCCCCCATGTATGTCAGCAAAGATAAATCATCTAAAGGCTACAGCAACTGACACCTCTCAAACTAATGCCAAGTGTCAGATTAACCTTCCAATTTCAAAAATTGTTTTCCTCTCTGTTTGGCACTGTTGCTCTCCACTTAGCATCATGCAAAATTGGC
Organism: Protopterus annectens; assembly: GCF_019279795.1. Lineage (NCBI taxonomy): Eukaryota > Metazoa > Chordata > Ceratodontiformes > Protopteridae > Protopterus > Protopterus annectens. Next base: position 1,067,920,034 of record NC_056745.1, on the reverse strand, counting down.
TGGCATCGTACTAGCAGTAAATACAATAACAGGAATTGGTGGGAAATCATTATTTGCTATTGGTATTGCTTTGGGATTGGACATGTCTGGTGTTAGAGGGGTAGGTGCCCAATTTAGGGTGCAGAGGTGGGGTATTCAGAAGTCTGAAATATTTATTGAACTCCTGGTAATATGCAACAGCCAAAGGCTTTTGTAGGGGGGATATTCTGTCTCCCAGTACAAGTTTGAGGCTTGAAATAGTCTGGAAAAGGCTGTATCCAGTGTGACTGGCATCCTATGCAATGGAGAACAGTGTAGGCACCACTTCAATGACCTAAAAAGGAGGAAAATGGATACACTCAACCAGTGGTTGGATGAATTTCAAACTAGTGACATCCCACAGTTGTGTAAGTATGCTAAAAAAGAAAATTTACAATACACAGAAAGCTAAATATAGGCAAGGCTGGTGGTATGCATAATGCTCTTCTTTTCTTTTCACAACTAATTGTAAAATATTGGGGAATTAGCAGGCTCATGCTGATTGTCTGGAGAGACTGAAGGAAGCATGTGCTATGTATGCAGCACAAGAGAAGTATTATTGTACCTTTAAAAGTTAAAGAAAAATGTTTTTGTTTTCTATACAGTAGTGGAAAAGTATGCATCCATATCCTAACTGTAAAATCAAGTATGCATGCATAAGTCTGTAGCACAAACCAATGTTAGGAGTCAAGTGTAAAACTGTAGTCAGAGGTTGTGGGTTCAAATACCATGAGTAACAACTATACAACACTGCACTTTTTTAACAATATTACATAAATTAAAATCTATATAAGTGGCATTAATGCCCTGCTGTTAACTGTAATTTATATAACTGGATCAATCATATTTCCAATATATGCACATTGCAAGGATTACTTTGACCAGTCTATACTTATAGTTTCCAGTTGTTATGAAGTACACTTAAATGTAATACTTCAAATAAAATAGTTGTATAATTCTGACACTGCACTGTATGTCACATATAATGGTACTAATTTCATCTATATTTCTCTCACTCCAAAGCTTATGCCTTGTTTATTTTCTGTTATGTGTCATCAAAATGTCTCCATGTCATCTATATGTAACAAATCACTAAATGCTTCACAGCAAGCTAGGCCAACCCCAAAGGGTTAGCCTGCCCCCGCTTCACTGGCTCCATGTGGAACCAAACCTGGCAGTACTGCCTGTGCTGACCCTGCATACCTGTACCCTCAAGTAACACCACTCTGGCAGCTGTTCCTGTGGTCCCTGGGGGAGTACTGGTGGAGGTGGAGATTTCATCACCTGCCAGGTGATGCCAGGATTGGTGTGTAGGGTCATGCACAGCACCACTGGTGTATGCCTTTGCTGGATGGAGAGGCTGCTCTCCCTCATGGTCCATAGGAGATGAATACATCAAGCACACCAGGAGCCTGAGAGTAAGGAGACAGTCATGGCAGCCCTGTGGTTGAGGACTAGATTCTCACTGTCCCCACATTTGATGGGCATGAGCTTGCATTGTCCCCTCCATCACTCCACTCATTGTGTCCCACAACTTATTGTGTCCATCACCGTCCCTGTGTCTTGTCTTGTTTGCATTTTTTTCCTCTCCTACCCAACTTACCTGACTCAGAAATACCAACACCCTTACCCAGCATCCCTCTCTTCTTTTTCTTTCGGCTTTTTCCTGGTTGGGGGTTGCCACAGTTGATCACATGTCCACTCATACCCAGCATTCCTGTCTTACTAAAGTAAAAAAAAAAGGATCAACATCTGTCCTACAAAAAATATCATCCCATACATAGTTCTCCATTTTGCAGACGTGTCTTCTTGACACACTTGATTTGGTCCGATTGGATATACAACATGATTGTATTGTTGTTACTCCTCTTTGAGGAGATTACAGTCCAAATTCAGCTAATATTTGTACATATTTTCATTTTACATTGCTGAGGAAATGGATAGCTATGGTTCTTTCTTACCACCCTCCTGCACATTCTTATATTGCTTTCCCTTTATTCTTCATCCTGCTTGCTCCCTATTTTCCTACTTTCCTAGCTACCCCATTTTAACACCTATAATCTGGTCAAAAAATAGAATCACATGCAACACACACAGGAACCAAAAAAAAAAAATAGAGGCTTTCATTTTTTGGCCTCTATGTTTGAGTGGAGTTTGCCATCATGCATCTATGCCAAGCGACAGTGAACGGCTCTTTCTTGGTGTGGTTACCTCTGTGCAATGCTGCTTAAACATGCTGCACTATGTCAACACACAATAACAGGTGATGAAGGTAGTGTAAAGTATAATTTCATTGCATTATTACTACTTATATAAAAGTATTACATACACCTGGATTCAAACCCTATATCATCTGGGATCAAAAAGAAATGTGTCAGTGCATTTACAACTGCTACCACAAAGTCAGTTTAAGCAGCAGGTGTGTTTCATACACTTAATACTAACTCTCATAATTTTACCAATGAGTGTCACATTTGTGTACTGCTTAACTACACACAAACAGGGAAAGTGTTAGAAATGTCTAACTCGCATGTGCACTTTGCCAACCACTGCACAAACCCACTACTGAGCAGTGGGCAATCCAAAGTAGACAACAGCATGTATTACTTTTGTTTACCATCTATTTAGTATTCATCACATGAAACTACATGTGGAAACATAAAAAATCAAACCCTGGTCTAAGAAAATGTCACATATTTACAATGCAGCCATCTGTTACCTCCCCCATGCACTGCAACCCTGGTCTTCCCAGTACTTGTCCACACATATACCAACTACAGTACATAAATTAATAACAAATGTGTTATATACCATGCACATCTTAAAATGACAATACACATTCAGATTTTCCAATACTTGTGCACCTGTTTGTATACTGTTTGTAACATTGTCTCTTAAAATATACCTGCACATTGGAACACAACCACTAAAAATTACAGATTGCACACTCATCAATCTAGTAACATGCAGAACTTGAAATATCTTGACAGCTGAACATGCCTACACATCCATTTTATGCAGACATTCTAACATCTCTCTAACATCCAGTGCTGATGTCATCCACTGTAAGTTATCCTGTAGCCTTGTAAAAGCAAGGCTTGTGCCATGGCACTTGTGTAAAGTACTAAATTCTGTAGTTGGTGTACTTAGATAGGGGTTCTGTTCTCAATGCAGTAAACTGGTCTGTGTGTGTGTGTGTGTGTGTGTGTGTGTGTGTGTGTGTGTGTGTGTGTGTGTGTGTGTGTGTTTGTCCACTTGCTCGGCATTAGAGAGATCATTTTACACTAGCATGTAGGACACTGCTTTTACCATTTTCTCCCCACCAGACACTGCTGATGTCATCACTTATAAAGTATTATCTGACACTCTTCAAGTCAGACATGAGCTGCGGTCTTTGCCTTAAATACAGAGTTCTGTAGTTGGTGTTCTTAGGTATGGTTTCTGTTCTAACTGGAGTGGTTATGCACTTGCTTGACATTAGAGACAGCATTTTATACCAGCATGCGTCGCACTGCTATTACCATTTTCTGCCCACCAGACACTGCTGATGTCATGACCTATAAAGTGTTGTCTGGCTCTCTTCAAGTCATACTTGAGCTGTGGTTCTTGCCTTAAATACAAAGTTTTGTAGTCAGTGTACTTCTCATGGAAGTCAACTGGTGTGTGTGTGTATGTGTTTGTACAGTTGCTCGACATTAGAGAGAGCATTTTACACCAGCATTTGGGACACTGCTATTACCATCTTCCTCTCACCAGACTCTGTTGATGTCATCAGCTATAGTTGATTTTTGGATGTGCAGTATTTTCATCAGAGCAGGGTCAGAGACTGGCCTGTAGGCCAGGCACAAGTCATCTCATCTTATAAGATGCAGATTACAGGGACAGGGCTTTCAGTCTATCCACATATGTTTTGGCATGGTTTGTAAGTCCTGCCTTTTCTTGGTGAGAAACCCATGTAGTCTCTCCAACTGCTGCAGTTGTCTGGTGAGGTACATACAAAAGGGAGAATTATACTCTATTAGTGTCCTGATGAGGTTTGAGTACAGTGTTATATCATACTCAGTCTGAATACAATGGCCTGACTTATGAGGTGCATGAGATAGCCTTTGCATACCACTGTGGTCCCTTTGTGGTCAAAATTCAGATTGCTATCTATGTGTGTTCCCAGTTCTTGCACCACTGGGTTTCAGCATAGAGGGAATGTTATTAATGCTGTAATTAGTGTGGGATTCCACTTTGCAGAAGGCCAAAATAAGGACACATTTTGCATTTATTTGTAGACTGTGTGGCTTTGGCACCAATCATTTGTCTATGTTAACCCCTCCTGTTGTTTGGTAACATCATATTGGACCTATTATGCAAGAATCAGCAAACTTGGTAAGCCAAAGGCAGTATATTTTAACCTAGATAGTTGAGAAATAGATTCCAAACAGTAAAAGGCCCAACACAGATCCTTCAGGTATACCAATGGTGACAGCTCTACTTGATTCACCAACTTTCACAGTATGTATTCTGTGGGTGAGCCAATTGGTTTACTGTCTAGTGATGTAAAGGATAATCCCCAGCTGGGAGAGTTTCTCAATGATACCTGAGTAGGGGATTGTGTCCAAACCCTAAGCCAGATCAAGACAGACAGTATGCACTGCCTTGCCTTCATCCAGGCCTATCGTACAGAATAAGAGGGTTGTGATAACAATGCAGATCACCTATAGCATGACTCAGAACATACATCTACCTGACAGGGTTGGATGCACACTTCAACACATCCTCCAGATTATGTTCCTGTAGCAGGGTGAACATCAACATGCACCCATCTGATTGGTTAAGGACAGCACTTGATGCATGCATGTATAGACACATCCTATATATATTTGAGGTAGACCAACATGTTATCATGGACCTTTTCTAATAGGACACTAGTAATATCCTGGCTCTTTGCAACAGACATGTGTGAGTTGTTAATGCTATATTCATGTTTATTTCATCTGTTAGATGTCCTCAAAGAGATCATGGAGGGCATGCATGATGACAATGTTATCATCCTGTGGACTTGACCAGGACAAGGCATTTTATGCAAATCCACACTGAGAGATTCACTCACCACTGTCAGATGTGAACATAAATACCTATATCACCAAGTGGGTAGTCCACTGTATCACATATATGGCATCTAAATATGCTGGAATGTGTGAAGTGACCCATATCTCGGGTCCAGTGACCAGGTCCATACATGAGGGCTGTCTATTAGTTTTTTTCCTGTCCATTATTTAAGTCACAGACATCAAGAATGACATACACATCTCATGTCCAAACTGCTGTCTGGAGGACTACAGATTGTGGGAAATCATTGACTCTAAATATAATATTAGCATAATACAGACAGTATCAACACACACCAAAGATTGCTGCACCAGCCATGTCAACACATGAGATGGAACAAAAACATGGGGGATTTGTTACCTTATAAAAACAAATACACAACCCAAGTATAATGTAGACATCACACCCTATAAGAAAAGCAATTGGTATGTGACTGACCAGTGTCTTGGGATATATGGTATGTGGAATGTCCACCAGCATGTGGTTACTGTGGTGACTACTCCCTTGTATGTAAAACAGCTACTGAGTATGTGCAGGACATCCACATCAAAGGCCATAATACCGCCATATCTTACAGCCTTCATCACAACAATAACTGATTAGATTCTTCATGTACCTCACTATACATCTTCCAGTGATGTGTAAATGAAGTGACCACCTTTGCCACAGTGAGCTGTCACATATCGTATTGGCCATACCTAGGTATCATTTTTGTCACATAAACATTACTTTCTGATGGTGCAGAACACCCAGCAAGGTGTTATACCAGATGCATGTGGGAATACTGTTCCGGTGATGCACACAGTACATACATAGCTGTTTGACAACATTGATGGCATGGGTTACATTTGTGACAGTGTGGATTGTGCCTTATATATCTGCCATGCACACCAGTCAACTAGCCTGTACTGATCATAATGTCACATACGGCTATTACAGTGTCCCTCCTAACACCTCCAGCAGATGTTACAGTGTCAGGATGGTGTGCTTGATTACCCTTATAGATTGCTGATGTGTCAATAGTTGTAAAAGTCTGTTTATTTAGAACAATCTATGATCACTCAGAATCACATATGTTGTATAAGAGACATAGGATTACTGGTGGTATTATTCTGATAATGAACATGATTGTTCATGCTTGTTTTACAGTTGTCTAGGAGCCTGTAACTGTGTCCCACTTGTTGGAAATCTCTCCTGACATTGCATTCATATTCAGCCAAATCATTTTGCACAATAAGCATCCAACCTCAATACTATATAACATCCCTGCTAGATGTCCTCTCCATTGTTCATGTCAGGATGCTTATATCATAAAGACATCTTCCCCATGGTTATGTCACCTTGTCTGACAGTCATATAATATACATTTTCACTATGCAGTCCATACTGTACTATGTCTGTATGTGATTAGTGTTCCTGCTGCAACTGTCTTCCATTTACATACCCTCATCTGCTGTACATTATGATGTTTCACCTGTTCTTTTTCCCTGTGTTCATTCGTACAATTCATCTGAGTGTCCCTATTCAATACAAACACTTCCCTTGACTGTTTATTTTAAATGGCAGTTCATGTACTTTTACAGATCATTTACACACCTTTTGTACAGAATACCTGGAATGGGATTCCACAATACTCTGTACTGTATACACTATGCTGTACTGTGTTTGGACAATATACATAGCTATATGATAAAGCCTGGTGATCATTGTGTCATTCCGCACAATCCTGCTAAGTTACTGTGCTCTAAGGTTAACAGCTGTGCTATACGTGTTGCATTACATGGTTTCCTGACTGGCAACACCATTATTGGACATGAAACTGAGCTTGTTTATGTTTAAATGCGGTGCCCGGCATGAATGTGTAATCACCACTGCTGCTCACCTAGCAAAGATGTAAACGCCATGTAGGCTTTTCAAGAAGCCTACAGGGAGCTTATTGAATCCCACTGTATCTCTTATATACAATAGTTAATTATATATATACATATATATATATATATATATATATATAGATATATGGATCTAGGACTTTTGAATAAAAGTTCAAAAGCCCGAATCCAATACCACCAAACACACTTTAACGAAAGCGCTTTCATCGAAAAAGGGCTTTTGTTAAAGTATGTTAAAAAAAAACAAAAACAAAATCTACTTGAATGTAGGGGGGCAAGCCCCCCTGCACACCCCCCTACTTTAATATTCTCACTCCAAGGTCACACTACAGTGAGGAAAAGGGAATTTTCCCTTACCACACCATAGTACAACAGGAACAAGCATACTTACGCAAAAGTGCTGCATCGTTGAACAGCACTTTCGCGCAAGTATGCTCAACAGATTGGGATTCGGTGAAAGATGCAGTCAAGCATCTGTACGGATCCCATATATATATATATATATATATATATATATATATATAGAGAGAGAGAGAGAGAGATGTAGGAGCAGTAAACAGCCTGTCAAAATTTGACAGAGATGATACAGTTGATCAAATATCAGATGATTAAACTGTACCAGCCTTATCAGAGGGAGATTGTGGTGGAGAATGGGGAATATGCACTCTCCTCACTGTAGCGTGATTTCCAAATTTGGTATATATGATTAGCAGGGGGTGTGGGGCTGCAGGAGGGGGCTTGCCCCCTGCAAAAACTTGAGTATGTTTTTCTTGTCTTTCTTTTTTTTTTTTTGATGCTTTGTGGATTGATGATTACCTTTTCAATGAGTAGGAGTCGATCATTTTAGGACTGAATAGTTTCCATTTAGATTGAAGGTTATGCTTCCATATATAAATATACATACATGGGATCAGTAGTTTTCCTAGAACTTACTGTTCATCAAAAGATTTTCTGGTATTAAAATACAACTAATGTACGCTTTGTTTAGTGCTTGAATTACCAAAGTATAATTAAAATGAAGTAAGCAGGAGTAGGTGGTAATGGAAAAGCCTTCTTTTTGTGATGAAAGTTTTGCCATTCAGGTTGACTCTTTGTGTGCAAGTATTTGCTAGGGAAGGGGGATAGATGCGTTGGCATGCTTGGGTATCTGCATGTTTGAACTGTGTGTGTGTGTGTGTGTGTGTGTGTGTGTGTGTGTGTGTGTGTGTGCATGTCTTCTTTAGTAGCACTGCTAGAAAATGGTTGGTTAGCACCCTAATGTGTAAGATTGGGGACAGGGGCAGGGTTAGGATGTTTGATAAGCACACATGAGTAAGGTGCTGCAGGGGAGTGAATTTAAGTGCTTTTGCTAAGACCAGGCATTGCCGCATGTCTGTCATCCATGAGAGTTTAAACATTAGTGTGCATGATAGTAATCCAGACCTGTGCTTGACTAGAATCATTTAAAAATGTGTGGGGAAAAGCAGTGATTATTTTATACATATGCATTTGTTCACCAAATAAGCCCCCTGGACACAAGTGTCCCTTTCCAGTGGCAACCAATGAACTCTATGTGGTCGAATGATTTGCTAAGAAATCATACAACAGGCAAATGAAGGACTCACACATTCTACCCTTATTGCAGGGCACACTTCATTAACAGCTCAGATCCTTATTCTCTGTGCCAACTGCCAGAGATGCTCTCTTCTTTAAGAAGTGGCAGCGATTTTATAGATTTTTTTTCTTTGTGTAGTTAGCAAAACCTGTATGTTGCAAAACATCAATCATAACAAAGAACATTTATTTATTTTATTTTTATTTATTTTACATTTGTTGACCGGGCTAGTCTAGCTGGATATATGTCCATTTTCAGTAGAGGCCCGGGGAGAAAAGCTCCACACAATACAAATCAAATTCACATTTACAGAAGTACATATTTAGAATGTAAATACATTATATTATAAAGATAAGAGAAGTAAATAAGAGGTTGCAAATTTATAAAGTACATAAAAAAGGTTACATATATTTGAAAAAACTTAGTAGAGTTAATAAGAAGTTAGATTTAATTGTTGCCAAAGAATACTAGTTAAGAAAAGAGAAGAAAAACAATAGTGTAGATGTAGATGTAGATAAGAAAGGAAGATAAAGGAAAATGAAATGGAGTAGCAGTTAGGTAATAAATCTAGACATAATATGTGTTACTTTTTAATGAATCCAGTAATAGCTAGCACTATGATGGAGAGGAAGCATAGTAGTATTTAATATGAAATAGTTTGAGAGAATAGAACCATAATAAGTTGTAAAGATGAAATATTTTCAGAGATGAGAAGGTAGGTTGATTAAGGTAATAATGGATAAGTTGGTCAGTCAGGTTTAGAACAGGGGCACATCCAATGTGTTTTCAGGAAGAGCTTAAGTTTATTTTTAAACAGAGTAGTAGAGGGAAGTGCGGTACGTTCCGAGGGAAGTAGGTTCCAGGTTTTTCCAACAGAATTAGAAAACAGAGAGTCTCCAGCTCTATTATTTGATTTATTGATGTATACAAGAATTTTTTGTGATGATCTAAGGGACTTAAGGTTATCATAGGGGTGAATAAGGTTAGATAGGATGGGTGTTTTAGAAGGCTGATAAAGTATTTTGTGGACAATGGCCAGTTGATTATATTTTAGCTGTTTCTGAAATTCAAGACACCCAAGATGCTTTAGATTAATACAGTGATGTGTTCTATATGGGTTACCTGTGGCAAATCTGGCTATGCTATTATAGGAGTTTTCTAGTTTCTTAAGGTTATTTTTTTTGATAGATTGGTAAATATGGGTGAGGCATAAAAAAGGGTGGAGATTAAATGGGTGTGGGCAATGGTTATTCTTGTTGCAGGAGTGAGGAAGGATTTAATCCTATACAGAGAGCCTATTTTTTTATTTGTAGTTTTTAGAATGTTGTTGATATGGGCTTCAAAGTTTAGGTTATTATCAATGGTGATACCTAGTAGTTTGGTCGTTAGATCTTTGGATATAAGTGCACCATCATAGGATGATACAGTGAAGTCTATTGGGGGAGATTTACTGGTAGGTTTAAAAAGGAGAAGTTTAGTTTTTTTAGGGTTTAATAGGAGACAGTGTTTTGTAAACCATAGTTCTACAGAGCTGAATATGTTTTGAGATATGAAGTGAAGTTCTGATGCAGTTGTGGCTGAGCATATAAGTGTGGAGTCATCTGCATATTGGATACATGTAGCTTGGGGAACTACTAGGTGAAGGTCATTGATGAATATAGAGAACAGGAGAGGGCCCAGTATGGAGTCTTGAGGAACACCAATATTAACAGGTAGTTGGGTAGAAAGACCATTGTTCCAGAGTACTGCTTGATGTCTATTATTTCAGTAGGAATGGAACCATTTTATAGCTAGTGGGTCAAGAGACAGAGATTTGAGAATGTTTATGAGTATAGTGTGACTTACCATGTCGAAAGCCTTGGACAGGTCTATGAATAGTGCAGAGGAGAGCATGTTAAGGTTTCTGTTGTTATTGATGGAGTCAATAAAGGAAAGGAGGGCAGTAGTTGTGCTATGGGACGGTCGGAACCCATGTTGGGTGTTGGAAAGCAGGTTATTATGGAGAAGGTGGTCTAGCAATTGCCTATGGATACATCATTCCATGATCTTAGATAGAGGAGAAAGTAGGGCTATGGGTCGATAGTTGGAGAGTTCAGTGGAGTCTCCTCCTTTATGAAGGGGAATAATATGAGAGACTTTCCAAAGTTTGGGGATATATCCTTCAGTGATGGTTCTATTGATGAGGATGGAGATTGGGTAAGCAATAGATTTGGCTGCTATCTGTAGGTATTCTGAGGGCAGTTGGTCTACAGAAAGAGTACATGGTTTCAGTTTTTGGATAAGGGTGAGAATAAATGATGTGGGGACAGGTTGGAAGAGAAAAGGAGGAGGTGGGTTAGAGTCAGATTTAGATGTTGTTATGTTTTGAGGAGAGAGCTGACAGGCAAGAGTTTGAATTGCTTTGGTAAAAAAGGTGTTAAAGGCGTCAGCAGTTTGTTTAGGATTGTCTTTGTCAGTGCCTTGTGGGTTAGGTGTGATAGATTGACTTGGATGCAATAATTGATTAATACTTGACCAGAACTGTTGAGGTTTATTATGGTGGGTCTGCTGAAATTGTAAATAATATTTTTTTTATCAAATACTATGGCTTTTTTTGTTTCATTTCTCAGTTGTTTGTAGTTTTGGATGTCAGTATGGTTTTTAGTTAAGCGTGATTTATTCCAGTATTTATTTCTGAGGTGGATTTTTTGTTTGGTTTCCCTGGTAAGCCATGGAGCTGATTTAGTTCTTATCCTTATAGAGTGGGTAGGAGCATGACGGTTGAGTATGTTTAGGAAATTAGTATTAAAGTAATCAACAGCTTCATCAAGAGAAAGGTGTTTTAAGGGGGACCAATTGCATGCCTTAAGTTCACTAAGGAATAGATCTGAGTTGAATTTTTTCTTGGTTCTAATTACCCTATATATGGATTGAATGGGTGGATTGGTTTTGAGCCTGATAGTGTAGGTTAATGAGTGGTCGCTTATATTGTCAGGGAAGGTTCCGGCTACATAAGTCTGGGGTTGATTATTGAACATATTTTCTGCTATACCTGTTATAATGTTTTTATTGCCTCCTTGTGTATAAAGCCAGTAGTAAGATTGATAAAGAATATAAAGGACCCCTTACAACCAGAATGGAGTTCCTGTACTTCTTTATGGTGGATAGTATTCTAATGTTGACAACTTAGTAACAGTTTGTTAAACAGCAGTTTTAAATTAAGTTCTTTCCTAACAAAAAAATCTCGTATTTATACACTTTCCTAGAAATGTTAGCATCACTAAGCAAAAGCTATAGTTTTATTCAGTATTTTTCTTTTATTAGACATGTTTTATATGTTCATAGGTTCATAGATAGGTACTAGGCTATTGGCCCAAGGGCCTATGTAAGCCTAGCCAACAAGGTTCCCTGGCTTTCGCCACCCAAGAAAGTTATTTTCCTGTGCCCCTGTCGAGCAGAGCCACAGAAGTGATCCCCAGGGTGAATTTCCTATTTCCTATCCACTCATCAAGATTTTTCTTGAAGAGTGCTAATGAGGAACTCTGCTCCACATAGATAGGCAACTTGTTCCAGAGTATGGGAAGTCTCTGGGACAGGAATCTATCCCTCCAGCATGTTCTGTTTATTGTGGCAACAAGGTTTAGGCCCCTAGATCATGTATCCTTGAGGGACTGTGATTTCTTTAGGTGTAGCATGTCCAACAGCTCTGGGATTGACATAGCTTTGTATGTTAGGCAGAGATCACCTCGAAGTAGGCAATATGCTACGGAGTAAAGCTGGAGTTTTTTTTGAGATGGTCAGTGTAGGGCAATTGTTTGAGGCCCATAGTCCTCTTTGTGGGGTACTTCTGTGACATTTCCAGCTGTTGTAGATGTCTTGTGAGGTACATTCCAAAAGGGGCGTTGTACTCAATAATGGGTCTAATGAGAGCTGAGAAGAGGGGAACAATTATGTCTTTTTTCCTGGATGAGAAGCCTTTTGTGATGAGGTGTGCCACATAGAAGGATTCCTGACTACTGTGGCGGTGTGATTATCAAAGGAGAGACTACTGTCCACCTGAGTCCCAAAGTTTCTTATCACACCTTTGGCATTAAGTGGACTGCCACCTATGTGGTAGTTCATGGGTACAGAGTTTTTACCAAAGGGGATGACAATGCACTTTTTGGCATTTAGTTGGAGGCCATGGCTCTGACACCAGGCATCTGTCTCAGTGAGCCCCTTCTGTAGAAGGTCCATGTCATTTGGGGACTTGACTATGGCACCTAGTTTGCAGTCATCTGCGAACTTCATCAGCCAGAGGCCCTCTGTGTTAGCCCTTACTTCAGAGAAGTAGACACCAAACAGGAGAGGACCCAGGACAGTACTCTGTTGTACTCCACTTGTCACTGGTTTGAAGTCTGATTTGGAGTTTGCAACTTTTACTGTGTGGGTTCTGTCAGTGAGCCAGTTGGCAACCCATCTCGTGATGTATGGAGCAGTCGTGTCCTCCCCCTGGTGTTTGAGTTGTGCTATTTCCAGTCTCTACCAAGGAGTTCATACTGTCCAGTGTATTTGTGAGTGCACTTGAACCTTTTCACACCCCTGGAGAGGTGAATGGGCCATGCCCCTTCATTCTTTTCCCTCCCTCTCTGGTTACTTCAGTGCAGAGACTCCTAATCAACCCCCAGCTGCATGGATCACAGTAAAGGTTCCATCACTCTGTGCCATGGAACCAGGCTACAAGAACCATTTTGTGAAGAGTCAGCTTGGGGCAGTGACATGAAATATAGGGACAGGGATCAAATAATGTTGCTGGGATCACTGGTTGCAAATGTTGCTCCCTTCTATCACCTACTTAGAGGCGATCTCTGCTTGACATACAAAGCCATGTCTGACCCAGCTGTGTTAGAAATGCTACATCTAAAGAAATCCCAACCCCTCCACACCACATGCTCCAGAGACCTTAACCTCATTACCACAATCAACAGAACATGCTGGAAGGACAGGTTCATAACCCAGAGACTGTCCATGCTATAGAATAGACTTCCCATACATGTCAAGCAGAGCACCTCGCTGACCCTCTTCAAGAAAAATCTTGATAAATGGATGGAAAATAGAAACTTTACCCCAGGGATAACTCCAGTGGCTCTACTCAACAGAGGCACTGGGAACTAAGGTCCGGTGGCACGATGCCAGGGTAATCCAATGGCTAGGCTTGTAAAGGCCCCAGGGCCTATAGCCTAGTACACACCTATGAACCTTATTGCCTTCATGAAACACATTGCAAATGCCCTTCAATCTGCCTTCAAAGCCATTTCATCTGTGATTGTAGGACATTGGACACAGACTGTCACAACTGAGACAACAACAATGACCACTGGAAAGATGACATCACTATTACCTGTGGGCACACGGACTACCACCCCCACTCATGGTCACCAACCACTTCTTAGGCAATGACAGTCATCAGGATCAGAACACACTACACTCCATTAGCGTGAACTCTCATGGTTATATAGTTTTACCTCTTCCCTTCTACAGTCCACATAAAGTTCCTACACTGCAAGCCATCATACTGGACAATGCCTATGGTCAGGCCATGGCAGCTTGACCCCACTACTGAAGGATGTCCTCCCTGACTTATCACAACCTGCTAGAGTATGTAGCTACCATGTTCGCCTTCCATAACCCTACACCACGAAAGAGTTTTTCAGTCACTTTTCATTGCGACCCCCACAGATGTGCAAGTGATGATGAATGTGCCCTGACCACCCCTAAACATGTGGGGTGTGATGTAGTCTGACGCACAGCATAGCCTGTGTATGCACTAGTCTGAATAGACTGGGTGTGATACTGTATGTATCAATTTGTTCAGTGTTCCGTGCGAAATGCCTCATAGTTGTGGACCAGATATCATTTATTTGTCAGTGCTGCAAATTCTTGTGCTCATGTCTCCCTCAGTTATGGTACTGCTTCTGCAAGGTCTTCACCTGATTTTCCACACTGCTTTTCCGCAGCTGATGCTACTAATATGGAAGCATATACAAAGAAGTTCATCTGATGCACAGTTCCATATTGTGCACCATGGAACATACAACAAGTATCTTATAGGTTCATCATTTCACACTAGACTGTTGATTGATTTGATCACTTGAAGCCAATAAAGTCCAACTATTTGTTTAGCCTTTATCACAAGCAGATTTTTAAAATGACTACCCTTTCTATGAGATACAGAGGGGACAGGCCTGGGATGAATTTACAGTTTCCCATCCACTCATCTATGTAGTGTTTGAATAGGGCTAAAGAACTACTTTTTTTTAACTGAAGGGGAAGCCTGTTCCACAGGAGAGGAATTCTTTGAGAATAGTATCTATCCCATTACCAGGTTCAGTTCATGTTGTGGTAGAGGTTTAACTCTTTAGAGCAAGTGCCTCTAGTGTTATTTGTTTTGTGGATATATAGGATGTCACACAGGACTGAGAAGGAAAGACAGTCTGTATGAAACTGAGAAAAAGAGGTAATGCAATAAGGATGTCTGAGAGGAACTGGATGCTATGCCCTTGATCTTCTTTGTGAGTGATTGTTGGGGTTTTTCAAGCTGAGTCATATGCCTGGACAGATACATACCAAAATGGGCATTATATTCTATTATTGGACTGATATGGGAGGAGCAGAGAGGAATAACTTCTTTTGAACCTGAAGATATCCCCTGTATGTCAACTGGGCTAGACAGAAGGACATGGTAGTTGTTTACAAAAGAGCAAAGGTCCATAATGATAAGTCTTGAATGGAGTGCCAGCAGTGTGATAAATGCATGGGTGATCATGTTTCCCAAAGAATACAATGTTGCACTTCTTGGCGTTAAGCTTTAGGCTGAAGTTAAGGATGTTACTTAGGCCTTCTTCGAGGATGATGAAGTCCATCTGAGCACTTGTGGTAGCTCTAATTTTTCTATCATCTGCAAGCTTCATCAGCCATAGACCATTTATGTTGGCTTTTTTTTTTTTTTTTTTATAAACGTCTTTATTAAATCACAACTAAACACTGAGACAGGTACATATTCAGTAATACAAAAGAATACAAATAGTATCATTTTTAATGCAGTACACATATTTCCTTTTTCACAATCAGTGTTCACTTGGCATTCAGTATCTCCATTCACTTAAACCTCAGTTCTCCTCCTGAACATGAATAATTCTGCATATATTGTTTCCATAGATTCCATTTTCTCGTATGTAACTTGCTTTTTACTTTTTATTTCTAAGGATCCCACTTCTAGATCTTTTATCTCCTTTACAATGTGCAGTACATCCATTACAGTTGATTCAGGTTTTGATTTCCATTTTCTAGTAATTGACCTTTTGGCAGCCAGTAGCATTTTACTTAGCACTTACTATGTCTAGGCAATTTACAGTCTATGGCCCAGCTCAAAAGAATAATTTTCTTATTTGAAACAATTTGCTTTTCTAGCATTTCTGGCATAACACTCTGTAGGAAATATTTAAAATCTGTCAACTTGTTGCATTTCTAAAATGCATGTTCCTAATTACCTCTCTCTTTCCCAACTAGACCTCCAACATTCACTGTCTACCTGAGAAAAAATTCTCTGAAGTTTGCTTTGACATCAGAGAAGTAAATACCAAACAGAAACCTTCCCAGAACAGATCCCACTTGTAAAGAAAGTTTTAGATGGGAACATACCTCCTATACTAACTGACTAGGATCTATTAGTGTTTCACTTTGCTATCTAGTAGGTTATATAAGGATTTGTTTTTATTTGATTAATTTGCCAATAATGGCAAAATATGGAATGGAGTCAAAGGCCTTTGCCAGATCAAGGTGAGTAATTTGTATCAAAATTTCTTTATCCAAGGCCTCTGTGACTTTTCAAATGATTCCTACTACGTTTAGGAGGCAGGATCTACCTTTTGCAAAACCAAACTGGATTGGGTCTTGGAACTGCAAGCTCCTGATGTCATTGTTTTAAGTTCCACAATGATGTGTATATTGCTTTGCAAATAAGGCTGTTTAGACTTACTGGTATGTACTTTCTGTAACTGGTTGAGGATCTGCTGTTGTATATATGGATGACCATAGCTGTTCTTCACAACTTCAGAATTTAGCTAGTTAAGATACTGAAACTTAGTAGCATGTCAGGAAAGCAACACTTGCTGCTGACAACAGAGCAGCAAGGCACATTGTCTGGACCTAAAGACTTGGTTATGGAAAGTGTATTTAGGACTTCACTGAGGCGATCTGAGGGGGAGATTTAGATGTGATGGAAAAAGCAGGAAAGTTTGAGGCAAACACAGGGTAAAGTCTATTAGCTATGTCCTTAGGGGTTAGTATGTACTGTTGTTACAAATGACTTCAATGTAGTGTTAGGTATTGCTTCTAAGATTTCTAACATAGGTGAAGAAAGCTTTGTAGTTGTCCTTTACAGAGGTGATAATTTTCAGTTCATCCTTAAGTTTAGATGTTTTCATTTTGTTTCTAAGCTTCTTATTTGGCCTATTAAGTTCATAGGTCCATAAGTGCATACTAGGCTAACAACCACTAGGGTCCTTATAAGCCTAGCTGTGCAACCCAAATGTGACCCACAAAGAAACATAGGCAATAAGCCAGGGGATAATTTCCTATTACCTATCCACTGGTCCAAGGTGTACTTAAATTGGAATAGGGAGGAACTCTGCTTCACATGGATGAGGAGCCTGTTCCAAAGAATGAGAATTCTCTGAGAAACATAACTGTCTCTCTCTAACAACCAAAACTGAGGTCTTTTAATCTAATAGTTCTGATGCTGTTTGTTTTCTGGATGTGCAGAAGGTTTCTCTTTCAATACCACTCTGAAAGATTTCCAGTCTAAAATATGTCTCTGTTCTTCCTCAAAACCAGAATAAACTATATCACTAAATGTGAACACATACCTTTTCATTCCTTATAACTCCTTACTCTCTCTTCTTCACTTACCTTCTGCACTTCTCTCAAATTCTCTTCCCTGACTTTCTCTCTAAATATACCATAAGCCTGTTTTCCCTCACTTCATATTGCAATTCCTGTTTGCAGTAGACTAATTTTCCTTTAATTTCTCTACAAACTGTATAAAATGTCTCTAAATAGTAACTGATTGTCATATAACTTGTATAGATTCTTAACCAATGTTTTTAAATTATGTCTAATTTGTTATAATTATTTAAAGTACAGATGTTTTTGTTTTATTTTTGATGATTATAAAATTACTGTTCTTAAAATGTTTTGTAATAATTTGAGCTTTTCTTCCCAAGCCTCCACTGAAAATGGGCTTCGACCTAGTCTGACTTTTCCAGTAATCAAACAACAATAAATTCATAAATCGAAACAAGATCCTGGAATGCCTTCTACCAGGCAAAGATTGCCCCTCGGAAGTCTGTGTAATACTGAATAAAGAGGTAAGGCTTTGAGGAGATCAGCATAGGACATTGTGTTTACTCTCTGTATTCTTTTTGTAAGAAACCTTTGTGGATGTCCCAGTTGTTGCATGTGTCCGGTCAGGTACATAACGGAAGGGGCATTATACTTGGGTCTGATAAGGGCCACATACAGTGGTATAATGACCTCTCTGGACCTAGATGTAATGCTCTTGCTTATAAGTTAAGTAACATAGAAGGATTTTCTTACTGTGTTGGACACATGTTGGTTGAAAGCTAGGTTACTGTCTATATGAGCTCCTAGATGTCTGATTAGTGAATCAACTTTTAGGGGTGTTTTATTGATAACATAGTTACCCAGGGTGACAGACTTCCCAAAAGCTACTGTAATACATTTCTTGGCATTGTGTTTTAAGTCATGGCTTTGGCACCAAACATTGGTGTGTGTTACACCTTCCTGAAGGGTGTTCTTGTCTTGGGGGAGATTCAATGACTGCTCCCAGTTTGCAATCATCTGTGAAATTGGTTAGCCAGAGGTCTCTGTCATTGGCTTTGACATCTGAGAAGTAGATTCTAAAAAGGAGTGGGCCTAGCAGAGAGCCCTGGGGGACTCTACTGGTGACTGGCCTCTTTGTGGAGGTGGCATCATTGATTTTTAACCTCCCTGGGTCCTATCAGTGAGCCAGCTAGCTATTCACTTTTGGAACTTGAAAAATTCAGTTTGTTCCTTTGGACAATGAGTTTCTTCATTTTGTTAAATAGTTTGCTTATACTGAAATTCCCCCATAGTGGTTTGTTCCTAAATTTCGCACTTTACTTGGTCATATAGGGACCCAGGCCTAGTGCAAGTACTGAGATACAAAAAGAAACAAAGCTGTTGTTTATGCCACTGTGTTGCCAAAGGGAAGATGTTTCCTAAATCACTTCATGTCATCATATAGCTGCATATAGCTGCAGTAAATCTGCATTTGAATAGTCCTAAAGACAACAGAGTCAAAGGGTAGAATTGGTTTCAACCTCATAATGAGTATTACTGAGCAGGGTCAGATTTGACCACTGATAGGATAACCACAGGTATACAGCACTGTTGGGTCATATTTGTGAGAACTAGAACCAGTATTTTGAGACACTAGTCAGGAGGTAAATTAATTGAGTTTGCATTTATGAAATCTAGGAAGTGATGTGCATACTCAGTAGTAGTATTGTTTGTTTCCCAGTTGATGAACGGGTAGTTGATGTCTCGTAGAATTAATTAAATAATTAATTATTTGAATTTGTTTACCGAAGTACAGCTCTTCTCAATTCTGACTAATTTAAAACTGACCAGTCACACATAATATTCAAGATTACCATAACATGGCCTCCAAGATGCCTGCACACTGAGTAATACCTTCCTTTCAGCTCTCCCAGTGTGAAAACAGAAAACTCAGAAAAGACAGCCAGTGAATTTGTTTTTTTGGGTAAATTTCAATTACTGAGTAGTAAGTGCACTGCCTGGATGCCAGCAAAAAAGAAATTTAGAGAACCTGAAATAAAATCAGCCATAAAAGATGCTCAGCAAAAAGCAGTTCAAGCTCCAGCTTTGATACCAGACATGACTTGCACTAATCTAGAGCAAAAAATAAATAAATTGTGCTCAGAGCTGATTAAGATAAATGAAACACCATACCTCTCAACTTACCAAATTCCTTGGTATTTACCATTTTTGAGGGCAACATAATGAGGTGTCATGAATTCCTGTGTGTCCACTTTAATTGTCAATTTTTTAAATTATTATTTTTTTATCTACAACTTTAAATTTATGGCTGGCATCACCATGCATCGCCAGCATACAAGGGCATGCATGATAACATCAGCTTCGTAAGGCAGACTGCATGTTGGACTTGGTCAGAAATTTGAATTGTTTTGGTGGGAATATAGCAGCAGCAGCAGAGAGCAGAGCTGAGCAGAGCACAATTTACATTCTGCAGAGTTTGTCCAGCCCCCACCGCTGTCTGCAGGATGAGCCTTCAAATAAGTAAAAAAGAATAAAAAATGCAATGTAACTGTATTTTATTGGACTTGTGTAGCTGAATTGTGTCAAATTCAATACACTTTTGAAGTCTGCGTAAGCAGACACAGACGTACATCACAATTTGCTAGTATGTAGTAATGCTATTTTCTGTTCTGCTTTGCTTCCCTTACTATCCTATCTTCCGTGTGTACTGTAACCAGAAAGTGTTGTTATTTTGTGTGTGTGTGATAATGAGGAAAACCTGTATGTTACATGCTCTTGATGCATTTTATTATCATGGCATTTTGTTTTTTTAATATTATGTCTGTAATCCTCCTTTGATACATTCAGACATAGTGTAACATTCTGGAATTATAATTGGCAATTTTAGAAGTTATCAGTTGTTGCATCATACAGCAGGGATTTGTCAGACTAGGGGTTCTTCCTAATCTCTATTAGGGGCTTCGGTATCTTCCCAATGTCTTGCAAAATGTTTTTATGTCATGTGATCATACTCTGTTTTCTTCCTTCATTACTTTGAGGCTTGTGAAGCCAAGCACATTTCTACATGTTGAACAAACCCAGTATAGACCACCAGGGAAGGCTTGCTTTATTTCACAGCTTATATAAAGATGAACTCTAGCTTCTGTTTTGCAAAATGTGTACATTTTTTGTAGACAGAATCAGATTTTTATATTGCACCTGGTGCAGTAGGCTTTGGTTTGTGTGCCCAACGAGAGGAACACCAGTGACCAGTAGATTGCTTTGACCAATGCCTGCAAATCTGTTTTTCTGTTGTGTCAAAAAGGTTTTAACTTTCACTTGCCCTCGGTTTGCCTTTTTTATGGTTAGTGTTGTAAGTAAGTTACTGAATTCTGTTAGGTTATCCGAATGATTTGTTTAAAACATGTCTTCTTCTTCTTTCGGCTTTTCCCGGTTAGGGGTCACCACGGCAGATCATCTGTCCGCTCATGATTGGCAGTGCAGTTTTACGGTGTTGAGTTGCCAGCCTGGCACCCAACCTTCCACAGAAGGCACACACATGCACACACTCACACCTATGGCCAATTTAGAGTGTCCAATCCACCTACTGCTTGTCTTTGGGATGTGGGAGGAATCCGGAGCACCCGGAGGAAACCCACGCAACATTTGTTTAAAACATGTAATTATTTTATATTAAGTTTTTTTTTTTCTAAGTACTCATTCTTCCTTTGACTGTTATAATTTTCTTAACTGGCATTCACAAATAAAAATGGGAACAACCAAAATAATCTAAAGCATTTACTTTTAACACAGATGTCATAGATCCTTAGCTGAAACGTGATTTATATTGGAGGCTTTGGTGTTGATATGATGAATTTCAACAAATAATCAAACTGTCCTGTGTTTCTATGCTAACTTGCAGCTTGTCAGTCAGTAGCTAGTGATCCTGTTTCACAAGCTAAGTTTTGTTGTTTTCAGAGTTTTCTACCCATATGAAAATACAAAGATGTAAGGTGTAGATGTTCTATGTTTCATCCTCCTTATTGTAGATGTTGGGCTGATTGTTCAACCTTAGCACCGTCTGTGTTAAAAGCTTGTAAAATGAGCATCAGATCACTTTGGTTATAAATGTGTGTATTTTTGATAGTAACATTGTTTCAATGTGACTGTGTTCTGATTCAGGATGTCTGCTGTGCTTTGTAAGTGAGCCTCTTGATGACCAAGTATGGTTTGATGTCTGCTTGCTAGACAGAAACTGTGATGCACTACTTGTACATTTTAACCAATGTCAATGGGAGCTGGCATTTTGGTACAGGTAAAACTTCTACAAATAATTGTATAGCTTAGGGACAGTCAGTATTTTTTTTATCTGAACATCTCTGCAGAAACTTTATGACTGTAACACCATGCCATGTTGAGAACTGCAAATCTACTGACTGATGTATATAACTATACAAATCATGCATACAAGATAGTAATACACCTTTTAAATTTGTCTTTTTATAGGTATAGGTGGCAACAGCTAAAAACTGCGTACCCCTTTCTGAAATGCCTAGGGGCAACTTTGAGGACTGAGTAAATTTTTTAATGATAGATGGATAGTGGCTACAGCAGTAAGAGACTTGGGTGCAAAATACACATTTCTGGTTACACCCCTGTTCAAACGTAATCTGGACATGTTTGCAGTTAGGCTTACCACCTAATCTGGACCTGCCTGTGGTTAGGGTTACTACCTATCCCTCTTTACAGGGGACATCTCTATTTGGGCAGTTGCATCCTGTAAAGGGCAGTGAACTTTCATAATCTAGCTAACTAGTGCAATGCAGTCTTGACTGGAATTAAATCATTATCATCGACCCCCCTTTTCCAGTTTTCTACGTGTGGTCTGCTGCTGCATCATGTCAGCTGTCACCATCTCTCTCGATTCAATACAGTTAATTTTATTTTTAGAAAAGAAAATTGTGTTTTACTTTCATACAACTTCAAAGTTTTATACAAGTTCAAATGTTTATATAAATAAAACACTATAATTCTGATTATATTTTGTGTTTAATATTTTCTCTGTTCTTCAATTTGTGTTTGAGTGTTGGTATCCCACAATTCCATTGCAGTGGGTGGGGTTACATAATTATATATGCATATTGTATGTTAATCAGCATACAGATTTTTGGCCAGTTATACCAACTTTTCATGGGGCTTTGTCCAGTTTTTTGATGTCTCCAGGTTGAGAGGTATGTGAAACACTGAAGCAGTAGATCAACTCAAATAACAAAAGACTACAAAAAAATAAAAGAAGTTTTTATCAGATTTCAGATAAACTGGTAAAACTGAAAACATCAAAAGATGAAATGAAGAAAAAGCTGACTGTGTATGAAACTGCTGAAGAAGAGGCGTTTCACAAATGGTATAATTACAGGACGGAACACATATGGAAAATCAGAAATTTCTTCAGAAAATATAACTAGGGAGTGGTTTAAAATGAAGGTGGAGTTTAAAGATAATACAGAAATAAAAGAAAAAGAGATATGGTTAAGAAGTAACAATAGTTATTTAAAGGGACTGACAAAGATTAACGTATTGCAGAATGGGGGGAATCTCACAGAACAAGAAGAGTCACAACTATGAAAATAAGGGCCTGCCTTGATAATATGCATGAGTTTAGAAAGACTGCTGTTAAGCAACTGTTTTTTGATAATAACTCAAGGGCATAAAGGTTTTTAGCACAACAGCTCAGGCAACAGAAAGTAGAAAGGTTGTTCATAGGTTCCTAAGTCCCTGACTACTGGGTCAGCTCTTAAGGGTGTGTTTTCAATAGGAGATGACTTCCCAAAAGAATACTCTTATGCATTTTTGGCATTTAGTTTTAATCCATGGCTCTGACACCAGATATTTGTCTGCATTAGCCCTTCCTGGAAAACATTAGTGTCAGGAGGGGATTCTATGACTGCTTCTAATGTGCAATAATCTGCAGAGTTAGTCAGCCAGAGGCAAATGCCAAAAAGGATTGGTCCCAGGCCAATCCCTGAGGAACTCTGCTTGTGACTGCCTCTTTGTAGAGGTGGACTCCCCAGTTCTAACTTCCAGGGTCCTGTCTGTTAGTAAGCTGACTACATCTTGGTTTTGCCAACAATGCTCGAACGGGGTTGCCAAGCTTAGGCAACCTATAACAAGAAAAATAACCAGAGATCCTGTAGAGTTAATATAAATATTTTTGAAAAAATTATAACAATCTGTATACAATGTGGAAATCAAGAAAAAGTACAAATAGAAATGTTTATGGAAGAATTGAATATGCTATGCCAAGGTTAGACTCACTTATTAACATTTTGTGCTTTAGTATATGCTGCATTATAGGCCCCTTCCTGCATGGCCCTGGGAGGTTGCAGACAAAAGTCATCAACTAAGGTTCATTAGGATATCCAAAATCACTTGTTACTTGTGGCTTGTTCCCTGATTGCATCATATTTGTGTGTATAAGTGTGTGTGTGTGTGTACAAGTGTGTACGTGTGTGTGTGTGTGTACAAGTGTGTACGTGTGTGTGTACAAGTGTGTACGTGTGTGTGTACAAGTGTGTACGTGTGTGTGTGTGTGTACAAGTGTGTACGTGTGTGTGTGTGTGTACAAGTGTGTACGTGTGTGTGTGTGTGTGTGTGTACAAGTGTGTACGTGTGTGTGTACAAGTGTGTACATGTGTGTGTGTGTGTACAAGTGTGTACGTGTGTGTGTGTGTGTGTGTACAAGTGTGTACGTGTGTGTGTGTGTGTACAAGTGTACAAGTGTGTGTGTGTGTACAAGTGTACGTGTGTGTGTGTACAAGTGTACGTGTGTGTGTGTGTGTACGTGTGTGTACGTGCGTGTGCGTGTGCGTGTGCGTGTGTGTGTGTGTGTGTGTAGATACCAAATACATGACTGTGCGAGAAATCCCATACTAGGAACCTTTGTATACGTTGGACATGTGCCAGATGTGAGAATCATGTGAAATGCCCTGGTAGCACATGGAGACATTATAGACAATGTCCAGGGCATTACAGATCTCCTAGCAGTTAATTGAGTGGAAACATTTCCTGCTGATGCATTATGGTACCTCTGTAGCAGGTGTGGCCCTCACAGGAAAATGTATGTCATCTACATTGCCAAGGACCTTAAGGAAATGGGAAATGCTTCAAAATGTCTACATAGTCTTAGTTTTCTATTTTGCAGTCCTGAGAAACCAATTATTTTCATCTGCCTAATGTCAAGGAACTGTATTGGGATTCTTTAGGTTAATGCCAGTGATATCCCTAATGTATTCCTAATAGGTCACAGAAAGGTCCTTGTAGCTTAGATGGTTAAAACTACAAATACCCAAATGTCCAGAAGAATGGCCATATAGCACATTCCCCTCAATTCCATTTCTTGGTGACACAGCTGTATAAAATCCCTTGTAGTGTCTGCATCGACACAGAAATGGCCTAGAATCTGCTGGTCACTTAATTGCTGGCATGTCAGGTGATGTCTGTTCCTCCTCCATTGATACATATCACTGAAATGTACAACACAGCACACACTGCCTCTGATGGCAGCCATTAATACATGCTGCTAAGTACATCTGTTATTAATCCTAGCATTGCTTCCCTCATATATACCAAGATTCCCTGTCTAACAAGTGGGTATGTGGCATACTGAAGTGTTCCCATTTTGTATGTTTCTGAATTGAACCACATTTGGGTATTATCAATTGGATACATTTTCTGGCTTAGTTGCACGAGTCCCTCATTTCCATGCCATTATGCACACATTAACATACACCGCATAATATGCTGTTTTGCCAGTTGCATGACAGCACTATCTTGTGTGTTTGACTTGCCTGCACCATTGGTGTTGCTTCTGCCCATGCTAATTTGTACTGTGCAATGTTCTAAGCATCTTTGAATCCCATACAGTATCTTGATGGAAAACATTCAGCTCATCTTGACCCAGTTTCATGGTGCTGAGCGATAAAGCCCTGACTACAGCCCATATGACCTATGTTTGACTAGCAGCATGGGAGCTGGAGGGAGAGGGTGGGGACTGAGTGGCTGATGCCAGCTTACCCACTGTGGGGGAGGGAGGCAATTTGGCTCACAGGATTGATGACATCTTGTGGGAATGCAGGTATATCCCTACAGCATGAAGCGGCTAGTGTGCCCATGCTGAAAGCAATGTGGTGCTTTGCACACATGCACCTCCAAAGCTCTAGCAGAGCTTGCAAGACTTGCTAGGGATCACCAAAGTGAGGACAGAAGAATCTAACAACCAACGTTCAACTCCACCAAGGAAAAAACAGGCCAGAAGTATCTTGCCCATTGGAGTAACAAATGGGCCAGTGGGGTGTAGGAAGGAGAGCCATTAAGGTGATTCTGTGGACCACAAAAAAAAAAAAAAGTAAAAATAAAATCAGCTCATCATAAGCTGAATGTGCATTGACTCATCTCACTGAGACTAAGGTCCCTTGACCTAGAGTGGTGTGATATCAAAGGCAGTTGAAATTTATGTTGGGTTGGTGGAATGAAGTCCCCAATTGCTTTTAGAGTGCATGTTTTGACAGCAGATATTATTATTAATATTTATTTCACTGACACTTATTTAGTGTCCACGTTTGTTTGGTTCCATAACAGTGCAGGCAGGTAGAAAGGTGAGTTTATCTAGTATTTACTAGGACTGAATCATAGCAGTACAATAGTCTATGTAGCATTAATATCAATATAGTGCACAGTTATATGTTATTGTTTTTTGCATTTTTTTGTACTTTTAACCGAGCTACATAACAACACCCTTCTGAAAAAATTAAGCACCAAGTACATTTTTTTTCATTTTGTTTTTCTTTATGTGACCATTACTATGTTTTAGTGTGATACAAGCACACCAGGCTAGTAAAGGTCATTTGCACAAATAATTTTTGTGTAACAGAAATAATGAACAGTATGCCAAGAAAAGGTGAACAAATAAAAATGTTGTAAAAAATGTAGAGAGACACATAGTTGCAAAAGTATGTAGGAATTCAACAAGCAGTTAAGTGCCACATATCAAAATAATGACTGTGGAGAATATTTATTATCTGATACTGCTGGTAAAACAACTAGAGATGTTCCATTTAATGGCATACTTGATTGTATATGAAGAAGTGATGCTATTATCAAATCAAATCTATTGCTGATATGATGCTGCATTTTTTGAAGAGACTGAGTCTAGTGTTTGCATACCACCCAGGCTGTTCACCACTTATTAATATGTAAATTGTTTCATTTCTTATGATAAACTGAATGACAAGAAGTCAAAGTTTTACTAAATTATCATATTTCACATACCAGTCTTACCACTAATATGCATGATATAAGAGTTAAATGATATGCTTAAGAAAATGTGCAGTTGCACAATGATTAAATCTGCTATCTCCCAGCACTTGTTTTATTAATGTGGTTCTTGGCAGAGGTACCTTTTCTGTGAAATTTGCATGTCCTCCCTATGTCAGATGTCTACATGAGTTTTCATTGTGTGCTTGTCTTTCCTCTCACTTAACAAATATATATGACTAAAACTCCAATTTTACCACTTAACAAAGAAAAGCAACAAAATATAAACTTCCAAAAACCGAAAAATACTTTTCCTGGACATAGCTATTAATTGAATTAGCACTTTACTTCACATACACACACACACAAATGAACTTTAAAACTTAACAAATGCAGTCATAAAAGACTCTGGGAAGTTTCATGGTAGTTTATCCACTGCCCTTCAAAAAATTTCCATGCTGAGCAGCAACAATATTTTGAGGTATGACTGGACTCAGTCCCTTCCTTTAAATGTCAAACATAATTTAGTATTGATAAAGTTCTTAAGGAATTGCAGTACTGCTATAAAATATCCTGCCTATTAACATTCCAATCCAATAAGACATTAAGTATAAGCGTATTATTGCATAAAGCTGAATATCCTCTTGTTGCCATCAATTCACCCCATATTGGAAATTCATTACATTAGAGAGTTAAGAAAGAGTACAAATTCATGCCACAGACCACACTGGATATCAATATCTATTGTTAGACAAGGATAAATAGCTTCCAACCGCAACTAGAATGGCCATTCCTTTGGCCTCTCTGACATTTAGAATGCAGTATCTGGATTACTGTCCAGACTTGCCTATAAATTCACATTAATTCCTGCAACTATCACCTATAGTCACAAGAACAGAAGGTACAAACCCTTATAAGACCTTCATTCTCCCTAGCAAATGATGGAAAGGCAATTTCCAATCTAACTTGAACTGTCTGGAATCATTTACCCCCTCAGTTAGAAACAATGTGAACTACTCCAGCTTTAGGACAATTTTGACTAATTTCTTAGGACAAACTTCTGAGTGTCATTATTATTATTATAATCATTATTATTATTATTTGAAGTATATTTTTAATTTTATGGGCAATGTTTACTTTGTAGGTTCATAGTTTAATACTAGGCTAGTTGCCTTTGCAGGACATTTTAAACCAAACCAGTTTCACTTTTTGTGCTCAAAATAACCTATCCCATTTGGTTATAGATTGGCCTTAGCCATCTCATGATTGATAATTATACATTCCCCTTAATTAGAATAAATGTGATCATACCATTGATGATTCGAGGGGACAAAGCATTCAGGAGCTTACTCGGTCCATTAGTAGTACAGGGAGCAGTCTTGGGGTAAAGTTTCTGTTTCTCATCTACAGATCTAAGTTGCACTTGAAAATGGACAGGGATGAGCTTTGTTTTATATGGATGGAAAGTCTGCTCCACAGCAGCAGTATCATCTGCAAGATATACCTGTCCTTTCAAACTGTTCTGTTGATGTTGCAGAAGAGGTTTATATCCCTAGACTGAGTATTTCTGATGCCATTAGACTTGTTGATGTGCAGTAAATCCAACAGTATTGGGTTGGAGGATACCTTGTATGCCAGATACAGGTCAACTCTAAGCAGTCTATAGGATATCAAGTATAGTGACAGGGCCTTGAGATGGCCCATGTAGGACATTTACTCAAGCCTTGTATCATTTTAGTAAAGTATCTCTGTGGGAGTTCCAGTTGTTGCATGTGTCTGGACAGATACATGTCAAAGGTGGCATTATATTCAATAACTGGCCTAATGAGGGCTGAATAAAACTGGGCAATGACATCCTTCAATCTAGACACAATCCCCTTGTTTATAAGCTGTGCAATATAGAAGGACTTTCTTACAACAGTAAAGACATGTTGGTCATAAATTAGGTCATTGCACACACAAGTTCCCAAATCCCCTATTTTGATTATCTGAGTCCTGTTAGCCAGTTCAATCACAGAAGGGTTTATTGCCAGTTTATTTAGCATTTTTGCTATTCCTGATGGGAAATTGCGACAAAGGGTGGTATTCATAGTCTAGGGCTGCACAGATGTGTACTGTGCATCTGCGAACACCGGTGCTACACCGATATGCAAATAAAGTCAGCATAATATAGTCACATTGAATACTGAAACGCAAAGCAAATTCTGTAATCACTCCCTTTTTTTTCTAAACTTGTAAATTATTTAAAGGCCATCTTTTTGTATTTGTGAACTGTTTTACAGTATCATAAATAGTATGTGTATTGGCATATCATGGGCAAGTACGGCTGAACAGAGTCATGCTTAAGGCATCGTAACAAAGCTGCGGACTGAGCAACAACTGTTTTTTTTTTTTTTTTTTAATTAAAGGGGTTAAAATAGTTTCATATAGCGGTATCCTTTTGTGGATACCCTGATAATTTCATTAAAGAAAAGAAAGGGGAGTGATAGAAACAATTGAAAAAGGGTAGACAAACAAAGAGGGGAACAAATGAAACATCAAGAGGATTTGAGTATAAGGAGGGGGGAGAGGATGGGCACTATGTTTTTGTCTTGGGACAGAACCCCCTATTTTTCTCAAGTTTTTTTTTTTTTCTTTTTGTAAGAGAGTATTGTGGGTGGGAAATAGGGAAGATGATATAGGGGAAATGGTAAGGGAAGAAGGACTGAGGAAGTCTTAGCAGCTGTGTACCCAGTCCTCAGAGCCTCAAACATGTCCACTTCCAGGTGGTGTTGCAGTGGAGGTCCCCGATGTTGAGAGTGGGGGCCTGTGTTAGCACAGTAGTTCCCACCAACTGGGTGAGCATGTCTTCTACATACAGAATAGAGGCTGCAACAGGCATAATTCTCCTGTCCACTACCTCTTCCTGCATGTCCTCAACCAAACTCTAAAGCCCCCATTCAGTGAGGCTTTCCAGGCTGCCATGTGCCAGAATGCCTACAGAACTAGCCTCTCTCCACACCAGTCCTGCCAGGATGGCCCTGAATGGGGAGAGGATGATCACTTCCTAGCCTGGGAGCTATGTTTCTGGACTGCACCTTAGTGATTTGAATCTGTATAAAGGAAAAATAAAATGGGAGAGAAGCAAAACAAGAAAGTAAAAAGAAATGCATTAGCAAAATAATAAATTAAATTAAAGAGAAAAAAGTGGATGGGAAGAGACAAAACAGAAAAAAGCACAATAAATCCACACAATACTTTTGTAATGCAAGGTATGAAGTCAATAAACCACTGAAAAAATAAGGGGGTTAGTGATAGGGAAGTGCTTATGCAATTTGGACAAATGGGTAATGGTAATGCTTATGCATACTTGTAATGAATTGAAATAGTTTTATTTCAGTTCCATACGTTTCAAGCACATTTTACTGTACACAGTCATCAAACATGAAAGAAATCACAACTATTTCAGTTAATCATGCTTAAAAATGACAGCATAGCACCTTTATGCTACTCTGAATTATGTGTAATAATTTTTGCTATAGTTATTTAAGTAATAAATGCATTATAGACACTTATTACTCTTACCAGAAGATTCCACCAGTCTTTTGACTCATTTCTTGTTGATAACTGTGTTGTATTCCTTCCTCAGGTACAATAAAAGAGAGAACGATAATCTTGTTTCCTGTATTTCACTGTGTTCAGAAATCCACATTATGTCTTCTGTTCCCCGTATTCATTTCATTTATGTGCTACCCTGTCAGTTTGTAACTGTCGAATGCATACGTGTGTACTATTACAATTCAGTAGTGAAATATTCTACAGCTTTGTGTAGGGTAGTGAAGCAGTATGAACGTCTTCTATTTTAGAAAATGCATGCATGGCAAACCTGAACACTAAACGATGAAATGTAGCAAATAAAAGGAGTGTGGATTTCCTTTTCTGCAAAATGTTCTCCAATATGCAGTAATGAAGTATAATAGCTTGCTCTCTGAAAGGGTATTTGAAACTCATTATTAAAACAGAGTAAACCCCACCCCACTCCCCTCCTCAGCAGTCTGTCTGACAAAAACCTACTTGTAATAAATGGAAATGACTTTACAACTTTTCTATGCAATGCTACACAATTCTTTACATCTGTAAGTTTTATTTATAACTGTATTACATCCAGTCAGCATTATTGACATTTCAACATTACTAATCCATTTACAGAGTTACCTGGACAGATTAGTAAACTACTCTATTATTTACTGATATTTTTATTTATTAATGTAGCCTCTTAACTGGTATCAGCAGCATTTTCTCTCACTCATTAACAGATGTCTGATTCCATGTAATTGTATTCTTTTTTCTGGACGCATTTCAGAATGTCACCTCAAGTACATATTTGCAGGTTGTGATATCTGACTAGTGAAGTACATGCACTTTTACAATTTTTTCTACCCCCTGTTGTATTTTATAAACACATTTATATATTTTAGCTAAATATGGATTAAAAATTGCACTTACTACAGAACTCTGGCCTTCTCACCTGAACAAACCACTCAGCCAGCTGGTCAGCACTACACTTTTGTCTGTCATCATACCTGTGGTGGCACTGCTGACCAAAGCAGTTTATACCTGTCAGGGTTAAAAGGTAGCCACCCAACTCCTGCCAGATAACATTTTTCTACCAAGTGCTGGTACTTGTGCATGTCTGGATCTTCTCCAAGTACGAGTCAGGCAGAAGGTAGAGTATGATTAGGATCTCATTCTCAAACCAGCCAGGAGCATGGCCTCATGCCTTTATAGGAGCTGCCATTGTTCGAAGAGCCAGAACAAGAATGAGGAAAGTACGGTGAGGGCAGTATAAACCAGGGTTAGAACCACACCTTGTTAAGTGTGACATCACCTTGACCAAACCCTTTTTTACTAGCATGATCTTTACACCAGGTATTGAAAACATTGACACGTTTAGTATAACCACAAAATGCTTTGTCACACCCTGTTTTTTCATAAAGGCAAACACAAACAGTTGCCAACAGATTATTTTTAAGTTAATCTAAATCAATTAGGTGTTGCCAGTAATATTTCTTCATAATATTTTTATCTTTTTTCTTATGTCTGCATTTGGTTACATGCACTGACGTATCATTTTTTAAATCCTCATTTTTTTCTTCCTTTTATTATTTAGTATTTCTAGGACTTTTTATATGTATTACTTTTAAGGGCATGACATACACATCTTAATGCCCAGGGTGACATACACATCTCAATACCCAGGGATTAACATTCACATTCATTGTAACCTGCCGTTCACACGACTTAATTTTGAATTTCACAGTATGTATGTATATTAGCTAGTTTTGGCCAAGCAGTACAGGCCTGTGACCAGCTTGGCACTGCTGCCAAGTTCATAGACATCAGGAGTACATTCGCACCTTCTCAGAATTATTCATGTAGAGTGTCATGCTTGTTCACAATTGGCGATACTACAGAATATGCCAATGTACTTCATAATATGTTTGTGTTATACTATAATTCATAGTCATGCATATAAATGAGCTTAATTTGCATGCTAAACATTTAAATCAGCCTGAATTTACTAAAGCTGAATTAATTTAATTCAAGGCTGAGCTGCATCATGCTGACTTGTGTGTAGTCAAGATAGGTGGCAAATTACTCATACATCTAAAAGTAAGGAAAGTTTATAAAATAAGTAATAGCCATTAACGAGGCAATAGACAGTTCCTATCAAAGTGTTTTAAACATCAATTGCAATGTTTTTTGAACTGTGTTGTTTTTTTTACATTCAATGACGAAGTATGGGACATTGGTTGTAGTATGTTTGACGTGCTTTTTTACATTGCAAATGTAATAACTAAGCAATGCATCATTGTTATTCTGCATGCAATTTACACCTTGTTGAATTTATCAGTGCTTACTGTGCACAAGACGGAAAAAGAGATGTGTAGTTAAAGTGTTGTTTTACTAAGGTCAGTGATGGAAAAGTACTTGTCAGTGGCAGACAGTACTGGGTTTTTGTATTGAAGCATCTGAATTTGTACTCTTTGAAATCACACTTGTGTGTTAGATTGTTTCTGTGGTTGTGTTGGTGGCAGAAACAGCAGGCCAGTGGTTTACACTTTAACTACTGATGACATGCAGACAGTACTATGGCAAGTGGCTGACAGATGGAGAACAAGGGATCCAGGCATACACATGATAACTTTAGCTATGAGGAAGATTGTGTGCTTATGGCAGCACTTAGGACATATGGCAAACTGCTGTTTGGTAAAGGGGATCCAGACAAGCTGAGAGGAGAAAGCATGGAGGAAAGTAATTGTTGAAATCGATGCAGCTGGAGGCAGAAACAGATCTCTGGCATAATACAAGAAAAGTGCAAATGATATGGTAGGATGTGCTAGAAGCAAGGCCAGGCAGAATGCAATTTCCAGGACCACTACAGGGGACAGCTTCTGAACCTTATGATGAGTTCATTCTGTCCATCCATGGGGGTGACTGTGATACAGAAGACAATGGAATGGGAATAATTAGAGGTGGCATGGACACTGTTCCATCAAACCAAAGTGTGCAGCAGCATCTGCATTCACCTCCCCCGATAGTTGGTTTAAAGTATACATATTTTAAATGTTCAACAATGAATGGTGAGAAACAGTGCTATAATTAAACTTATCACAATACATTATTATTAGGTCAGCCATTTACATCAACAGCCAATGAAAGTGAAGGCAGACTTCATGATAAGTGCCCCCCCCCCATGTAAACATGTTATACCATATGTTGTTGCAGTATTATTAATGTGCTGTACTGATTTCTTTTACAGACTCAGCATCAGAAACAAACAGTTCAAATGCACCAATAAATATGGATGAAGTCAGCAGTAGAATGTGTGTTGCTGCTGCAGATGATGATGATATTGTAGTTGTATTTACGAGGCACCCAGAGGTAAGCAGCAGGCAATCTCCCAGTAGAATGATGGGCTCTCTTAGCTCACACGTTAATAACTCTGCAGAAAGTGACAGTGCATCACAAAGTCAAACACAGGCTGATATTCTGCTTATGCTTGTAGAGCAGGAACAAATATGCACTTCTGCACCAGTGCATCCCAAACATGCACTTCTACATCAGTGCATCTCAAACATGCACTTCTAAACCAGTGCATCCCAAACATGCACTTCTGCATCAGCCCATCCCAAACATGCA
Organism: Protopterus annectens; assembly: GCF_019279795.1. Taxonomy (NCBI): domain Eukaryota; kingdom Metazoa; phylum Chordata; order Ceratodontiformes; family Protopteridae; genus Protopterus; species Protopterus annectens. Next base: position 1,067,886,098 of record NC_056745.1, on the reverse strand, counting down.
CTTCTGGACCAGTGTCTCCCAAACATGCACTGTCTACACCAGTGCATCCCAATCATGCACTTCTGTACCAGTGTCTCCCAGACATGCATTTCTACATCAGTGCATCCCAAATATGCACTTCTGCACCAGTCCATCCCAAACATGCACTTCTGGACCAGTGTCTCCCAAACATGCACTTCTACACCAGTGCATCCCAAACATGCATCTCTACAGGGTATACATGAAGATTTTAAACAGTACTTTGAATTAGCAGAAGGACGGGATAATGCCTTGGTTTCACTGATCCATAGCCTGGTGGCACACCAGGCATCAGTTGCAGCCTCCATTTGTACACTAGTTTAGATAATGTACCAGAGTCAAGCTGGACTCAGTGTAACCAGGAGAAGGGGAAGGGGCACAGGCTGGAAACATGGTGAAAGATCACATCACAGTAACACTTCACAAGCCAGTAATGTCAGTACTCATAATGAGCACTCACAATGCATTTCTCACAGGCCGAGCCAATGGTCATCTACACCTAGGAGAACCTCATGTACCAGGTCAAGTTCATGGTCATGAAGCATTGACAGGGTCACTTACAGGAGGATCACCTTCCTCCTGTAGATCACACTATTGGACTAACTCGCCTTATAGTTCTCATGGTTACCCATCTTCTACATCTGCTGCACCATCACCAGGCCTATCAATAGAAGATGTGTAGGGCTCCTTTGATCTGGAGCTACTGTGATTACCATTTATTTAGAAGTATGTTTGCATAATGAAACTCAAGGATTAGTTAGTGCTGGAGTGGTTTGGACATATGTGCCAAGTTATTCCCTTTCAAGCTGCTACTCTCCCCATATTCTGAAGCAGCAATCTTGTACATTTGTGATTAAATGCAGTTGTGTTGTGGGGAGGAGGGAAATCTAAGTATATATGTTAAGTGCATACATACCTCATTACTGCACAACTAAAGAGAGATTCTGACCACATCAGTATTTTGCATGAAGTAAGAAAGCCACGTGATGTGCAGTGTAGTAGAATCCTTTACAGATAAATTGAAAGTGAAAGTTACATTTGTCATTGCTGACAGTTATCTGTTTCTTTTTAATACAAAATAAATAATAATAAATAAAAGCAGTTATTAAATACAGCATTTGCAACTGTTGAGTTATTTATTTACTTGCTGCCTTTCTGGCATCACTGCACAGGAATCAGCGAGTACTCAGTTAAACAACTAGTAATAAAAAAAAATATTTTAAGATGAGAGAAAATTTCAGATGTGCAGTGACAGCAGACCATGCACCACACAGCATAGCCCACATACATCGCTGCATGGATCAATTATACTGTACATGTTTTTTTTTAAAGAAACAGTAACCTGAATGTCCTGCCACCTCTTATTCTGTGCAGCCACATGCCGTGCATGAGCTGGATGAATGGGGTCCCTTACTACTGCTGTTGACTGGTCATCATTAGTCATAGTGGGACTAGAAATGAGAGCTACAGTGACAGTATGGGTCACTTTACCACCAGACTGGCACATAATCATATTATGTAGAATACAACAGGCAGTTAACATCCTACATGCAGTAGCTGGATCATAGTGAGGGGCACCCCCAGACTCAGCCAGACACCTGAAACAGCTCTTCAGGTGGCCAAGCACCCTCTCATTCACATTACGGGTTTGGGGTAGGGATGTGTTATATTTCCCCTCCACAACTCCAGATGGATTTCTCACTGGAGTCATGAGCCATGACTCCAGCGGGTATCCAGCATCCCCTTTAAAAAAAAAAGAGAGAGAAAGGGGAGGAAGACACAATAAGAAAATACAGAATAATATACAGCTATTACATTTAACATTAATAACTACGTACTTAAATAAAGAAAAAAAGAAATTTCCTCTTACCAACAAGATAACCACTGGGCATTTTACCATGTAGGAAGAGGTGGTAAAGTGAGTTGCTGTGACAGATGTGGGAATCATGTGCACTGTCAGGATGCCATGCAAAGACACTGGTGATGCACCTCCATGCATCACACACCACCTAGCAAATGATGGAATGGAAGCTCTTCCTATTGCAGTACTGCCCACCCTGAGGACCTGCAAGGCCCTAATTGTGACATGGGTGCAACCTATCACACCATTTACCTAAGGGAAATGTGCTATCCCATAAAAGGCATGCATAATCCAAGCTTGGTCCTGAAGTGATACTTGGAAATAGATGTACTGATCCACATGTGACAACGGTACATCCAGGAACTCCTTCACCTTCCTCAAAGCAGAAGCCTGTGAGATCCCCAAGGTGTCCCTAAGTCTATCTCTGGAAGGTCCATGTAGCAAGTATAATAAGGGCTATACATACGTTGGTGTCCACAGGAATAGGAAGTCCACGCATTCCTCCACTGCCCCTATGGGTATCAAACATCCCCACTAAGACCCTTATAATGTCCCTGTCCACTTAAAACCTTTCAAGGATTTCCAGATTATTAGAGTTATAATAAGTAATCCATTGCCTATATTTCAGCCTTCTTGGTGGGTGAGCACCACTAGGCAGAAGTAGTTTTGGCCAGCCAAGACAAGCAGCTCTCACCTACAAATAGCAAAGCTCACTGCCAGAGATTGCATTTTCACCAACTGCAACTCTGATACTTTTGGCAAGTCTTCCCTTTTTATTCCACATCTGTGACAAGCACAGGAAAGCAGGCAAAACTGACTATGAATTGCAATTGGAATAAACTAGCCTTATTTAGCATAAAAACATTTATGTCACTTCTCCTTACCGTCTCATTATCTGCTCATTTGCATAACTACATTCAGGAACACCTCAAACTGGCATAACTGGCCTCTATGAATTGTGGCTTAGCTGTGCATGCTCATCCCTAAATTCCCTAATGCATTTGTGCTACTGACTATGAATACCACCCATAAGCTTTGGCCAGGTCAAGGTATGCAGTGCGTACCATTTTGCTCTCTTCCATTGATTTGGTGACCACCTTTTCAAAAACATCCATCAGGTTAAGTAAGCAAAACCTGTCCTTGATGAATCCAAACTGAGAAAGATCCAGTGTTTGGAGGTTCCCTATGTCCTGATTGATTGGTCAGACTTATCAGTCTGCAATCGCATGGGTCTGTGGAAGGTCCTCCCTAATGCAGGAGAATGACTGTAGCTTTTTTCCACTTGTTTGGTACAAAAACTTTTGGAGGTTGAGATTGAACAGTGTTGTTAGATGGTGGCTAAATCATGCTTTATACTATTTAAGATGCATCCAGATTTATTATCAGGGCCCATCTATAGAGTTCATTTAGCTTCTGATAGCACTTTTTAGACTTGGTCTTGTGTGACAGCTGGAGGCTAGCCAGTTTCAGGTATATCTTGAGGAGGAAGATGGAGGAGATAGAGGAGTAAAGTTAGAGCTAATTTTATCAGTCAGTAGGTTCACTATGTCTTCAGCCTCAGTGTAGGTAACATCATTCACAATCAGCTCAGTGCATTGTGTTTTTGAGATTATAAAAATAACAAAAAAAACGATTAGTGATTGTTTTTGGCTTGGGTAGCTATTTAAGTCTCAGATATGGCTTTCATGCATTTTATTAAACTCCTGAGTTATTTGTTTATTTCAGTGAAAATGGATCTAACATTCTAGGGATTACTCTTCTTACTTTAGTTAAAATTATTTTTTTATTATAAAGCTTGTAGATATTGGAGTTCCACCATGTGAGTTTCTTTCTGGGGTTTGCCCTATACTTGTTCCTACTAGATGGAGCTGCATCTGTGCAGCTGTTTACATGATGGTATAGTGTAGTGGTGTGCATTTTTGCATATTCAGTGAAGTAAACTGGGTTTGGTGGGGATTTAGAGCTCACCAATGTATCACTTAACAAAACATTATTCAACAGCATAACGTGAGTAGTGACATTTCCGATGAAAGAGCTTCTAAGAGAATGCGGAGAGATTCAGAGGAAGCCAATTCGAATGCAATGGAAGAGCGTAGGCAAGAGTGTTTGAAAGAAGCAATCATTCAGCAGCAACCAGTAATGAAAACTCCACAACAGATGGTGGGGGATTTTCAGCAGGTCGATTTGTATCAGGATGGAGGCACAGGAAAAAGGACATGGTCCCAAGTAGTTTTACAAGGACCAAAGAAATTCCAATGGAATCAATGAGGAAGAGGCAGCTTTCACTACAAAGGAAGGGGTGGCAGAATCCGTTACCAATGGTACAATGGGACATGGAACAATCATTATGAGAACAACAAGGATTGGAAGTGATCAGTCATGAAAAAGATACTGTTAATAATAGCTTCAAAATAGTGAATGTATCGAGTTTCATATTGACTGGTGACCAAATAAGTGTTTTATGTAAAGGTTAACTTTTGTGCCCTCTGCTAGGGCAGATCTTATTTCTGCCATTAAGTCTTTAAGGGAATATGTGCAAAAACTGAATTTGTAATTTTTTTTAATGACTGTCCCTCTCAATATAATAATGTTAAGTCTTTCACAAAATGTAGCACATTTAATCCACCCTTAAGACCTGAGTTGCAGGCTTTTCTTTTTACTTGTGAAAATGAAGTTCGTGATTTATTACAGAAAAAGGGCAATGTCTTTCTTAATATGACCGATGTGGAAAGTGCTGGATTAAATGTATTAAAATGTAATACAAATTTGTTTGTCACTAAAGCTGACAAAGGTAATATAGTGGTTGTCATGGAATTTAGTTTTTACGGCCGTAGCTTGACTAAAATGTTAAGTGTTAGGAAATTTTATAAGGAAGTAGATTTAAATGAAATCAATAAAGCTTTTCAGCTTATAGTTTCACTTATAGAAGAATGTTTTTTGGATGGATGGATTGACCGTGATCTAGTGGATTTTTTCATATTTCAAATCCTAAATTGGGAAGATTCTTTGGTCAGCCCAAAGTCCACAAGAGTATGGATGAACCTAGTTTCAAGCCCTACAGTGGCTAACAGCAGCAGTAAAACGGAATCCATGGCTATTTATGTGGATACGTTTTGACAAAAGTTAGTAATGAAAAGTGCTTTTTATGTGAAAGATTCTTTTGATTTTTGTAAGTTCATTAGATGTGCTGCTGTGGATTATGATATCTGGTTATTTACTGCAGAAATAGTGTCTTTGTACACAGTAATTCCCATTGAGGTTGGCTTAGAGGCAATAGATAGAATGCTTCATTTGTCTGGATGTTATAAACAAGATGAAATGTCTCTAATAATTAGTATTTTAGATGTTATTTTGTCATACAACTTTTTCTCTTTTAATAGGTGTTGTATAAGCAGATTAATGGAGTGGCAATGGGGGCAGCTATGGCCACCAGTTACGCCAATGTATTCATGATGTGGTGGGCAAGGGAATTTATTTGTGGTTCTGAATTTTATAGCAATGTAATTGTTTACAAAAGATTTATTGATGATCTGTTTTTTGTTTGGAAAGGAAATGAAGCAGCCCTTTGTTGTTTTATGGATCACTTAAATTCAGTGTCTATTTGAAATTTATGTTTAATTTTAACATAAAGTGTATTCATTTTTTAGATTTGAATGTATATAAGACTGATAACAAGCTAAGTACTAGAATTTACAAAAAGCCAGTACAAAGTAACAGCTATTTACATTAAGCAGTATGCACAATGGTAGGTTAAAAATATATAATAAATAGCCAGTTTAATTGGATAAGTAGGCTGACAGAAGATAGTGATTTCTTTAAGACTGAATGTGAAGTTTTAAAAGACAGGTTTATTAACAGGGGATATCCAGTTGATATGATTAATGAGGTTTTTAATAAGGTGACTTCATAAAGAGATAATATAAAAAACAGTAATGTTACTGAGAAGGGGCATAACAAAGATTATTCACTGGCATGTATGCTGAATAATTCAGTGGATGAAAAAAGTATTAGACAAATAGTGAATAACAATTGGAAAATTTTGACCAATGTTTAGGATATTCAAAAGTTAATAGGGGAGACCCCTGTCTTTGTTACTAAGAGGGGAAAAAATTTAAAGAAGCATTTTTATAAAAGTATTGATATGTGCACTGACAATGTTTTCAAAGGGATGTTTAGGTGTGGGAGTTGCAATTATTGCACACACTTTAAAGTGGGCTCCACAGTCAAAATTCAAGTTAAAAATTTTGTGTTTGATTTAGATAGTTATTTTGATTGCAAATCTAAATATGTAGTGTATTTAGGGTTACGTGAATTGTGTCTGGCTTTTTACGTAAGGAGAAAGAAAAGATGTTTGCATTCTAGGATTTATGACCATTTAAGAGCTATAGATAAGAAAGACAACAATAATGCTTTGGCCAAACATTTTTCTTCATGTCATGGACAAGAGAATGTAATTAAAAAGTTTTCTTTCACTGTGTTAGAGAAGGTTGTGAATTATGATTATAGGTGGGATGCCGAGGATGATCTTGACTGGAAAGAATATTGTTGACAAGTTAGAATGAATGCGTGTGTTTTCCCTGGTATTAATGATAAGGAAAATTTCAAAGTTGTACTGAAAAGGAAGGGGTTAAGGCACTGATGGAAATGATCATGTGATTTTATCATGCAATTTAAGATTTGAGAGTGTTTTTTGTAACTTAGTCTGGTGAAATTTATTTTAAATAAAAGTGTTTACCAGTTACTTTGATTTTATTTTGATTTTGCAGAGGTCTTCAGAGCCATTTTTGTATGTTATTTTATTTTTTATTTGTGGTTCTCTGAGTTTTATTTATCAATTCTTATATTGTATCAAGATACCCAACTCAATCAGGCTATCTAGAGAAGTAGTGAGGAAGTGCTGGTCCATGATACTGATAGAAATGGCTCTGGTGGCAGGGCTAACTATAACTGCTTATTATAGTCAATAACAATAATAATAATAATAAATACTATCATTTAAATAATGTTTAGGTGGGCTTGCTACCGGGTATTTAAATATCAATACAAAATAACTAGCCTTTAAACCTTCTTCTGCAGCTACACCTTTAAGAACCAGTACAATTATAGTAAAAAATCATTAATTTGATACTAAAATCAGGTCAAGCAGTATCAGTATACTCAATATTAAGCAATGTTATCGAAGATCTTTTAGTCTAGTGAGTAGTTTAAGGTGAGAGACTTTGCAAAATGATAATTATGTGCTTATTGTCAAAAGCCAATGAATGAGGAGAGGGAGTGAATTATGTTGTCAAATTATCATAAGGGGAAGTTAACAACAGATGCACTGTGCTTAAGAACAGAACTAAGAAAAGGTGGGTGGGAAGGAAAAACAACTAGGCCCTTAGATCTGAGCCAACCATCCTGGAACTGTCCCAATATAAAGACAAGTCCTGAACTAGCCTGACATACACTCAGTGCACAACAATGAAACCAGGGTTTAATAATGACAGTTAGACCATTTAAACAGCAAAAATGCAGTGCAACTACGAGACGGAATCAATAACATCGGCTTATAAACCTTAGCTAAACAGATACAGACTGTCAAATGAATTTAAAATAAGATCAATAAATGGAAACACTTATCTGTCTTTCTTTGTCAAATAGAACTGGTATTTATCAAGTATAAATAGTCCACAGGTAATAGCTTTCGCATTGTCTTAGTGAACCTCACTGCTTAATTTGTATTGTAATGCAGCGACAGTTATACTAGTATTGAACACTAGGGGGCACAGGAGAAAAGATGAATGCCACTGCTGAGCATGGGATTCATACTAGCAGGACCAAGTTAGACAGCAAGATACAGTTTCCAAGCAGGAAATGGGTACTAAAGCTAATGAGGGACATTTGCTCATGTGTATATATATATATATATATATATATATAAGTATGTTAATATATATCTATATATATATATATATATATATATATATATATATATATATATATTAACATCACGCCTCACTAATGGAGTTAGAGTTACTGCACTTGGACAAGCCCCAGGGACTTTGTATAGGAGAAGACAGTCTGGAAGTAGGAAAGAAAAGCCCGTTTTCCCAAGAAAGAAACCACAACATGTCTGAATTGGATTTTGCAAGTCATAAACAATTGCCAAAGGAACTCTACTTAGAAGATTATGCTTAGGTCTTCAATCAAAGCCAGGTTATTATGTGTTTGAGATATGGATACCAAGAAATACACCTCAAGAGAGAAGCTCAAAAGGTTAAGCTTAACATTCATGTCAAGAGCATATAATACAGGGTTGATTATGATCACGTCCATCATCATTATCAGGTTATGATCAGAGCCAGAATCACAATTCTTTGCATTGCTTGAGGCTTTACCTACTCCATGCACTACACATTACAGAAATAAAAAGTGTTGGAGCTTAAAGTCTTTTACTGACTTTCCAAGCCAGCAAAACTTGCTGTAAAAAATGAAAGTGAGGAGAAATGAACTACCCCTTTGTGAAACTAATGTTTTGAAAAGCTGATAGACTCTTCATTCTGCCACACGGTTTGTTTGTTATTTTACCTCCTGAACTGCTGTTTGCTATCTAGCAGTCTCTGCTGACAGTCCCTTAATGCAAGACATCATCTTAGCAGCTCTTAGGTGTCTTTAACATACTTTTCTTAAGCACCCTTCATCACTGTTAAGATTGGGTCATACACTAGGGAAACACTTAACAAGTTTATCTATTTCCTAATTTCATTACATAATCAGAGTGCTATATGCGCTACACCTTGTTTATAAATTGGTTTGCGCCTAGTCAAGGGATATAGGCATCTGGAGGACTAAAGAACTGCTTATTCATTTTGCCATATTGATGTGTTTGATTGGTACTTCTATGTTTGTTTCACCCTGAGGAACCTCACTGAGAATGGAAGACTGTAAATATTGTTACTTGTATTTTGGAGTGGAAAAACTATTTTCATAATATTTTATGTTCACTGAGATTGGAAGACTGTAAATATTGCTACTTGTATTTTGGAGTGAAATAACCATTTTCATAATATTTTATGTTCTTTCCATTTGACCAGGTTAATCCCACTAGGCTAAAGACCCCTTTTCAGAGAGACTCAAGGTAATCTTTATACTACTTTGGGAAATCTGGCAAGGGCATAAGGGTACATACCCTACTCTTTTCATCATTGTGGTAAGCCAAACAGTAGCTGCAGAATCAATAGAGCGAGGCTGGGGGCAGAGGAAGGGTTAGAGGAATGAACAGTGAGAGGAGGAAGTGACAGAGAGTGCAAAAGGGGAAAGGAGCATTATGGAGAAGGAAAAGAATTGAGTAAGTCACAGCATTAAAGACACTTTTTTGAATGATACAAATAGTATTTGTAAGGATTGCCACACTTAAAAGTGTACAAAATTGAAGGAGGAGGTTTCGAGACGCAAAGATCAATTAATATGATGAAAGACGATGAAACTTATGAGGAGAATGTAGCTTCATGGGCTGAAATCATGCAGAGATGCTTATCAGACAAAGGACAGAAATGAGGATAGTACGGAAGAAATTAGAAGAAAAATAACAGGAGAGTGAATAAAATATATGCAGCAGTGGTGTCAAAAAGAAGCAATGTACAAAACGTACCTAAAGGTATGGCTTTATCAAATGAGTAATTGGTTGTCTATACAGAGGGGAAACAAAATATTCCTCTGCACAGAAGCAATATGTGGGATAATCCTATTGCACCTTTGGGGGTAAAGCCTAAATATGTAAGAGCTTTTTATACCTATAAGTTCTGAAACTTTTTGTGAAGTAACCTTTGAAGACTATGAAAAAGCACAGAACTTTGTAATGGCTTTTGTTACTAAAAAGGACATTTTTCATAGAATAAATATGTGATTACAGAGACAAATGGTATGTTAAAATACAAAGTTAAAATGAAATTTTAGACATCTGATGTAAATGAAAATAAAATGAGGATTTTTTAAAGACAAATGCAATTAAATAATTGATGCTAAAAGAATTTTGATGAAAGGAAATTTTGGAATGGTGGTGGGAATTAATGATTTAGTTAAATATAAGAAACAACATGATTGTACATTTATCTTGTGTGTTTAACATGAATGGGAAAAGTGGAATGCTTAAATATTAGAGGAAACCTAAAATATGTTTCCATTGTGGTACAGTAGAATATTTAATAGGACAATGTGATAAAAGAAAATGCTATCAATCTGGAGAAATTGGACATCAGTAATATTGTGGAAGTGGTGGATATTTTTAGTTTATGT